>NC_092148.1:24160299-24527799 GCF_045791955.1 Oncorhynchus clarkii lewisi
CTAGCAATTCGTCCAAATCGTCCGCCATAGCTTCAGGGTACTGCTGCTTATTGACTGTTGTCATGAACAGGAGTGCTTGATTGACAGGCGTAACCTAATTTCAAGTAGGTAAAGATTGATACCGTGTAGCTAGCGATTTATGTGTAGTGATACAGATACTGGCTATCTATGATACAATGTAAACGCCTGGGCATTACCAATCACAGGAGAAAAATATCACGTTGTCGGCAGGATTCGAAACTGCGCGGGAAGATCCCAATGGATTTCTAGTCCATCGCCTTAACCACTCGGCCACGACAACTGCTGATACTATTGAAGACAGAAACCGGTAATAGCCAACATAAAATTACAAATATATCAGACACTGACTGATATTATGTTTTAGCAAAACTCAAATTACGTTGGTAACCATTTTTTCCAGGCTGTATCACAACCGGCAGTGATTGATAGGCCCAGAGGGCAGCGCACAATTGGCCCTGCGTCATCCGGGTTTGGCAGGTGTAGGCCTTCATTGAAAATACGAATTTGTTCTTAACTGATTTGCCTAGTTAAATAATAAAAAATAAAAAATAGCAATAAGGCACCTCGGGGGATTGTGGTATATCGCCAAAGGGGGAGATCAAGCTGATCCTAACTGTTATAGGCCTATTTCTATTTTTCCCCGTTTATCAAAAGTGTTGGAAAACTTGTCAATAATCAATTGACTGGCTTTCTTGATGTCTATAGTATTCTCTCTGGTATGCAATCTGTTTTTTTTTGTCTCAGCCACTGCCTGTCACCAAGGGAGTACCCCAAGGCTCAATCCTTACTTATTGTTTAAACAGAAAACACAGGAGATTGGTGGCACCTCCTAGTGGTTAAAGCGTTGGACTAGTAACCGGAAGGTTGCAAGTTCATATCCCCGAGCTGACAAGGTACAAATCTGTCGTTCTGCCCCTGAACTGACAGTTAACCCACTGTTCCTAGGCCGTCACTGAAAATAAGAATTTGTTCTTAACTGACTTGCGTAGTTAAATAAAGGTAAAATACATTTGGGAGGAGGAGCGTGGCTGGAAGCGGAATCTGGTATCAAATGCATCAAACACATAGTTTGATTCCATTTGCTCCATTCCAGACATTATTATGAGCCGTCCTCCCCTCAGCAGCCTACACTGATATAACATTATCATAGTATTATAAAGAGAACATTGGTGAAAACTGTTAGTACAGAAATATCTGTACTATCCGACAGGATGCTCTCGATTGTGCAGTTGTAAAAGTTTGTGAGTGTTTTTGGTGACAAGCCAAATTTCTTCAGCCTCCTGAGGTTGAAAAGGCGCTGCTGCGCCTTCTTCACCACGCTGTGTGTCTGTGTGGGTGGACCATTTCAGTTTGTCCGTGATGTGTACGCCGAGGAACTTTCCACCTTCTCCACTACTGTCCCGTCGATATGGATAGGGGGCTTCTCCCTCTGCTGTTTCCTGAAGTCCACGATCATCTCCTTTGTTTTGTTGACATTGAGTGTGAGGTTATTTTCCTGACACCACACTCCGAGGGCCCTCACCTCCTCCCTGTAGGCCGTCTCGTCGTTGCTGGTAATCAAGCCTACCACTGTAGTGTCGTCTGCAAACTTGATGATTGAGTTGGAGGCGTGCATGGCCACGCAGTCATGGGTGAACAGGGAGTACAGGAGAGGGCTGAGAACGCACCCTTGTGGGGCCCCAGTGTTGAGGATCAGCGGGGTGGAGATGTTGTTTCCTACATTTCACCACCTACGGGCCGGCCCTTTTGCAATGTAACGTTAGCTAATGCATTGGAGTCGGAAGGACAAAAATGATAGCAACCTTTCCATTGGAAACAGGCTAAAAACAATCAAACATAGCCTCATATTTATCTCATTATAGCTAGCTAATACATCCGTGTGATATCCAGACAGCTAACTTTAGCTAGCTACTACTACTGGACAGTAGATGCTGTTAGCAACAACAACAAAAAACTGCATTCAACATTGCAAGGCGATGTAGCTAAGGTTATTTACTCACGTTTAGCGCAAGGGAATCGAAATCATCGTCAAGTATGTCCTCAAGAAGGGCATCTATATCTTCGCTGTCCGTTTTTCTGGGTGTATCGTCAGTGGTGCTGACGGTGTGAAGCGAGGAACAGTTTTAGCAAGCTAACGTTACATAGCTAACTACGTGATTTAGCTAACATGCTTGATGAAATAACAATGCATTTTAGGAAGGCTGGCGTTTGCAACTAATTAGCTAACGTTACATAGCTATCGTCGTTAGTTACATTGCATAAGCTTCCACTGTGTCAGTCATGGTCAACAACTTGGTTTGCTAACCTTGCTTGCTAACGTTAGTCCATTCCCCCGTACTAACGTTAGCTATCGTTAACGTTAGCCGGTTGACACTTGCATTTTACTACGCACCAGTGTTTTCTTTCTTTCCCAGTTTGCGTTAAACATTTCCCAGCCGTCGATAAATCTGAGGGAGCTTGAAGTTGTGGCGTCAAATATACATTGCGACAGAACTTTGTTTCAACCTCATCTAGCAATTCGTCCAAATCGTCCGCCATAGCTTCAGGGTACTGCTGCTTATTGACTGTTGTCATGAACAGGAGTGCTTGATTGACAGGCGTAACCTAATTTCAAGTAGGTAAAGATTGATACCGTGTAGCTAGCGATTTATGTGTAGTGATACAGATACTGGCTATCTATGATACATGGGCATTACCAATCACAGGAGAAAAATATCACGTTGTCGGCAGGATTCGAACCTGCGCGGGAAGATCCCAATGGATTTCTAGTCCATCGCCTTAACCACTCGGCCACGACAACTGCTGATACTATTGAAGACAGAAACCGGTAATAGCCAACATAAAATTACAAATATATCAGACACTGACTGATATTATGTTTTAGCAAAACTCAAATTACGTTGGTAACCATTTTTTCCAGGCTGTATCACAACCGGCAGTGATTGATAGGCCCAGAGGGCAGCGCACAATTGGCCCTGCGTCATCCGGGTTTGGCAGGTGTAGGCCTTCATTGAAAATAAGAATTTGTTCTTAACTGATTTGCCTAGTTAAATAATAAAAAATAAAAAATAGCAATAAGGCACCTCGGGGGATTGTGGTATATCGCCAAAGGGGGAGATCAAGCTGATCCTAACTGTTATAGGCCTATATCTATTTTTCCCCGTTTATCAAAAGTGTTGGAAAACTTGTCAATAATCAATTGACTGGCTTTCTTGATGTCTATAGTATTCTCTCTGGTATGCAATCTGTTTTTTTTTTGTCTCAGCCACTGCCTGTCACCAAGGGAGTACCCCAAGGCTCCATCCTTACTTATTGTTTAAACAGAAAACACAGGAGATTGGTGGCACCTCCTAGTGGTTAAAGCGTTGGACTAGTAACCGGAAGGTTGCAAGTTCAAATCCCCGAGCTGACAAGGTACAAATCTGTCATTCTGCCCCTGAACTGACAGTTAACCCACTGTTCCTAGGCCGTCACTGAAAATAAGAATTTGTTCTTAACTGACTTGCGTAGTTAAATAAAGGTAAAATACATTTGGGAGGAGGAGCTCGTAGTAATGGCTGGAAGCGGAATCAGTTGAATGGTATCAAATGCATCAAACACATAGTTTGATTCCATTTGCTCCATTCCAGACATTATTATGAGCCGTCCTCCCCTCAGCAGCCTACACTGATATAACATTATCATAGTATTATAAAGAGAACATTGGTGAAAACTGTTAGTACAGAAATATCTGTACTATCCGACAGGATGCTCTCGATTGTGCAGTTGTAAAAGTTTGTGAGTGTTTTTGGTGACAAGCCAAATTTCTTCAGCCTCCTGAGGTTGAAAAGGCGCTGCTGCGCCTTCTTCACCACGCTGTGTGTCTGTGTGGGTGGACCATTTCAGTTTGTCCGTGATGTGTACGCCGAGGAACTTTCCACCTTCTCCACTACTGTCCCGTCGATATGGATAGGGGGCTTCTCCCTCTGCTGTTTCCTGAAGTCCACGATCATCTCCTTTGTTTTGTTGACATTGAGTGTGAGGTTATTTTCCTGACACCACACTCCGAGGGCCCTCACCTCCTCCCTGTAGGCCGTCTCGTCGTTGCTGGTAATCAAGCCTACCACTGTAGTGTCGTCTGCAAACTTGATGATTGAGTTGGAGGCGTGCATGGCCACGCAGTCATGGGTGAACAGGGAGTACAGGAGAGGGCTGAGAACGCACCCTTGTGGGGCCCCAGTGTTGAGGATCAGCGGGGTGGAGATGTTGTTTCCTACATTTCACCACCTACGGGCCGGCCCTTTTGCAATGTAACGTTAGCTAATGCATTGGAGTCGGAAGGACAAAAATGATAGCAACCTTTCCATTGGAAACAGGCTAAAAACAATCAAACATAGCCTCATATTTATCTCATTATAGCTAGCTAATACATCCGTGTGATATCCAGACAGCTAACTTTAGCTAGCTACTACTACTGGACAGTAGATGCTGTTAGCAACAACAACAAAAAACTGCATTCAACATTGCAAGGCGATGTAGCTAAGGTTATTTACTCACGTTTAGCGCAAGGGAATCGAAATCATCGTCAAGTATGTCCTCAAGAAGGGCATCTATATCTTCGCTGTCCGTTTTTCTGGGTGTATCGTCAGTGGTGCTGACGGTGTGAAGCGAGGAACAGTTTTAGCAAGCTAACGTTACATAGCTAACTACGTGATTTAGCTAACATGCTTGATGAAATAACAATGCATTTTAGGAAGGCTGGCGTTTGCAACTAATTAGCTAACGTTACATAGCTATCGTCGTTAGTTACATTGCATAAGCTTCCACTGTGTCAGTCATGGTCAACAACTTGGTTTGCTAACCTTGCTTGCTAACGTTAGTCCATTCCCCCGTACTAACGTTAGCTATCGTTAACGTTAGCCGGTTGACACTTGCATTTTACTACGCACCAGTGTTTTCTTTCTTTCCCAGTTTGCGTTAAACATTTCCCAGCCGTCGATAAATCTGAGGGAGCTTGAAGTTGTGGCGTCAAATATACATTGCGACAGAACTTTGTTTCAACCTCATCTAGCAATTCGTCCAAATCGTCCGCCATAGCTTCAGGGTACTGCTGCTTATTGACTGTTGTCATGAACAGGAGTGCTTGATTGACAGGCGTAACCTAATTTCAAGTAGGTAAAGATTGATACCGTGTAGCTAGCGATTTATGTGTAGTGATACAGATACTGGCTATCTATGATACATGGGCATTACCAATCACAGGAGAAAAATATCACGTTGTCGGCAGGATTCGAACCTGCGCGGGAAGATCCCAATGGATTTCTAGTCCATCGCCTTAACCACTCGGCCACGACAACTGCTGATACTATTGAAGACAGAAACCGGTAATAGCCAACATAAAATTACAAATATATCAGACACTGACTGATATTATGTTTTAGCAAAACTCAAATTACGTTGGTAACCATTTTTTCCAGGCTGTATCACAACCGGCAGTGATTGATAGGCCCAGAGGGCAGCGCACAATTGGCCCTGCGTCATCCGGGTTTGGCAGGTGTAGGCCTTCATTGAAAATAAGAATTTGTTCTTAACTGATTTGCCTAGTTAAATAATAAAAAATAAAAAATAGCAATAAGGCACCTCGGGGGATTGTGGTATATCGCCAAAGGGGGAGATCAAGCTGATCCTAACTGTTATAGGCCTATTTCTATTTTTCCCCGTTTATCAAAAGTGTTGGAAAACTTGTCAATAATCAATTGACTGGCTTTCTTGATGTCTATAGTATTCTCTCTGGTATGCAATCTGTTTTTTTTTTTGTCTCAGCCACTGCCTGTCACCAAGGGAGTACCCCAAGGCTCCATCCTTACTTATTGTTTAAACAGAAAACACAGGAGATTGGTGGCACCTCCTAGTGGTTAAAGCGTTGGACTAGTAACCGGAAGGTTGCAAGTTCAAATCCCCGAGCTGACAAGGTACAAATCTGTCGTTCTGCCCCTGAACTGACAGTTAACCCACTGTTCCTAGGCCGTCACTGAAAATAAGAATTTGTTCTTAACTGACTTGCGTAGTTAAATAAAGGTAAAATACATTTGGGAGGAGGAGCTCGTAGTAATGGCTGGAAGCGGAATCAGTTGAATGGTATCAAATGCATCAAACACATAGTTTGATTCCATTTGCTCCATTCCAGACATTATTATGAGCCGTCCTCCCCTCAGCAGCCTACACTGATATAACATTATCATAGTATTATAAAGAGAACATTGGTGAAAACTGTTAGTACAGAAATATCTGTACTATCCGACAGGATGCTCTCGATTGTGCAGTTGTAAAAGTTTGTGAGTGTTTTTGGTGACAAGCCAAATTTCTTCAGCCTCCTGAGGTTGAAAAGGCGCTGCTGCGCCTTCTTCACCACGCTGTGTGTCTGTGTGGGTGGACCATTTCAGTTTGTCCGTGATGTGTACGCCGAGGAACTTTCCACCTTCTCCACTACTGTCCCGTCGATATGGATAGGGGGCTTCTCCCTCTGCTGTTTCCTGAAGTCCACGATCATCTCCTTTGTTTTGTTGACATTGAGTGTGAGGTTATTTTCCTGACACCACACTCCGAGGGCCCTCACCTCCTCCCTGTAGGCCGTCTCGTCGTTGCTGGTAATCAAGCCTACCACTGTAGTGTCGTCTGCAAACTTGATGATTGAGTTGGAGGCGTGCATGGCCACGCAGTCATGGGTGAACAGGGAGTACAGGAGAGGGCTGAGAACGCACCCTTGTGGGGCCCCAGTGTTGAGGATCAGCGGGGTGGAGATGTTGTTTCCTACATTTCACCACCTACGGGCCGGCCCTTTTGCAATGTAACGTTAGCTAATGCATTGGAGTCGGAAGGACAAAAATGATAGCAACCTTTCCATTGGAAACAGGCTAAAAACAATCAAACATAGCCTCATATTTATCTCATTATAGCTAGCTAATACATCCGTGTGATATCCAGACAGCTAACTTTAGCTAGCTACTACTACTGGACAGTAGATGCTGTTAGCAACAACAACAAAAAACTGCATTCAACATTGCAAGGCGATGTAGCTAAGGTTATTTACTCACGTTTAGCGCAAGGGAATCGAAATCATCGTCAAGTATGTCCTCAAGAAGGGCATCTATATCTTCGCTGTCCGTTTTTCTGGGTGTATCGTCAGTGGTGCTGACGGTGTGAAGCGAGGAACAGTTTTAGCAAGCTAACGTTACATAGCTAACTACGTGATTTAGCTAACATGCTTGATGAAATAACAATGCATTTTAGGAAGGCTGGCGTTTGCAACTAATTAGCTAACGTTACATAGCTATCGTCGTTAGTTACATTGCATAAGCTTCCACTGTGTCAGTCATGGTCAACAACTTGGTTTGCTAACCTTGCTTGCTAACGTTAGTCCATTCCCCCGTACTAACGTTAGCTATCGTTAACGTTAGCCGGTTGACACTTGCATTTTACTACGCACCAGTGTTTTCTTTCTTTCCCAGTTTGCGTTAAACATTTCCCAGCCGTCGATAAATCTGAGGGAGCTTGAAGTTGTGGCGTCAAATATACATTGCGACAGAACTTTGTTTCAACCTCATCTAGCAATTCGTCCAAATCGTCCGCCATAGCTTCAGGGTACTGCTGCTTATTGACTGTTGTCATGAACAGGAGTGCTTGATTGACAGGCGTAACCTAATTTCAAGTAGGTAAAGATTGATACCGTGTAGCTAGCGATTTATGTGTAGTGATACAGATACTGGCTATCTATGATACAATGTAAACACCTGGGCATTACCAATCACAGGAGAAAAATATCACGTTGTCGGCAGGATTCGAACCTGCGCGGGAAGATCCCAATGGATTTCTAGTCCATCGCCTTAACCACTCGGCCACGACAACTGCTGATACTATTGAAGACAGAAACCGGTAATAGCCAACATAAAATTACAAATATATCAGACACTGACTGATATTATGTTTTAGCAAAACTCAAATTACGTTGGTAACCATTTTTTCCAGGCTGTATCACAACCGGCAGTGATTGATAGGCCCAGAGGGCAGCGCACAATTGGCCCTGCGTCATCCGGGTTTGGCAGGTGTAGGCCTTCATTGAAAATAAGAATTTGTTCTTAACTGATTTGCCTAGTTAAATAATAAAAAATAAAAAATAGCAATAAGGCACCTCGGGGGATTGTGGTATATCGCCAAAGGGGGAGATCAAGCTGATCCTAACTGTTATAGGCCTATTTCTATTTTTCCCCGTTTATCAAAAGTGTTGGAAAACTTGTCAATAATCAATTGACTGGCTTTCTTGATGTCTATAGTATTCTCTCTGGTATGCAATCTGTTTTTTTTTTTGTCTCAGCCACTGCCTGTCACCAAGGGAGTACCCCAAGGCTCCATCCTTACTTATTGTTTAAACAGAAAACACAGGAGATTGGTGGCACCTCCTAGTGGTTAAAGCGTTGGACTAGTAACCGGAAGGTTGCAAGTTCAAATCCCCGAGCTGACAAGGTACAAATCTGTCGTTCTGCCCCTGAACTGACAGTTAACCCACTGTTCCTAGGCCGTCACTGAAAATAAGAATTTGTTCTTAACTGACTTGCGTAGTTAAATAAAGGTAAAATACATTTGGGAGGAGGAGCTCGTAGTAATGGCTGGAAGCGGAATCAGTTGAATGGTATCAAACACATAGTTTGATTCCATTTGCTCCATTCCAGACATTATTATGAGCCGTCCTCCCCTCAGCAGCCTACACTGATATAACATTATCATAGTATTATAAAGAGAACATTGGTGAAAACTGTTAGTACAGAAATATCTGTACTATCCGACAGGATGCTCTCGATTGTGCAGTTGTAAAAGTTTGTGAGTGTTTTTGGTGACAAGCCAAATTTCTTCAGCCTCCTGAGGTTGAAAAGGCGCTGCTGCGCCTTCTTCACCACGCTGTGTGTCTGTGTGGGTGGACCATTTCAGTTTGTCCGTGATGTGTACGCCGAGGAACTTTCCACCTTCTCCACTACTGTCCCGTCGATATGGATAGGGGGCTTCTCCCTCTGCTGTTTCCTGAAGTCCACGATCATCTCCTTTGTTTTGTTGACATTGAGTGTGAGGTTATTTTCCTGACACCACACTCCGAGGGCCCTCACCTCCTCCCTGTAGGCCGTCTCGTCGTTGCTGGTAATCAAGCCTACCACTGTAGTGTCGTCTGCAAACTTGATGATTGAGTTGGAGGCGTGCATGGCCACGCAGTCATGGGTGAACAGGGAGTACAGGAGAGGGCTGAGAACGCACCCTTGTGGGGCCCCAGTGTTGAGGATCAGCGGGGTGGAGATGTTGTTTCCTACATTTCACCACCTACGGGCCGGCCCTTTTGCAATGTAACGTTAGCTAATGCATTGGAGTCGGAAGGACAAAAATGATAGCAACCTTTCCATTGGAAACAGGCTAAAAACAATCAAACATAGCCTCATATTTATCTCATTATAGCTAGCTAATACATCCGTGTGATATCCAGACAGCTAACTTTAGCTAGCTACTACTACTGGACAGTAGATGCTGTTAGCAACAACAACAAAAAACTGCATTCAACATTGCAAGGCGATGTAGCTAAGGTTATTTACTCACGTTTAGCGCAAGGGAATCGAAATCATCGTCAAGTATGTCCTCAAGAAGGGCATCTATATCTTCGCTGTCCGTTTTTCTGGGTGTATCGTCAGTGGTGCTGACGGTGTGAAGCGAGGAACAGTTTTAGCAAGCTAACGTTACATAGCTAACTACGTGATTTAGCTAACATGCTTGATGAAATAACAATGCATTTTAGGAAGGCTGGCGTTTGCAACTAATTAGCTAACGTTACATAGCTATCGTCGTTAGTTACATTGCATAAGCTTCCACTGTGTCAGTCATGGTCAACAACTTGGTTTGCTAACCTTGCTTGCTAACGTTAGTCCATTCCCCCGTACTAACGTTAGCTATCGTTAACGTTAGCCGGTTGACACTTGCATTTTACTACGCACCAGTGTTTTCTTTCTTTCCCAGTTTGCGTTAAACATTTCCCAGCCGTCGATAAATCTGAGGGAGCTTGAAGTTGTGGCGTCAAATATACATTGCGACAGAACTTTGTTTCAACCTCATCTAGCAATTCGTCCAAATCGTCCGCCATAGCTTCAGGGTACTGCTGCTTATTGACTGTTGTCATGAACAGGAGTGCTTGATTGACAGGCGTAACCTAATTTCAAGTAGGTAAAGATTGATACCGTGTAGCTAGCGATTTATGTGTAGTGATACAGATACTGGCTATCTATGATACATGGGCATTACCAATCACAGGAGAAAAATATCACGTTGTCGGCAGGATTCGAACCTGCGCGGGAAGATCCCAATGGATTTCTAGTCCATCGCCTTAACCACTCGGCCACGACAACTGCTGATACTATTGAAGACAGAAACCGGTAATAGCCAACATAAAATTACAAATATATCAGACACTGACTGATATTATGTTTTAGCAAAACTCAAATTACGTTGGTAACCATTTTTTCCAGGCTGTATCACAACCGGCAGTGATTGATAGGCCCAGAGGGCAGCGCACAATTGGCCCTGCGTCATCCGGGTTTGGCAGGTGTAGGCCTTCATTGAAAATAAGAATTTGTTCTTAACTGATTTGCCTAGTTAAATAATAAAAAATAAAAAATAGCAATAAGGCACCTCGGGGGATTGTGGTATATCGCCAAAGGGGGAGATCAAGCTGATCCTAACTGTTATAGGCCTATTTCTATTTTTCCCCGTTTATCAAAAGTGTTGGAAAACTTGTCAATAATCAATTGACTGGCTTTCTTGATGTCTATAGTATTCTCTCTGGTATGCAATCTGTTTTTTTTTTTGTCTCAGCCACTGCCTGTCACCAAGGGAGTACCCCAAGGCTCCATCCTTACTTATTGTTTAAACAGAAAACACAGGAGATTGGTGGCACCTCCTAGTGGTTAAAGCGTTGGACTAGTAACCGGAAGGTTGCAAGTTCAAATCCCCGAGCTGACAAGGTACAAATCTGTCGTTCTGCCCCTGAACTGACAGTTAACCCACTGTTCCTAGGCCGTCACTGAAAATAAGAATTTGTTCTTAACTGACTTGCGTAGTTAAATAAAGGTAAAATACATTTGGGAGGAGGAGCTCGTAGTAATGGCTGGAAGCGGAATCAGTTGAATGGTATCAAATGCATCAAACACATAGTTTGATTCCATTTGCTCCATTCCAGACATTATTATGAGCCGTCCTCCCCTCAGCAGCCTACACTGATATAACATTATCATAGTATTATAAAGAGAACATTGGTGAAAACTGTTAGTACAGAAATATCTGTACTATCCGACAGGATGCTCTCGATTGTGCAGTTGTAAAAGTTTGTGAGTGTTTTTGGTGACAAGCCAAATTTCTTCAGCCTCCTGAGGTTGAAAAGGCGCTGCTGCGCCTTCTTCACCACGCTGTGTGTCTGTGTGGGTGGACCATTTCAGTTTGTCCGTGATGTGTACGCCGAGGAACTTTCCACCTTCTCCACTACTGTCCCGTCGATATGGATAGGGGGCTTCTCCCTCTGCTGTTTCCTGAAGTCCACGATCATCTCCTTTGTTTTGTTGACATTGAGTGTGAGGTTATTTTCCTGACACCACACTCCGAGGGCCCTCACCTCCTCCCTGTAGGCCGTCTCGTCGTTGCTGGTAATCAAGCCTACCACTGTAGTGTCGTCTGCAAACTTGATGATTGAGTTGGAGGCGTGCATGGCCACGCAGTCATGGGTGAACAGGGAGTACAGGAGAGGGCTGAGAACGCACCCTTGTGGGGCCCCAGTGTTGAGGATCAGCGGGGTGGAGATGTTGTTTCCTACATTTCACCACCTACGGGCACGTTACATAGCTATCGTCGTTAGTTACATTGCATAAGCTTCCACTGTGTCAGTCATGGTCAACAACTTGGTTTGCTAACCTTGCTTGCTAACGTTAGTCCATTCCCCCGTACTAACGTTAGCTATCGTTAACGTTAGCCGGTTGACACTTGCATTTTACTACGCACCAGTGTTTTCTTTCTTTCCCAGTTTGCGTTAAACATTTCCCAGCCGTCGATAAATCTGAGGGAGCTTGAAGTTGTGGCGTCAAATATACATTGCGACAGAACTTTGTTTCAACCTCATCTAGCAATTCGTCCAAATCGTCCGCCATAGCTTCAGGGTACTGCTGCTTATTGACTGTTGTCATGAACAGGAGTGCTTGATTGACAGGCGTAACCTAATTTCAAGTAGGTAAAGATTGATACCGTGTAGCTAGCGATTTATGTGTAGTGATACAGATACTGGCTATCTATGATACAATGTAAACACCTGGGCATTACCAATCACAGGAGAAAAATATCACGTTGTCGGCAGGATTCGAACCTGCGCGGGAAGATCCCAATGGATTTCTAGTCCATCGCCTTAACCACTCGGCCACGACAACTGCTGATACTATTGAAGACAGAAACCGGTAATAGCCAACATAAAATTACAAATATATCAGACACTGACTGATATTATGTTTTAGCAAAACTCAAATTACGTTGGTAACCATTTTTTCCAGGCTGTATCACAACCGGCAGTGATTGATAGGCCCAGAGGGCAGCGCACAATTGGCCCTGCGTCATCCGGGTTTGGCAGGTGTAGGCCTTCATTGAAAATAAGAATTTGTTCTTAACTGATTTGCCTAGTTAAATAATAAAAAATAAAAAATAGCAATAAGGCACCTCGGGGGATTGTGGTATATCGCCAAAGGGGGAGATCAAGCTGATCCTAACTGTTATAGGCCTATTTCTATTTTTCCCCGTTTATCAAAAGTGTTGGAAAACTTGTCAATAATCAATTGACTGGCTTTCTTGATGTCTATAGTATTCTCTCTGGTATGCAATCTGTTTTTTTTTTTGTCTCAGCCACTGCCTGTCACCAAGGGAGTACCCCAAGGCTCCATCCTTACTTATTGTTTAAACAGAAAACACAGGAGATTGGTGGCACCTCCTAGTGGTTAAAGCGTTGGACTAGTAACCGGAAGGTTGCAAGTTCAAATCCCCGAGCTGACAAGGTACAAATCTGTCGTTCTGCCCCTGAACTGACAGTTAACCCACTGTTCCTAGGCCGTCACTGAAAATAAGAATTTGTTCTTAACTGACTTGCGTAGTTAAATAAAGGTAAAATACATTTGGGAGGAGGAGCTCGTAGTAATGGCTGGAAGCGGAATCAGTTGAATGGTATCAAATGCATCAAACACATAGTTTGATTCCATTTGCTCCATTCCAGACATTATTATGAGCCGTCCTCCCCTCAGCAGCCTACACTGATATAACATTATCATAGTATTATAAAGAGAACATTGGTGAAAACTGTTAGTACAGAAATATCTGTACTATCCGACAGGATGCTCTCGATTGTGCAGTTGTAAAAGTTTGTGAGTGTTTTTGGTGACAAGCCAAATTTCTTCAGCCTCCTGAGGTTGAAAAGGCGCTGCTGCGCCTTCTTCACCACGCTGTGTGTCTGTGTGGGTGGACCATTTCAGTTTGTCCGTGATGTGTACGCCGAGGAACTTTCCACCTTCTCCACTACTGTCCCGTCGATATGGATAGGGGGCTTCTCCCTCTGCTGTTTCCTGAAGTCCACGATCATCTCCTTTGTTTTGTTGACATTGAGTGTGAGGTTATTTTCCTGACACCACACTCCGAGGGCCCTCACCTCCTCCCTGTAGGCCGTCTCGTCGTTGCTGGTAATCAAGCCTACCACTGTAGTGTCGTCTGCAAACTTGATGATTGAGTTGGAGGCGTGCATGGCCACGCAGTCATGGGTGAACAGGGAGTACAGGAGAGGGCTGAGAACGCACCCTTGTGGGGCCCCAGTGTTGGATCAGCGGGGTGGAGATGTTGTTTCCTACATTTCACCACCTACGGGCCGGCCCTTTTGCAATGTAACGTTAGCTAATGCATTGGAGTCGGAAGGACAAAAATGATAGCAACCTTTCCATTGGAAACAGGCTAAAAACAATCAAACATAGCCTCATATTTATCTCATTATAGCTAGCTAATACATCCGTGTGATATCCAGACAGCTAACTTTAGCTAGCTACTACTACTGGACAGTAGATGCTGTTAGCAACAACAACAAAAAACTGCATTCAACATTGCAAGGCGATGTAGCTAAGGTTATTTACTCACGTTTAGCGCAAGGGAATCGAAATCATCGTCAAGTATGTCCTCAAGAAGGGCATCTATATCTTCGCTGTCCGTTTTTCTGGGTGTATCGTCAGTGGTGCTGACGGTGTGAAGCGAGGAACAGTTTTAGCAAGCTAACGTTACATAGCTAACTACGTGATTTAGCTAACATGCTTGATGAAATAACAATGCATTTTAGGAAGGCTGGCGTTTGCAACTAATTAGCTAAAACACCTGGGCATTACCAATCACAGGAGAAAAATATCACGTTGTCGGCAGGATTCGAACCTGCGCGGGAAGATCCCAATGGATTTCTAGTCCATCGCCTTAACCACTCGGCCACGACAACTGCTGATACTATTGAAGACAGAAACCGGTAATAGCCAACATAAAATTACAAATATATCAGACACTGACTGATATTATGTTTTAGCAAAACTCAAATTACGTTGGTAACCATTTTTTCCAGGCTGTATCACAACCGGCAGTGATTGATAGGCCCAGAGGGCAGCGCACAATTGGCCCTGCGTCATCCGGGTTTGGCAGGTGTAGGCCTTCATTGAAAATAAGAATTTGTTCTTAACTGATTTGCCTAGTTAAATAATAAAAAATAAAAAATAGCAATAAGGCACCTCGGGGGATTGTGGTATATCGCCAAAGGGGGAGATCAAGCTGATCCTAACTGTTATAGGCCTATTTCTATTTTTCCCCGTTTATCAAAAGTGTTGGAAAACTTGTCAATAATCAATTGACTGGCTTTCTTGATGTCTATAGTATTCTCTCTGGTATGCAATCTGTTTTTTTTTTTGTCTCAGCCACTGCCTGTCACCAAGGGAGTACCCCAAGGCTCCATCCTTACTTATTGTTTAAACAGAAAACACAGGAGATTGGTGGCACCTCCTAGTGGTTAAAGCGTTGGACTAGTAACCGGAAGGTTGCAAGTTCAAATCCCCGAGCTGACAAGGTACAAATCTGTCGTTCTGCCCCTGAACTGACAGTTAACCCACTGTTCCTAGGCCGTCACTGAAAATAAGAATTTGTTCTTAACTGACTTGCGTAGTTAAATAAAGGTAAAATACATTTGGGAGGAGGAGCTCGTAGTAATGGCTGGAAGCGGAATCAGTTGAATGGTATCAAATGCATCAAACACATAGTTTGATTCCATTTGCTCCATTCCAGACATTATTATGAGCCGTCCTCCCCTCAGCAGCCTACACTGATATAACATTATCATAGTATTATAAAGAGAACATTGGTGAAAACTGTTAGTACAGAAATATCTGTACTATCCGACAGGATGCTCTCGATTGTGCAGTTGTAAAAGTTTGTGAGTGTTTTTGGTGACAAGCCAAATTTCTTCAGCCTCCTGAGGTTGAAAAGGCGCTGCTGCGCCTTCTTCACCACGCTGTGTGTCTGTGTGGGTGGACCATTTCAGTTTGTCCGTGATGTGTACGCCGAGGAACTTTCCACCTTCTCCACTACTGTCCCGTCGATATGGATAGGGGGCTTCTCCCTCTGCTGTTTCCTGAAGTCCACGATCATCTCCTTTGTTTTGTTGACATTGAGTGTGAGGTTATTTTCCTGACACCACACTCCGAGGGCCCTCACCTCCTCCCTGTAGGCCGTCTCGTCGTTGCTGGTAATCAAGCCTACCACTGTAGTGTCGTCTGCAAACTTGATGATTGAGTTGGAGGCGTGCATGGCCACGCAGTCATGGGTGAACAGGGAGTACAGGAGAGGGCTGAGAACGCACCCTTGTGGGGCCCCAGTGTTGAGGATCAGCGGGGTGGAGATGTTGTTTCCTACATTTCACCACCTACGGGCCGGCCCTTTTGCAATGTAACGTTAGCTAATGCATTGGAGTCGGAAGGACAAAAATGATAGCAACCTTTCCATTGGAAACAGGCTAAAAACAATCAAACATAGCCTCATATTTATCTCATTATAGCTAGCTAATACATCCGTGTGATATCCAGACAGCTAACTTTAGCTAGCTACTACTACTGGACAGTAGATGCTGTTAGCAACAACAACAAAAAACTGCATTCAACATTGCAAGGCGATGTAGCTAAGGTTATTTACTCACGTTTAGCGCAAGGGAATCGAAATCATCGTCAAGTATGTCCTCAAGAAGGGCATCTATATCTTCGCTGTCCGTTTTTCTGGGTGTATCGTCAGTGGTGCTGACGGTGTGAAGCGAGGAACAGTTTTAGCAAGCTAACGTTACATAGCTAACTACGTGATTTAGCTAACATGCTTGATGAAATAACAATGCATTTTAGGAAGGCTGGCGTTTGCAACTAATTAGCTAACGTTACATAGCTATCGTCGTTAGTTACATTGCATAAGCTTCCACTGTGTCAGTCATGGTCAACAACTTGGTTTGCTAACCTTGCTTGCTAACGTTAGTCCATTCCCCCGTACTAACGTTAGCTATCGTTAACGTTAGCCGGTTGACACTTGCATTTTACTACGCACCAGTGTTTTCTTTCTTTCCCAGTTTGCGTTAAACATTTCCCAGCCGTCGATAAATCTGAGGGAGCTTGAAGTTGTGGCGTCAAATATACATTGCGACAGAACTTTGTTTCAACCTCATCTAGCAATTCGTCCAAATCGTCCGCCATAGCTTCAGGGTACTGCTGCTTATTGACTGTTGTCATGAACAGGAGTGCTTGATTGACAGGCGTAACCTAATTTCAAGTAGGTAAAGATTGATACCGTGTAGCTAGCGATTTATGTGTAGTGATACAGATACTGGCTATCTATGATACAATGTAAACACCTGGGCATTACCAATCACAGGAGAAAAATATCACGTTGTCGGCAGGATTCGAACCTGCGCGGGAAGATCCCAATGGATTTCTAGTCCATCGCCTTAACCACTCGGCCACGACAACTGCTGATACTATTGAAGACAGAAACCGGTAATAGCCAACATAAAATTACAAATATATCAGACACTGACTGATATTATGTTTTAGCAAAACTCAAATTACGTTGGTAACCATTTTTTCCAGGCTGTATCACAACCGGCAGTGATTGATAGGCCCAGAGGGCAGCGCACAATTGGCCCTGCGTCATCCGGGTTTGGCAGGTGTAGGCCTTCATTGAAAATAAGAATTTGTTCTTAACTGATTTGCCTAGTTAAATAATAAAAAATAAAAAATAGCAATAAGGCACCTCGGGGGATTGTGGTATATCGCCAAAGGGGGAGATCAAGCTGATCCTAACTGTTATAGGCCTATTTCTATTTTTCCCCGTTTATCAAAAGTGTTGGAAAACTTGTCAATAATCAATTGACTGGCTTTCTTGATGTCTATAGTATTCTCTCTGGTATGCAATCTGTTTTTTTTTTTGTCTCAGCCACTGCCTGTCACCAAGGGAGTACCCCAAGGCTCCATCCTTACTTATTGTTTAAACAGAAAACACAGGAGATTGGTGGCACCTCCTAGTGGTTAAAGCGTTGGACTAGTAACCGGAAGGTTGCAAGTTCAAATCCCCGAGCTGACAAGGTACAAATCTGTCGTTCTGCCCCTGAACTGACAGTTAACCCACTGTTCCTAGGCCGTCACTGAAAATAAGAATTTGTTCTTAACTGACTTGCGTAGTTAAATAAAGGTAAAATACATTTGGGAGGAGGAGCTCGTAGTAATGGCTGGAAGCGGAATCAGTTGAATGGTATCAAATGCATCAAACACATAGTTTGATTCCATTTGCTCCATTCCAGACATTATTATGAGCCGTCCTCCCCTCAGCAGCCTACACTGATATAACATTATCATAGTATTATAAAGAGAACATTGGTGAAAACTGTTAGTACAGAAATATCTGTACTATCCGACAGGATGCTCTCGATTGTGCAGTTGTAAAAGTTTGTGAGTGTTTTTGGTGACAAGCCAAATTTCTTCAGCCTCCTGAGGTTGAAAAGGCGCTGCTGCGCCTTCTTCACCACGCTGTGTGTCTGTGTGGGTGGACCATTTCAGTTTGTCCGTGATGTGTACGCCGAGGAACTTTCCACCTTCTCCACTACTGTCCCGTCGATATGGATAGGGGGCTTCTCCCTCTGCTGTTTCCTGAAGTCCACGATCATCTCCTTTGTTTTGTTGACATTGAGTGTGAGGTTATTTTCCTGACACCACACTCCGAGGGCCCTCACCTCCTCCCTGTAGGCCGTCTCGTCGTTGCTGGTAATCAAGCCTACCACTGTAGTGTCGTCTGCAAACTTGATGATTGAGTTGGAGGCGTGCATGGCCACGCAGTCATGGGTGAACAGGGAGTACAGGAGAGGGCTGAGAACGCACCCTTGTGGGGCCCCAGTGTTGAGGATCAGCGGGGTGGAGATGTTGTTTCCTACATTTCACCACCTACGGGCCGGCCCTTTTGCAATGTAACGTTAGCTAATGCATTGGAGTCGGAAGGACAAAAATGATAGCAACCTTTCCATTGGAAACAGGCTAAAAACAATCAAACATAGCCTCATATTTATCTCATTATAGCTAGCTAATACATCCGTGTGATATCCAGACAGCTAACTTTAGCTAGCTACTACTACTGGACAGTAGATGCTGTTAGCAACAACAACAAAAAACTGCATTCAACATTGCAAGGCGATGTAGCTAAGGTTATTTACTCACGTTTAGCGCAAGGGAATCGAAATCATCGTCAAGTATGTCCTCAAGAAGGGCATCTATATCTTCGCTGTCCGTTTTTCTGGGTGTATCGTCAGTGGTGCTGACGGTGTGAAGCGAGGAACAGTTTTAGCAAGCTAACGTTACATAGCTAACTACGTGATTTAGCTAACATGCTTGATGAAATAACAATGCATTTTAGGAAGGCTGGCGTTTGCAACTAATTAGCTAACGTTACATAGCTATCGTCGTTAGTTACATTGCATAAGCTTCCACTGTGTCAGTCATGGTCAACAACTTGGTTTGCTAACCTTGCTTGCTAACGTTAGTCCATTCCCCCGTACTAACGTTAGCTATCGTTAACGTTAGCCGGTTGACACTTGCATTTTACTACGCACCAGTGTTTTCTTTCTTTCCCAGTTTGCGTTAAACATTTCCCAGCCGTCGATAAATCTGAGGGAGCTTGAAGTTGTGGCGTCAAATATACATTGCGACAGAACTTTGTTTCAACCTCATCTAGCAATTCGTCCAAATCGTCCGCCATAGCTTCAGGGTACTGCTGCTTATTGACTGTTGTCATGAACAGGAGTGCTTGATTGACAGGCGTAACCTAATTTCAAGTGTAGTGATACAGATACTACTGGCTATCTATGATACAATGTAAACGCCTGGGCATTACCAATCACAGTAGAAAAATATCACGTTGTCGGCAGGATTCGAACCTGCGCGGGAAGATCCCAATGGATTTCTAGTCCATCGCCTTAACCACTCGGCCACGACAACTGCTGATACTATTGAAGACAGAAACCGGCAATAGCCAACACAAAAATACAAATATATCAGACACTGACTGATATTATGTTTTAGCAAAACTCAAATTACGTTGGTAACCATTTTTTCCAGGCTGTATCACAACCGGCAGTGATTGATAGGCCCAGAGGGCAGCGCAAAATTGGCCCTGCGTCATCCGGGTTTGGCAGGTGTAGGCCTTCATTGAAAATAAGAATTTGTTCTTAACTGATTTGCCTAGTTAAATAATAAAAAATATAAAATAGCAATAAGGCACCTCGGGGGATTGTGGTATATCGCCAAAGGGGGAGATCAAGCTGATCCTAACTGTTATAGGCCTATTTCTATTTTTCCCCGTTTATCAAAAGTGTTGGAAAACTTGTCAATAATCAATTGACTGGCTTTCTTGATGTCTATAGTATTCTCGCTGGTATGCAATCTGTTTTTTTTTGTCTCAGCCACTGCCTGTCACCAAGGGAGTACCCCAAGGCTCGATCCTTACTTATTGTTTAAACAGAAAACACAGGAGATTGGTGGCACCTCCTAGTGGTTAAAGCGTTGGACTAGTAACCGGAAGGTTGCAAGTTCATATCCCCGAGCTGACAAGGTACAAATCTGTCGTTCTGCCCCTGAACTGACAGTTAACCCACTGTTCCTAGGCCGTCACTGAAAATAAGAATTTGTTCTTAACTGACTTGCGTAGTTAAATAAAGGTAAAATACATTTGGGAGGAGGAGCTCGTAGTAATGGCTGGAAGCGGAATCAGTTGAATGGTATCAAATGCATCAAACACATAGTTTGATTCCATTTGCTCCATTCCAGACATTATTATGAGCCGTCCTCCCCTCAGCAGCCTACACTGATATAACATTATCATAGTATTATAAAGAGAACATTGGTGAAAACTGTTAGTACAGAAATATCTGTACTATCCGACAGGATGCTCTCGATTGTGCAGTTGTAAAAGTTTGTGAGTGTTTTTGGTGACAAGCCAAATTTCTTCAGCCTCCTGAGGTTGAAAAGGCGCTGCTGCGCCTTCTTCACCACGCTGTGTGTCTGTGTGGGTGGACCATTTCAGTTTGTCCGTGATGTGTACGCCGAGGAACTTTCCACCTTCTCCACTACTGTCCCGTCGATATGGATAGGGGGCTTCTCCCTCTGCTGTTTCCTGAAGTCCACGATCATCTCCTTTGTTTTGTTGACATTGAGTGTGAGGTTATTTTCCTGACACCACACTCCGAGGGCCCTCACCTCCTCCCTGTAGGCCGTCTCGTCGTTGCTGGTAATCAAGCCTACCACTGTAGTGTCGTCTGCAAACTTGATGATTGAGTTGGAGGCGTGCATGGCCACGCAGTCATGGGTGAACAGGGAGTACAGGAGAGGGCTGAGAACGCACCCTTGTGGGGCCCCAGTGTTGAGGATCAGCGGGGTGGAGATGTTGTTTCCTACATTTCACCACCTACGGGCCGGCCCTTTTGCAATGTAACGTTAGCTAATGCATTGGAGTCGGAAGGACAAAAATGATAGCAACCTTTCCATTGGAAACAGGCTAAAAACAATCAAACATAGCCTCATATTTATCTCATTATAGCTAGCTAATACATCCGTGTGATATCCAGACAGCTAACTTTAGCTAGCTACTACTACTGGACAGTAGATGCTGTTAGCAACAACAACAAAAAACTGCATTCAACATTGCAAGGCGATGTAGCTAAGGTTATTTACTCACGTTTAGCGCAAGGGAATCGAAATCATCGTCAAGTATGTCCTCAAGAAGGGCATCTATATCTTCGCTGTCCGTTTTTCTGGGTGTATCGTCAGTGGTGCTGACGGTGTGAAGCGAGGAACAGTTTTAGCAAGCTAACGTTACATAGCTAACTACGTGATTTAGCTAACATGCTTGATGAAATAACAATGCATTTTAGGAAGGCTGGCGTTTGCAACTAATTAGCTAACGTTACATAGCTATCGTCGTTAGTTACATTGCATAAGCTTCCACTGTGTCAGTCATGGTCAACAACTTGGTTTGCTAACCTTGCTTGCTAACGTTAGTCCATTCCCCCGTACTAACGTTAGCTATCGTTAACGTTAGCCGGTTGACACTTGCATTTTACTACGCACCAGTGTTTTCTTTCTTTCCCAGTTTGCGTTAAACATTTCCCAGCCGTCGATAAATCTGAGGGAGCTTGAAGTTGTGGCGTCAAATATACATTGCGACAGAACTTTGTTTCAACCTCATCTAGCAATTCGTCCAAATCGTCCGCCATAGCTTCAGGGTACTGCTGCTTATTGACTGTTGTCATGAACAGGAGTGCTTGATTGACAGGCGTAACCTAATTTCAAGTGTAGTGATACAGATACTGGCTATCTATGATACAATGTAAACGCCTGGGCATTACCAATCACAGTAGAAAAATATCACGTTGTCGGCAGGATTCGAACCTGCGCGGGAAGATCCCAATGGATTTCTAGTCCATCGCCTTAACCACTCGGCCACGACAACTGCTGATACTATTGAAGACAGAAACCGGCAATAGCCAACACAAAAATACAAATATATCAGACACTGACTGATATTATGTTTTAGCAAAACTCAAATTACGTTGGTAACCATTTTTTCCAGGCTGTATCACAACCGGCAGTGATTGATAGGCCCAGAGGGCAGCGCAAAATTGGCCCTGCGTCATCCGGGTTTGGCAGGTGTAGGCCTTCATTGAAAATAAGAATTTGTTCTTAACTGATTTGCCTAGTTAAATAATAAAAAATATAAAATAGCAATAAGGCACCTCGGGGGATTGTGGTATATCGCCAAAGGGGGAGATCAAGCTGATCCTAACTGTTATAGGCCTATTTCTATTTTTCCCCGTTTATCAAAAGTGTTGGAAAACTTGTCAATAATCAATTGACTGGCTTTCTTGATGTCTATAGTATTCTCGCTGGTATGCAATCTGTTTTTTTTTGTCTCAGCCACTGCCTGTCACCAAGGGAGTACCCCAAGGCTCGATCCTTACTTATTGTTTAAACAGAAAACACAGGAGATTGGTGGCACCTCCTAGTGGTTAAAGCGTTGGACTAGTAACCGGAAGGTTGCAAGTTCATATCCCCGAGCTGACAAGGTACAAATCTGTCGTTCTGCCCCTGAACTGACAGTTAACCCACTGTTCCTAGGCCGTCACTGAAAATAAGAATTTGTTCTTAACTGACTTGCGTAGTTAAATAAAGGTAAAATACATTTGGGAGGAGGAGCTCGTAGTAATGGCTGGAAGCGGAATCAGTTGAATGGTATCAAATGCATCAAACACATAGTTTGATTCCATTTGCTCCATTCCAGACATTATTATGAGCCGTCCTCCCCTCAGCAGCCTACACTGATATAACATTATCATAGTATTATAAAGAGAACATTGGTGAAAACTGTTAGTACAGAAATATCTGTACTATCCGACAGGATGCTCTCGATTGTGCAGTTGTAAAAGTTTGTGAGTGTTTTTGGTGACAAGCCAAATTTCTTCAGCCTCCTGAGGTTGAAAAGGCGCTGCTGCGCCTTCTTCACCACGCTGTGTGTCTGTGTGGGTGGACCATTTCAGTTTGTCCGTGATGTGTACGCCGAGGAACTTTCCACCTTCTCCACTACTGTCCCGTCGATATGGATAGGGGGCTTCTCCCTCTGCTGTTTCCTGAAGTCCACGATCATCTCCTTTGTTTTGTTGACATTGAGTGTGAGGTTATTTTCCTGACACCACACTCCGAGGGCCCTCACCTCCTCCCTGTAGGCCGTCTCGTCGTTGCTGGTAATCAAGCCTACCACTGTAGTGTCGTCTGCAAACTTGATGATTGAGTTGGAGGCGTGCATGGCCACGCAGTCATGGGTGAACAGGGAGTACAGGAGAGGGCTGAGAACGCACCCTTGTGGGGCCCCAGTGTTGAGGATCAGCGGGGTGGAGATGTTGTTTCCTACATTTCACCACCTACGGGCCGGCCCTTTTGCAATGTAACGTTAGCTAATGCATTGGAGTCGGAAGGACAAAAATGATAGCAACCTTTCCATTGGAAACAGGCTAAAAACAATCAAACATAGCCTCATATTTATCTCATTATAGCTAGCTAATACATCCGTGTGATATCCAGACAGCTAACTTTAGCTAGCTACTACTACTGGACAGTAGATGCTGTTAGCAACAACAACAAAAAACTGCATTCAACATTGCAAGGCGATGTAGCTAAGGTTATTTACTCACGTTTAGCGCAAGGGAATCGAAATCATCGTCAAGTATGTCCTCAAGAAGGGCATCTATATCTTCGCTGTCCGTTTTTCTGGGTGTATCGTCAGTGGTGCTGACGGTGTGAAGCGAGGAACAGTTTTAGCAAGCTAACGTTACATAGCTAACTACGTGATTTAGCTAACATGCTTGATGAAATAACAATGCATTTTAGGAAGGCTGGCGTTTGCAACTAATTAGCTAACGTTACATAGCTATCGTCGTTAGTTACATTGCATAAGCTTCCACTGTGTCAATCATGGTCAACAACTTGGTTTGCTAACCTTGCTTGCTAACGTTAGTCCATTCCCCCGTACTAACGTTAGCTATCGTTAACGTTAGCCGGTTGACACTTGCATTTTACTACGCACCAGTGTTTTCTTTCTTTCCCAGTTTGCGTTAAACATTTCCCAGCCGTCGATAAATCTGAGGGAGCTTGAAGTTGTGGCGTCAAATATACATTGCGACAGAACTTTGTTTCAACCTCATCTAGCAATTCGTCCAAATCGTCCGCCATAGCTTCAGGGTACTGCTGCTTATTGACTGTTGTCATGAACAGGAGTGCTTGATTGACAGGCGTAACCTAATTTCAAGTAGGTAAAGATTGATACCGTGTAGCTAGCGATTTATGTGTAGTGATACAGATACTGGCTATCTATGATACAATGTAAACACCTGGGCATTACCAATCACAGGAGAAAAATATCACGTTGTCGGCAGGATTCGAACCTGCGCGGGAAGATCCCAATGGATTTCTAGTCCATCGCCTTAACCACTCGGCCACGACAACTGCTGATACTATTGAAGACAGAAACCGGTAATAGCCAACATAATAGCCCAAGGCTTGATCCTTACTTATTGTTTAAACAGAAAACACAGGAGATTGGTGGCACCTCCTAGTGGTTAAAGCGTTGGACTAGTAACCGGAAGGTTGCAAGTTCATATCCCCGAGCTGACAAGGTACAAATCTGTCGTTCTGCCCCTGAACTGACAGTTAACCCACTGTTCCTAGGCCGTCACTGAAAATAAGAATTTGTTCTTAACTGACTTGTGTAGTTAAATAAAGGTAAAATACATTTGGGAGGAGGAGCTCGTAGTAATGGCTGGAAGCGGAATCAGTTGAATGGTATCAAATGCATCAAACACATAGTTTGATTCCATTTGCTCCATTCCAGACATTATTATGAGCCGTCCTCCCCTCAGCAGCCTACAGTGATATAACATTATCATAGTATTATAAAGAGAACATTGGTGAAAACTGTTAGTACAGAAATATCTGTACTATCCGACAGGATGCTCTCGATTGTGCAGTTGTAAAAGTTTGTGAGTGTTTTTGGTGACAAGCCAAATTTCTTCAGCCTCCTGAGGTTGAAAAGGCGCTGCTGCGCCTTCTTCACCACGCTGTGTGTCTGTGTGGGTGGACCATTTCAGTTTGTCCGTGATGTGTACGCCGAGGAACTTTCCACCTTCTCCACTACTGTCCCGTCGATATGGATAGGGGGCTTCTCCCTCTGCTGTTTCCTGAAGTCCACGATCATCTCCTTTGTTTTGTTGACATTGAGTGTGAGGTTATTTTCCTGACACCACACTCCGAGGGCCCTCACCTCCTCCCTGTAGGCCGTCTCGTCGTTGCTGGTAATCAAGCCTACCACTGTAGTGTCGTCTGCAAACTTGATGATTGAGTTGGAGGCGTGCATGGCCACGCAGTCATGGGTGAACAGGGAGTACAGGAGAGGGCTGAGAACGCACCCTTGTGGGGCCCCAGTGTTGAGGATCAGCGGGGTGGAGATGTTGTTTCCTACATTTCACCACCTACGGGCCGGCCCTTTTGCAATGTAACGTTAGCTAATGCATTGGAGTCGGAAGGACAAAAATGATAGCAACCTTTCCATTGGAAACAGGCTAAAAACAATCAAACATAGCCTCATATTTATCTCATTATAGCTAGCTAATACATCCGTGTGATATCCAGACAGCTAACTTTAGCTAGCTACTACTACTGGACAGTAGATGCTGTTAGCAACAACAACAAAAAACTGCATTCAACATTGCAAGGCGATGTAGCTAAGGTTATTTACTCACGTTTAGCGCAAGGGAATCGAAATCATCGTCAAGTATGTCCTCAAGAAGGGCATCTATATCTTCGCTGTCCGTTTTTCTGGGTGTATCGTCAGTGGTGCTGACGGTGTGAAGCGAGGAACAGTTTTAGCAAGCTAACGTTACATAGCTAACTACGTGATTTAGCTAACATGCTTGATGAAATAACAATGCATTTTAGGAAGGCTGGCGTTTGCAACTAATTAGCTAACGTTACATAGCTATCGTCGTTAGTTACATTGCATAAGCTTCCACTGTGTCAATCATGGTCAACAACTTGGTTTGCTAACCTTGCTTGCTAACGTTAGTCCATTCCCCCGTACTAACGTTAGCTATCGTTAACGTTAGCCGGTTGACACTTGCATTTTACTACGCACCAGTGTTTTCTTTCTTTCCCAGTTTGCGTTAAACATTTCCCAGCCGTCGATAAATCTGAGGGAGCTTGAAGTTGTGGCGTCAAATATACATTGCGACAGAACTTTGTTTCAACCTCATCTAGCAATTCGTCCAAATCGTCCGCCATAGCTTCAGGGTACTGCTGCTTATTGACTGTTGTCATGAACAGGAGTGCTTGATTGACAGGCGTAACCTAATTTCAAGTAGGTAAAGATTGATACCGTGTAGCTAGCGATTTATGTGTAGTGATACAGATACTGGCTATCTATGATACAATGTAAACACCTGGGCATTACCAATCACAGGAGAAAAATATCACGTTGTCGGCAGGATTCGAACCTGCGCGGGAAGATCCCAATGGATTTCTAGTCCATCGCCTTAACCACTCGGCCACGACAACTGCTGATACTATTGAAGACAGAAACCGGTAATAGCCAACATAATAGCCCAAGGCTTGATCCTTACTTATTGTTTAAACAGAAAACACAGGAGATTGGTGGCACCTCCTAGTGGTTAAAGCGTTGGACTAGTAACCGGAAGGTTGCAAGTTCATATCCCCGAGCTGACAAGGTACAAATCTGTCGTTCTGCCCCTGAACTGACAGTTAACCCACTGTTCCTAGGCCGTCACTGAAAATAAGAATTTGTTCTTAACTGACTTGTGTAGTTAAATAAAGGTAAAATACATTTGGGAGGAGGAGCTCGTAGTAATGGCTGGAAGCGGAATCAGTTGAATGGTATCAAATGCATCAAACACATAGTTTGATTCCATTTGCTCCATTCCAGACATTATTATGAGCCGTCCTCCCCTCAGCAGCCTACAGTGATATAACATTATCATAGTATTATAAAGAGAACATTGGTGAAAACTGTTAGTACAGAAATATCTGTACTATCCGACAGGATGCTCTCGATTGTGCAGTTGTAAAAGTTTGTGAGTGTTTTTGGTGACAAGCCAAATTTCTTCAGCCTCCTGAGGTTGAAAAGGCGCTGCTGCGCCTTCTTCACCACGCTGTGTGTCTGTGTGGGTGGACCATTTCAGTTTGTCCGTGATGTGTACGCCGAGGAACTTTCCACCTTCTCCACTACTGTCCCGTCGATATGGATAGGGGGCTTCTCCCTCTGCTGTTTCCTGAAGTCCACGATCATCTCCTTTGTTTTGTTGACATTGAGTGTGAGGTTATTTTCCTGACACCACACTCCGAGGGCCCTCACCTCCTCCCTGTAGGCCGTCTCGTCGTTGCTGGTAATCAAGCCTACCACTGTAGTGTCGTCTGCAAACTTGATGATTGAGTTGGAGGCGTGCATGGCCACGCAGTCATGGGTGAACAGGGAGTACAGGAGAGGGCTGAGAACGCACCCTTGTGGGGCCCCAGTGTTGAGGATCAGCGGGGTGGAGATGTTGTTTCCTACATTTCACCACCTACGGGCCGGCCCTTTTGCAATGTAACGTTAGCTAATGCATTGGAGTCGGAAGGACAAAAATGATAGCAACCTTTCCATTGGAAACAGGCTAAAAACAATCAAACATAGCCTCATATTTATCTCATTATAGCTAGCTAATACATCCGTGTGATATCCAGACAGCTAACTTTAGCTAGCTACTACTACTGGACAGTAGATGCTGTTAGCAACAACAACAAAAAACTGCATTCAACATTGCAAGGCGATGTAGCTAAGGTTATTTACTCACGTTTAGCGCAAGGGAATCGAAATCATCGTCAAGTATGTCCTCAAGAAGGGCATCTATATCTTCGCTGTCCGTTTTTCTGGGTGTATCGTCAGTGGTGCTGACGGTGTGAAGCGAGGAACAGTTTTAGCAAGCTAACGTTACATAGCTAACTACGTGATTTAGCTAACATGCTTGATGAAATAACAATGCATTTTAGGAAGGCTGGCGTTTGCAACTAATTAGCTAACGTTACATAGCTATCGTCGTTAGTTACATTGCATAAGCTTCCACTGTGTCAATCATGGTCAACAACTTGGTTTGCTAACCTTGCTTGCTAACGTTAGTCCATTCCCCCGTACTAACGTTAGCTATCGTTAACGTTAGCCGGTTGACACTTGCATTTTACTACGCACCAGTGTTTTCTTTCTTTCCCAGTTTGCGTTAAACATTTCCCAGCCGTCGATAAATCTGAGGGAGCTTGAAGTTGTGGCGTCAAATATACATTGCGACAGAACTTTGTTTCAACCTCATCTAGCAATTCGTCCAAATCGTCCGCCATAGCTTCAGGGTACTGCTGCTTATTGACTGTTGTCATGAACAGGAGTGCTTGATTGACAGGCGTAACCTAATTTCAAGTAGGTAAAGATTGATACCGTGTAGCTAGCGATTTATGTGTAGTGATACAGATACTGGCTATCTATGATACAATGTAAACACCTGGGCATTACCAATCACAGGAGAAAAATATCACGTTGTCGGCAGGATTCGAACCTGCGCGGGAAGATCCCAATGGATTTCTAGTCCATCGCCTTAACCACTCGGCCACGACAACTGCTGATACTATTGAAGACAGAAACCGGTAATAGCCAACATAATAGCCCAAGGCTTGATCCTTACTTATTGTTTAAACAGAAAACACAGGAGATTGGTGGCACCTCCTAGTGGTTAAAGCGTTGGACTAGTAACCGGAAGGTTGCAAGTTCATATCCCCGAGCTGACAAGGTACAAATCTGTCGTTCTGCCCCTGAACTGACAGTTAACCCACTGTTCCTAGGCCGTCACTGAAAATAAGAATTTGTTCTTAACTGACTTGCGTAGTTAAATAAAGGTAAAATACATTTGGGAGGAGGAGCTCGTAGTAATGGCTGGAAGCGGAATCAGTTGAATGGTATCAAATGCATCAAACACATAGTTTGATTCCATTTGCTCCATTCCAGACATTATTATGAGCCGTCCTCCCCTCAGCAGCCTACACTGATATAACATTATCATAGTATTATAAAGAGAACATTGGTGAAAACTGTTAGTACAGAAATATCTGTACTATCCGACAGGATGCTCTCGATTGTGCAGTTGTAAAAGTTTGTGAGTGTTTTTGGTGACAAGCCAAATTTCTTCAGCCTCCTGAGGTTGAAAAGGCGCTGCTGCGCCTTCTTCACCACGCTGTGTGTCTGTGTGGGTGGACCATTTCAGTTTGTCCGTGATGTGTACGCCGAGGAACTTTCCACCTTCTCCACTACTGTCCCGTCGATATGGATAGGGGGCTTCTCCCTCTGCTGTTTCCTGAAGTCCACGATCATCTCCTTTGTTTTGTTGACATTGAGTGTGAGGTTATTTTCCTGACACCACACTCCGAGGGCCCTCACCTCCTCCCTGTAGGCCGTCTCGTCGTTGCTGGTAATCAAGCCTACCACTGTAGTGTCGTCTGCAAACTTGATGATTGAGTTGGAGGCGTGCATGGCCACGCAGTCATGGGTGAACAGGGAGTACAGGAGAGGGCTGAGAACGCACCCTTGTGGGGCCCCAGTGTTGAGGATCAGCGGGGTGGAGATGTTGTTTCCTACATTTCACCACCTACGGGCCGGCCCTTTTGCAATGTAACGTTAGCTAATGCATTGGAGTCGGAAGGACAAAAATGATAGCAACCTTTCCATTGGAAACAGGCTAAAAACAATCAAACATAGCCTCATATTTATCTCATTATAGCTAGCTAATACATCCGTGTGATATCCAGACAGCTAACTTTAGCTAGCTACTACTACTGGACAGTAGATGCTGTTAGCAACAACAACAAAAAACTGCATTCAACATTGCAAGGCGATGTAGCTAAGGTTATTTACTCACGTTTAGCGCAAGGGAATCGAAATCATCGTCAAGTATGTCCTCAAGAAGGGCATCTATATCTTCGCTGTCCGTTTTTCTGGGTGTATCGTCAGTGGTGCTGACGGTGTGAAGCGAGGAACAGTTTTAGCAAGCTAACGTTACATAGCTAACTACGTGATTTAGCTAACATGCTTGATGAAATAACAATGCATTTTAGGAAGGCTGGCGTTTGCAACTAATTAGCTAACGTTACATAGCTATCGTCGTTAGTTACATTGCATAAGCTTCCACTGTGTCAATCATGGTCAACAACTTGGTTTGCTAACCTTGCTTGCTAACGTTAGTCCATTCCCCCGTACTAACGTTAGCTATCGTTAACGTTAGCCGGTTGACACTTGCATTTTACTACGCACCAGTGTTTTCTTTCTTTCCCAGTTTGCGTTAAACATTTCCCAGCCGTCGATAAATCTGAGGGAGCTTGAAGTTGTGGCGTCAAATATACATTGCGACAGAACTTTGTTTCAACCTCATCTAGCAATTCGTCCAAATCGTCCGCCATAGCTTCAGGGTACTGCTGCTTATTGACTGTTGTCATGAACAGGAGTGCTTGATTGACAGGCGTAACCTAATTTCAAGTAGGTAAAGATTGATACCGTGTAGCTAGCGATTTATGTGTAGTGATACAGATACTGGCTATCTATGATACATGGGCATTACCAATCACAGGAGAAAAATATCACGTTGTCGGCAGGATTCAAACCTGCGCGGGAAGATCCCAATGGATTTCTAGTCCATCGCCTTAACCACTCGGCCACGACAACTGCTGATACTATTGAAGACAGAAACCGGTAATAGCCAACATAATAGCCCAAGGCTTGATCCTTACTTATTGTTTAAACAGAAAACACAGGAGATTGGTGGCACCTCCTAGTGGTTAAAGCGTTGGACTAGTAACCGGAAGGTTGCAAGTTCATATCCCCGAGCTGACAAGGTACAAATCTGTCGTTCTGCCCCTGAACTGACAGTTAACCCACTGTTCCTAGGCCGTCACTGAAAATAAGAATTTGTTCTTAACTGACTTGCGTAGTTAAATAAAGGTAAAATACATTTGGGAGGAGGAGCTCGTAGTAATGGCTGGAAGCGGAATCAGTTGAATGGTATCAAATGCATCAAACACATAGTTTGATTCCATTTGCTCCATTCCAGACATTATTATGAGCCGTCCTCCCCTCAGCAGCCTACACTGATATAACATTATCATAGTATTATAAAGAGAACATTGGTGAAAACTGTTAGTACAGAAATATCTGTACTATCCGACAGGATGCTCTCGATTGTGCAGTTGTAAAAGTTTGTGAGTGTTTTTGGTGACAAGCCAAATTTCTTCAGCCTCCTGAGGTTGAAAAGGCGCTGCTGCGCCTTCTTCACCACGCTGTGTGTCTGTGTGGGTGGACCATTTCAGTTTGTCCGTGATGTGTACGCCGAGGAACTTTCCACCTTCTCCACTACTGTCCCGTCGATATGGATAGGGGGCTTCTCCCTCTGCTGTTTCCTGAAGTCCACGATCATCTCCTTTGTTTTGTTGACATTGAGTGTGAGGTTATTTTCCTGACACCACACTCCGAGGGCCCTCACCTCCTCCCTGTAGGCCGTCTCGTCGTTGCTGGTAATCAAGCCTACCACTGTAGTGTCGTCTGCAAACTTGATGATTGAGTTGGAGGCGTGCATGGCCACGCAGTCATGGGTGAACAGGGAGTACAGGAGAGGGCTGAGAACGCACCCTTGTGGGGCCCCAGTGTTGAGGATCAGCGGGGTGGAGATGTTGTTTCCTACATTTCACCACCTACGGGCCGGCCCTTTTGCAATGTAACGTTAGCTAATGCATTGGAGTCGGAAGGACAAAAATGATAGCAACCTTTCCATTGGAAACAGGCTAAAAACAATCAAACATAGCCTCATATTTATCTCATTATAGCTAGCTAATACATCCGTGTGATATCCAGACAGCTAACTTTAGCTAGCTACTACTACTGGACAGTAGATGCTGTTAGCAACAACAACAAAAAACTGCATTCAACATTGCAAGGCGATGTAGCTAAGGTTATTTACTCACGTTTAGCGCAAGGGAATCGAAATCATCGTCAAGTATGTCCTCAAGAAGGGCATCTATATCTTCGCTGTCCGTTTTTCTGGGTGTATCGTCAGTGGTGCTGACGGTGTGAAGCGAGGAACAGTTTTAGCAAGCTAACGTTACATAGCTAACTACGTGATTTAGCTAACATGCTTGATGAAATAACAATGCATTTTAGGAAGGCTGGCGTTTGCAACTAATTAGCTAACGTTACATAGCTATCGTCGTTAGTTACATTGCATAAGCTTCCACTGTGTCAGTCATGGTCAACAACTTGGTTTGCTAACCTTGCTTGCTAACGTTAGTCCATTCCCCCGTACTAACGTTAGCTATCGTTAACGTTAGCCGGTTGACACTTGCATTTTACTACGCACCAGTGTTTTCTTTCTTTCCCAGTTTGCGTTAAACATTTCCCAGCCGTCGATAAATCTGAGGGAGCTTGAAGTTGTGGCGTCAAATATACATTGCGACAGAACTTTGTTTCAACCTCATCTAGCAATTCGTCCAAATCGTCCGCCATAGCTTCAGGGTACTGCTGCTTATTGACTGTTGTCATGAACAGGAGTGCTTGATTGACAGGCGTAACCTAATTTCAAGTAGGTAAAGATTGATACCGTGTAGCTAGCGATTTATGTGTAGTGATACAGATACTGGCTATCTATGATACAATGTAAACACCTGGGCATTACCAATCACAGGAGAAAAATATCACGTTGTCGGCAGGATTCGAACCTGCGCGGGAAGATCCCAATGGATTTCTAGTCCATCGCCTTAACCACTCGGCCACGACAACTGCTGATACTATTGAAGACAGAAACCGGTAATAGCCAACATAAAATTACAAATATATCAGACACTGACTGATATTATGTTTTAGCAAAACTCAAATTACGTTGGTAACCATTTTTTCCAGGCTGTATCACAACCGGCAGTGATTGATAGGCCCAGAGGGCAGCGCACAATTGGCCCTGCGTCATCCGGGTTTGGCAGGTGTAGGCCTTCATTGAAAATAAGAATTTGTTCTTAACTGATTTGCCTAGTTAAATAATAAAAAATAAAAAATAGCAATAAGGCACCTCGGGGGATTGTGGTATATCGCCAAAGGGGGAGATCAAGCTGATCCTAACTGTTATAGGCCTATTTCTATTTTTCCCCGTTTATCAAAAGTGTTGGAAAACTTGTCAATAATCAATTGACTGGCTTTCTTGATGTCTATAGTATTCTCTCTGGTATGCAATCTGTTTTTTTTTGTCTCAGCCACTGCCTGTCACCAAGGGAGTACCCCAAGGCTCCATCCTTACTTATTGTTTAAACAGAAAACACAGGAGATTGGTGGCACCTCCTAGTGGTTAAAGCGTTGGACTAGTAACCGGAAGGTTGCAAGTTCAAATCCCCGAGCTGACAAGGTACAAATCTGTCGTTCTGCCCCTGAACTGACAGTTAACCCACTGTTCCTAGGCCGTCACTGAAAATAAGAATTTGTTCTTAACTGACTTGCGTAGTTAAATAAAGGTAAAATACATTTGGGAGGAGGAGCTCGTAGTAATGGCTGGAAGCGGAATCAGTTGAATGGTATCAAATGCATCAAACACATAGTTTGATTCCATTTGCTCCATTCCAGACATTATTATGAGCCGTCCTCCCCTCAGCAGCCTACACTGATATAACATTATCATAGTATTATAAAGAGAACATTGGTGAAAACTGTTAGTACAGAAATATCTGTACTATCCGACAGGATGCTCTCGATTGTGCAGTTGTAAAAGTTTGTGAGTGTTTTTGGTGACAAGCCAAATTTCTTCAGCCTCCTGAGGTTGAAAAGGCGCTGCTGCGCCTTCTTCACCACGCTGTGTGTCTGTGTGGGTGGACCATTTCAGTTTGTCCGTGATGTGTACGCCGAGGAACTTTCCACCTTCTCCACTACTGTCCCGTCGATATGGATAGGGGGCTTCTCCCTCTGCTGTTTCCTGAAGTCCACGATCATCTCCTTTGTTTTGTTGACATTGAGTGTGAGGTTATTTTCCTGACACCACACTCCGAGGGCCCTCACCTCCTCCCTGTAGGCCGTCTCGTCGTTGCTGGTAATCAAGCCTACCACTGTAGTGTCGTCTGCAAACTTGATGATTGAGTTGGAGGCGTGCATGGCCACGCAGTCATGGGTGAACAGGGAGTACAGGAGAGGGCTGAGAACGCACCCTTGTGGGGCCCCAGTGTTGAGGATCAGCGGGGTGGAGATGTTGTTTCCTACATTTCACCACCTACGGGCCGGCCCTTTTGCAATGTAACGTTAGCTAATGCATTGGAGTCGGAAGGACAAAAATGATAGCAACCTTTCCATTGGAAACAGGCTAAAAACAATCAAACATAGCCTCATATTTATCTCATTATAGCTAGCTAATACATCCGTGTGATATCCAGACAGCTAACTTTAGCTAGCTACTACTACTGGACAGTAGATGCTGTTAGCAACAACAACAAAAAACTGCATTCAACATTGCAAGGCGATGTAGCTAAGGTTATTTACTCACGTTTAGCGCAAGGGAATCGAAATCATCGTCAAGTATGTCCTCAAGAAGGGCATCTATATCTTCGCTGTCCGTTTTTCTGGGTGTATCGTCAGTGGTGCTGACGGTGTGAAGCGAGGAACAGTTTTAGCAAGCTAACGTTACATAGCTAACTACGTGATTTAGCTAACATGCTTGATGAAATAACAATGCATTTTAGGAAGGCTGGCGTTTGCAACTAATTAGCTAACGTTACATAGCTATCGTCGTTAGTTACATTGCATAAGCTTCCACTGTGTCAGTCATGGTCAACAACTTGGTTTGCTAACCTTGCTTGCTAACGTTAGTCCATTCCCCCGTACTAACGTTAGCTATCGTTAACGTTAGCCGGTTGACACTTGCATTTTACTACGCACCAGTGTTTTCTTTCTTTCCCAGTTTGCGTTAAACATTTCCCAGCCGTCGATAAATCTGAGGGAGCTTGAAGTTGTGGCGTCAAATATACATTGCGACAGAACTTTGTTTCAACCTCATCTAGCAATTCGTCCAAATCGTCCGCCATAGCTTCAGGGTACTGCTGCTTATTGACTGTTGTCATGAACAGGAGTGCTTGATTGACAGGCGTAACCTAATTTCAAGTAGGTAAAGATTGATACCGTGTAGCTAGCGATTTATGTGTAGTGATACAGATACTGGCTATCTATGATACATGGGCATTACCAATCACAGGAGAAAAATATCACGTTGTCGGCAGGATTCGAACCTGCGCGGGAAGATCCCAATGGATTTCTAGTCCATCGCCTTAACCACTCGGCCACGACAACTGCTGATACTATTGAAGACAGAAACCGGTAATAGCCAACATAAAATTACAAATATATCAGACACTGACTGATATTATGTTTTAGCAAAACTCAAATTACGTTGGTAACCATTTTTTCCAGGCTGTATCACAACCGGCAGTGATTGATAGGCCCAGAGGGCAGCGCACAATTGGCCCTGCGTCATCCGGGTTTGGCAGGTGTAGGCCTTCATTGAAAATAAGAATTTGTTCTTAACTGATTTGCCTAGTTAAATAATAAAAAATAAAAAATAGCAATAAGGCACCTCGGGGGATTGTGGTATATCGCCAAAGGGGGAGATCAAGCTGATCCTAACTGTTATAGGCCTATTTCTATTTTTCCCCGTTTATCAAAAGTGTTGGAAAACTTGTCAATAATCAATTGACTGGCTTTCTTGATGTCTATAGTATTCTCTCTGGTATGCAATCTGTTTTTTTTTTGTCTCAGCCACTGCCTGTCACCAAGGGAGTACCCCAAGGCTCCATCCTTACTTATTGTTTAAACAGAAAACACAGGAGATTGGTGGCACCTCCTAGTGGTTAAAGCGTTGGACTAGTAACCGGAAGGTTGCAAGTTCAAATCCCCGAGCTGACAAGGTACAAATCTGTCGTTCTGCCCCTGAACTGACAGTTAACCCACTGTTCCTAGGCCGTCACTGAAAATAAGAATTTGTTCTTAACTGACTTGCGTAGTTAAATAAAGGTAAAATACATTTGGGAGGAGGAGCTCGTAGTAATGGCTGGAAGCGGAATCAGTTGAATGGTATCAAATGCATCAAACACATAGTTTGATTCCATTTGCTCCATTCCAGACATTATTATGAGCCGTCCTCCCCTCAGCAGCCTACACTGATATAACATTATCATAGTATTATAAAGAGAACATTGGTGAAAACTGTTAGTACAGAAATATCTGTACTATCCGACAGGATGCTCTCGATTGTGCAGTTGTAAAAGTTTGTGAGTGTTTTTGGTGACAAGCCAAATTTCTTCAGCCTCCTGAGGTTGAAAAGGCGCTGCTGCGCCTTCTTCACCACGCTGTGTGTCTGTGTGGGTGGACCATTTCAGTTTGTCCGTGATGTGTACGCCGAGGAACTTTCCACCTTCTCCACTACTGTCCCGTCGATATGGATAGGGGGCTTCTCCCTCTGCTGTTTCCTGAAGTCCACGATCATCTCCTTTGTTTTGTTGACATTGAGTGTGAGGTTATTTTCCTGACACCACACTCCGAGGGCCCTCACCTCCTCCCTGTAGGCCGTCTCGTCGTTGCTGGTAATCAAGCCTACCACTGTAGTGTCGTCTGCAAACTTGATGATTGAGTTGGAGGCGTGCATGGCCACGCAGTCATGGGTGAACAGGGAGTACAGGAGAGGGCTGAGAACGCACCCTTGTGGGGCCCCAGTGTTGAGGATCAGCGGGGTGGAGATGTTGTTTCCTACATTTCACCACCTACGGGCCGGCCCTTTTGCAATGTAACGTTAGCTAATGCATTGGAGTCGGAAGGACAAAAATGATAGCAACCTTTCCATTGGAAACAGGCTAAAAACAATCAAACATAGCCTCATATTTATCTCATTATAGCTAGCTAATACATCCGTGTGATATCCAGACAGCTAACTTTAGCTAGCTACTACTACTGGACAGTAGATGCTGTTAGCAACAACAACAAAAAACTGCATTCAACATTGCAAGGCGATGTAGCTAAGGTTATTTACTCACGTTTAGCGCAAGGGAATCGAAATCATCGTCAAGTATGTCCTCAAGAAGGGCATCTATATCTTCGCTGTCCGTTTTTCTGGGTGTATCGTCAGTGGTGCTGACGGTGTGAAGCGAGGAACAGTTTTAGCAAGCTAACGTTACATAGCTAACTACGTGATTTAGCTAACATGCTTGATGAAATAACAATGCATTTTAGGAAGGCTGGCGTTTGCAACTAATTAGCTAACGTTACATAGCTATCGTCGTTAGTTACATTGCATAAGCTTCCACTGTGTCAGTCATGGTCAACAACTTGGTTTGCTAACCTTGCTTGCTAACGTTAGTCCATTCCCCCGTACTAACGTTAGCTATCGTTAACGTTAGCCGGTTGACACTTGCATTTTACTACGCACCAGTGTTTTCTTTCTTTCCCAGTTTGCGTTAAACATTTCCCAGCCGTCGATAAATCTGAGGGAGCTTGAAGTTGTGGCGTCAAATATACATTGCGACAGAACTTTGTTTCAACCTCATCTAGCAATTCGTCCAAATCGTCCGCCATAGCTTCAGGGTACTGCTGCTTATTGACTGTTGTCATGAACAGGAGTGCTTGATTGACAGGCGTAACCTAATTTCAAGTAGGTAAAGATTGATACCGTGTAGCTAGCGATTTATGTGTAGTGATACAGATACTGGCTATCTATGATACATGGGCATTACCAATCACAGGAGAAAAATATCACGTTGTCGGCAGGATTCGAACCTGCGCGGGAAGATCCCAATGGATTTCTAGTCCATCGCCTTAACCACTCGGCCACGACAACTGCTGATACTATTGAAGACAGAAACCGGTAATAGCCAACATAAAATTACAAATATATCAGACACTGACTGATATTATGTTTTAGCAAAACTCAAATTACGTTGGTAACCATTTTTTCCAGGCTGTATCACAACCGGCAGTGATTGATAGGCCCAGAGGGCAGCGCACAATTGGCCCTGCGTCATCCGGGTTTGGCAGGTGTAGGCCTTCATTGAAAATAAGAATTTGTTCTTAACTGATTTGCCTAGTTAAATAATAAAAAATAAAAAATAGCAATAAGGCACCTCGGGGGATTGTGGTATATCGCCAAAGGGGGAGATCAAGCTGATCCTAACTGTTATAGGCCTATTTCTATTTTTCCCCGTTTATCAAAAGTGTTGGAAAACTTGTCAATAATCAATTGACTGGCTTTCTTGATGTCTATAGTATTCTCTCTGGTATGCAATCTGTTTTTTTTTTGTCTCAGCCACTGCCTGTCACCAAGGGAGTACCCCAAGGCTCCATCCTTACTTATTGTTTAAACAGAAAACACAGGAGATTGGTGGCACCTCCTAGTGGTTAAAGCGTTGGACTAGTAACCGGAAGGTTGCAAGTTCAAATCCCCGAGCTGACAAGGTACAAATCTGTCGTTCTGCCCCTGAACTGACAGTTAACCCACTGTTCCTAGGCCGTCACTGAAAATAAGAATTTGTTCTTAACTGACTTGCGTAGTTAAATAAAGGTAAAATACATTTGGGAGGAGGAGCTCGTAGTAATGGCTGGAAGCGGAATCAGTTGAATGGTATCAAATGCATCAAACACATAGTTTGATTCCATTTGCTCCATTCCAGACATTATTATGAGCCGTCCTCCCCTCAGCAGCCTACACTGATATAACATTATCATAGTATTATAAAGAGAACATTGGTGAAAACTGTTAGTACAGAAATATCTGTACTATCCGACAGGATGCTCTCGATTGTGCAGTTGTAAAAGTTTGTGAGTGTTTTTGGTGACAAGCCAAATTTCTTCAGCCTCCTGAGGTTGAAAAGGCGCTGCTGCGCCTTCTTCACCACGCTGTGTGTCTGTGTGGGTGGACCATTTCAGTTTGTCCGTGATGTGTACGCCGAGGAACTTTCCACCTTCTCCACTACTGTCCCGTCGATATGGATAGGGGGCTTCTCCCTCTGCTGTTTCCTGAAGTCCACGATCATCTCCTTTGTTTTGTTGACATTGAGTGTGAGGTTATTTTCCTGACACCACACTCCGAGGGCCCTCACCTCCTCCCTGTAGGCCGTCTCGTCGTTGCTGGTAATCAAGCCTACCACTGTAGTGTCGTCTGCAAACTTGATGATTGAGTTGGAGGCGTGCATGGCCACGCAGTCATGGGTGAACAGGGAGTACAGGAGAGGGCTGAGAACGCACCCTTGTGGGGCCCCAGTGTTGAGGATCAGCGGGGTGGAGATGTTGTTTCCTACATTTCACCACCTACGGGCCGGCCCTTTTGCAATGTAACGTTAGCTAATGCATTGGAGTCGGAAGGACAAAAATGATAGCAACCTTTCCATTGGAAACAGGCTAAAAACAATCAAACATAGCCTCATATTTATCTCATTATAGCTAGCTAATACATCCGTGTGATATCCAGACAGCTAACTTTAGCTAGCTACTACTACTGGACAGTAGATGCTGTTAGCAACAACAACAAAAAACTGCATTCAACATTGCAAGGCGATGTAGCTAAGGTTATTTACTCACGTTTAGCGCAAGGGAATCGAAATCATCGTCAAGTATGTCCTCAAGAAGGGCATCTATATCTTCGCTGTCCGTTTTTCTGGGTGTATCGTCAGTGGTGCTGACGGTGTGAAGCGAGGAACAGTTTTAGCAAGCTAACGTTACATAGCTAACTACGTGATTTAGCTAACATGCTTGATGAAATAACAATGCATTTTAGGAAGGCTGGCGTTTGCAACTAATTAGCTAACGTTACATAGCTATCGTCGTTAGTTACATTGCATAAGCTTCCACTGTGTCAGTCATGGTCAACAACTTGGTTTGCTAACCTTGCTTGCTAACGTTAGTCCATTCCCCCGTACTAACGTTAGCTATCGTTAACGTTAGCCGGTTGACACTTGCATTTTACTACGCACCAGTGTTTTCTTTCTTTCCCAGTTTGCGTTAAACATTTCCCAGCCGTCGATAAATCTGAGGGAGCTTGAAGTTGTGGCGTCAAATATACATTGCGACAGAACTTTGTTTCAACCTCATCTAGCAATTCGTCCAAATCGTCCGCCATAGCTTCAGGGTACTGCTGCTTATTGACTGTTGTCATGAACAGGAGTGCTTGATTGACAGGCGTAACCTAATTTCAAGTAGGTAAAGATTGATACCGTGTAGCTAGCGATTTATGTGTAGTGATACAGATACTGGCTATCTATGATACAATGTAAACACCTGGGCATTACCAATCACAGGAGAAAAATATCACGTTGTCGGCAGGATTCGAACCTGCGCGGGAAGATCCCAATGGATTTCTAGTCCATCGCCTTAACCACTCGGCCACGACAACTGCTGATACTATTGAAGACAGAAACCGGTAATAGCCAACATAAAATTACAAATATATCAGACACTGACTGATATTATGTTTTAGCAAAACTCAAATTACGTTGGTAACCATTTTTTCCAGGCTGTATCACAACCGGCAGTGATTGATAGGCCCAGAGGGCAGCGCACAATTGGCCCTGCGTCATCCGGGTTTGGCAGGTGTAGGCCTTCATTGAAAATAAGAATTTGTTCTTAACTGATTTGCCTAGTTAAATAATAAAAAATAAAAAATAGCAATAAGGCACCTCGGGGGATTGTGGTATATCGCCAAAGGGGGAGATCAAGCTGATCCTAACTGTTATAGGCCTATTTCTATTTTTCCCCGTTTATCAAAAGTGTTGGAAAACTTGTCAATAATCAATTGACTGGCTTTCTTGATGTCTATAGTATTCTCTCTGGTATGCAATCTGTTTTTTTTTTTGTCTCAGCCACTGCCTGTCACCAAGGGAGTACCCCAAGGCTCCATCCTTACTTATTGTTTAAACAGAAAACACAGGAGATTGGTGGCACCTCCTAGTGGTTAAAGCGTTGGACTAGTAACCGGAAGGTTGCAAGTTCAAATCCCCGAGCTGACAAGGTACAAATCTGTCGTTCTGCCCCTGAACTGACAGTTAACCCACTGTTCCTAGGCCGTCACTGAAAATAAGAATTTGTTCTTAACTGACTTGCGTAGTTAAATAAAGGTAAAATACATTTGGGAGGAGGAGCTCGTAGTAATGGCTGGAAGCGGAATCAGTTGAATGGTATCAAATGCATCAAACACATAGTTTGATTCCATTTGCTCCATTCCAGACATTATTATGAGCCGTCCTCCCCTCAGCAGCCTACACTGATATAACATTATCATAGTATTATAAAGAGAACATTGGTGAAAACTGTTAGTACAGAAATATCTGTACTATCCGACAGGATGCTCTCGATTGTGCAGTTGTAAAAGTTTGTGAGTGTTTTTGGTGACAAGCCAAATTTCTTCAGCCTCCTGAGGTTGAAAAGGCGCTGCTGCGCCTTCTTCACCACGCTGTGTGTCTGTGTGGGTGGACCATTTCAGTTTGTCCGTGATGTGTACGCCGAGGAACTTTCCACCTTCTCCACTACTGTCCCGTCGATATGGATAGGGGGCTTCTCCCTCTGCTGTTTCCTGAAGTCCACGATCATCTCCTTTGTTTTGTTGACATTGAGTGTGAGGTTATTTTCCTGACACCACACTCCGAGGGCCCTCACCTCCTCCCTGTAGGCCGTCTCGTCGTTGCTGGTAATCAAGCCTACCACTGTAGTGTCGTCTGCAAACTTGATGATTGAGTTGGAGGCGTGCATGGCCACGCAGTCATGGGTGAACAGGGAGTACAGGAGAGGGCTGAGAACGCACCCTTGTGGGGCCCCAGTGTTGAGGATCAGCGGGGTGGAGATGTTGTTTCCTACATTTCACCACCTACGGGCCGGCCCTTTTGCAATGTAACGTTAGCTAATGCATTGGAGTCGGAAGGACAAAAATGATAGCAACCTTTCCATTGGAAACAGGCTAAAAACAATCAAACATAGCCTCATATTTATCTCATTATAGCTAGCTAATACATCCGTGTGATATCCAGACAGCTAACTTTAGCTAGCTACTACTACTGGACAGTAGATGCTGTTAGCAACAACAACAAAAAACTGCATTCAACATTGCAAGGCGATGTAGCTAAGGTTATTTACTCACGTTTAGCGCAAGGGAATCGAAATCATCGTCAAGTATGTCCTCAAGAAGGGCATCTATATCTTCGCTGTCCGTTTTTCTGGGTGTATCGTCAGTGGTGCTGACGGTGTGAAGCGAGGAACAGTTTTAGCAAGCTAACGTTACATAGCTAACTACGTGATTTAGCTAACATGCTTGATGAAATAACAATGCATTTTAGGAAGGCTGGCGTTTGCAACTAATTAGCTAACGTTACATAGCTATCGTCGTTAGTTACATTGCATAAGCTTCCACTGTGTCAGTCATGGTCAACAACTTGGTTTGCTAACCTTGCTTGCTAACGTTAGTCCATTCCCCCGTACTAACGTTAGCTATCGTTAACGTTAGCCGGTTGACACTTGCATTTTACTACGCACCAGTGTTTTCTTTCTTTCCCAGTTTGCGTTAAACATTTCCCAGCCGTCGATAAATCTGAGGGAGCTTGAAGTTGTGGCGTCAAATATACATTGCGACAGAACTTTGTTTCAACCTCATCTAGCAATTCGTCCAAATCGTCCGCCATAGCTTCAGGGTACTGCTGCTTATTGACTGTTGTCATGAACAGGAGTGCTTGATTGACAGGCGTAACCTAATTTCAAGTAGGTAAAGATTGATACCGTGTAGCTAGCGATTTATGTGTAGTGATACAGATACTGGCTATCTATGATACATGGGCATTACCAATCACAGGAGAAAAATATCACGTTGTCGGCAGGATTCGAACCTGCGCGGGAAGATCCCAATGGATTTCTAGTCCATCGCCTTAACCACTCGGCCACGACAACTGCTGATACTATTGAAGACAGAAACCGGTAATAGCCAACATAAAATTACAAATATATCAGACACTGACTGATATTATGTTTTAGCAAAACTCAAATTACGTTGGTAACCATTTTTTCCAGGCTGTATCACAACCGGCAGTGATTGATAGGCCCAGAGGGCAGCGCACAATTGGCCCTGCGTCATCCGGGTTTGGCAGGTGTAGGCCTTCATTGAAAATAAGAATTTGTTCTTAACTGATTTGCCTAGTTAAATAATAAAAAATAAAAAATAGCAATAAGGCACCTCGGGGGATTGTGGTATATCGCCAAAGGGGGAGATCAAGCTGATCCTAACTGTTATAGGCCTATTTCTATTTTTCCCCGTTTATCAAAAGTGTTGGAAAACTTGTCAATAATCAATTGACTGGCTTTCTTGATGTCTATAGTATTCTCTCTGGTATGCAATCTGTTTTTTTTTTGTCTCAGCCACTGCCTGTCACCAAGGGAGTACCCCAAGGCTCCATCCTTACTTATTGTTTAAACAGAAAACACAGGAGATTGGTGGCACCTCCTAGTGGTTAAAGCGTTGGACTAGTAACCGGAAGGTTGCAAGTTCAAATCCCCGAGCTGACAAGGTACAAATCTGTCGTTCTGCCCCTGAACTGACAGTTAACCCACTGTTCCTAGGCCGTCACTGAAAATAAGAATTTGTTCTTAACTGACTTGCGTAGTTAAATAAAGGTAAAATACATTTGGGAGGAGGAGCTCGTAGTAATGGCTGGAAGCGGAATCAGTTGAATGGTATCAAATGCATCAAACACATAGTTTGATTCCATTTGCTCCATTCCAGACATTATTATGAGCCGTCCTCCCCTCAGCAGCCTACACTGATATAACATTATCATAGTATTATAAAGAGAACATTGGTGAAAACTGTTAGTACAGAAATATCTGTACTATCCGACAGGATGCTCTCGATTGTGCAGTTGTAAAAGTTTGTGAGTGTTTTTGGTGACAAGCCAAATTTCTTCAGCCTCCTGAGGTTGAAAAGGCGCTGCTGCGCCTTCTTCACCACGCTGTGTGTCTGTGTGGGTGGACCATTTCAGTTTGTCCGTGATGTGTACGCCGAGGAACTTTCCACCTTCTCCACTACTGTCCCGTCGATATGGATAGGGGGCTTCTCCCTCTGCTGTTTCCTGAAGTCCACGATCATCTCCTTTGTTTTGTTGACATTGAGTGTGAGGTTATTTTCCTGACACCACACTCCGAGGGCCCTCACCTCCTCCCTGTAGGCCGTCTCGTCGTTGCTGGTAATCAAGCCTACCACTGTAGTGTCGTCTGCAAACTTGATGATTGAGTTGGAGGCGTGCATGGCCACGCAGTCATGGGTGAACAGGGAGTACAGGAGAGGGCTGAGAACGCACCCTTGTGGGGCCCCAGTGTTGAGGATCAGCGGGGTGGAGATGTTGTTTCCTACATTTCACCACCTACGGGCCGGCCCTTTTGCAATGTAACGTTAGCTAATGCATTGGAGTCGGAAGGACAAAAATGATAGCAACCTTTCCATTGGAAACAGGCTAAAAACAATCAAACATAGCCTCATATTTATCTCATTATAGCTAGCTAATACATCCGTGTGATATCCAGACAGCTAACTTTAGCTAGCTACTACTACTGGACAGTAGATGCTGTTAGCAACAACAACAAAAAACTGCATTCAACATTGCAAGGCGATGTAGCTAAGGTTATTTACTCACGTTTAGCGCAAGGGAATCGAAATCATCGTCAAGTATGTCCTCAAGAAGGGCATCTATATCTTCGCTGTCCGTTTTTCTGGGTGTATCGTCAGTGGTGCTGACGGTGTGAAGCGAGGAACAGTTTTAGCAAGCTAACGTTACATAGCTAACTACGTGATTTAGCTAACATGCTTGATGAAATAACAATGCATTTTAGGAAGGCTGGCGTTTGCAACTAATTAGCTAACGTTACATAGCTATCGTCGTTAGTTACATTGCATAAGCTTCCACTGTGTCAGTCATGGTCAACAACTTGGTTTGCTAACCTTGCTTGCTAACGTTAGTCCATTCCCCCGTACTAACGTTAGCTATCGTTAACGTTAGCCGGTTGACACTTGCATTTTACTACGCACCAGTGTTTTCTTTCTTTCCCAGTTTGCGTTAAACATTTCCCAGCCGTCGATAAATCTGAGGGAGCTTGAAGTTGTGGCGTCAAATATACATTGCGACAGAACTTTGTTTCAACCTCATCTAGCAATTCGTCCAAATCGTCCGCCATAGCTTCAGGGTACTGCTGCTTATTGACTGTTGTCATGAACAGGAGTGCTTGATTGACAGGCGTAACCTAATTTCAAGTAGGTAAAGATTGATACCGTGTAGCTAGCGATTTATGTGTAGTGATACAGATACTGGCTATCTATGATACAATGTAAACACCTGGGCATTACCAATCACAGGAGAAAAATATCACGTTGTCGGCAGGATTCGAACCTGCGCGGGAAGATCCCAATGGATTTCTAGTCCATCGCCTTAACCACTCGGCCACGACAACTGCTGATACTATTGAAGACAGAAACCGGTAATAGCCAACATAAAATTACAAATATATCAGACACTGACTGATATTATGTTTTAGCAAAACTCAAATTACGTTGGTAACCATTTTTTCCAGGCTGTATCACAACCGGCAGTGATTGATAGGCCCAGAGGGCAGCGCACAATTGGCCCTGCGTCATCCGGGTTTGGCAGGTGTAGGCCTTCATTGAAAATAAGAATTTGTTCTTAACTGATTTGCCTAGTTAAATAATAAAAAATAAAAAATAGCAATAAGGCACCTCGGGGGATTGTGGTATATCGCCAAAGGGGGAGATCAAGCTGATCCTAACTGTTATAGGCCTATTTCTATTTTTCCCCGTTTATCAAAAGTGTTGGAAAACTTGTCAATAATCAATTGACTGGCTTTCTTGATGTCTATAGTATTCTCTCTGGTATGCAATCTGTTTTTTTTTTGTCTCAGCCACTGCCTGTCACCAAGGGAGTACCCCAAGGCTCCATCCTTACTTATTGTTTAAACAGAAAACACAGGAGATTGGTGGCACCTCCTAGTGGTTAAAGCGTTGGACTAGTAACCGGAAGGTTGCAAGTTCAAATCCCCGAGCTGACAAGGTACAAATCTGTCGTTCTGCCCCTGAACTGACAGTTAACCCACTGTTCCTAGGCCGTCACTGAAAATAAGAATTTGTTCTTAACTGACTTGCGTAGTTAAATAAAGGTAAAATACATTTGGGAGGAGGAGCTCGTAGTAATGGCTGGAAGCGGAATCAGTTGAATGGTATCAAATGCATCAAACACATAGTTTGATTCCATTTGCTCCATTCCAGACATTATTATGAGCCGTCCTCCCCTCAGCAGCCTACACTGATATAACATTATCATAGTATTATAAAGAGAACATTGGTGAAAACTGTTAGTACAGAAATATCTGTACTATCCGACAGGATGCTCTCGATTGTGCAGTTGTAAAAGTTTGTGAGTGTTTTTGGTGACAAGCCAAATTTCTTCAGCCTCCTGAGGTTGAAAAGGCGCTGCTGCGCCTTCTTCACCACGCTGTGTGTCTGTGTGGGTGGACCATTTCAGTTTGTCCGTGATGTGTACGCCGAGGAACTTTCCACCTTCTCCACTACTGTCCCGTCGATATGGATAGGGGGCTTCTCCCTCTGCTGTTTCCTGAAGTCCACGATCATCTCCTTTGTTTTGTTGACATTGAGTGTGAGGTTATTTTCCTGACACCACACTCCGAGGGCCCTCACCTCCTCCCTGTAGGCCGTCTCGTCGTTGCTGGTAATCAAGCCTACCACTGTAGTGTCGTCTGCAAACTTGATGATTGAGTTGGAGGCGTGCATGGCCACGCAGTCATGGGTGAACAGGGAGTACAGGAGAGGGCTGAGAACGCACCCTTGTGGGGCCCCAGTGTTGAGGATCAGCGGGGTGGAGATGTTGTTTCCTACATTTCACCACCTACGGGCCGGCCCTTTTGCAATGTAACGTTAGCTAATGCATTGGAGTCGGAAGGACAAAAATGATAGCAACCTTTCCATTGGAAACAGGCTAAAAACAATCAAACATAGCCTCATATTTATCTCATTATAGCTAGCTAATACATCCGTGTGATATCCAGACAGCTAACTTTAGCTAGCTACTACTACTGGACAGTAGATGCTGTTAGCAACAACAACAAAAAACTGCATTCAACATTGCAAGGCGATGTAGCTAAGGTTATTTACTCACGTTTAGCGCAAGGGAATCGAAATCATCGTCAAGTATGTCCTCAAGAAGGGCATCTATATCTTCGCTGTCCGTTTTTCTGGGTGTATCGTCAGTGGTGCTGACGGTGTGAAGCGAGGAACAGTTTTAGCAAGCTAACGTTACATAGCTAACTACGTGATTTAGCTAACATGCTTGATGAAATAACAATGCATTTTAGGAAGGCTGGCGTTTGCAACTAATTAGCTAACGTTACATAGCTATCGTCGTTAGTTACATTGCATAAGCTTCCACTGTGTCAGTCATGGTCAACAACTTGGTTTGCTAACCTTGCTTGCTAACGTTAGTCCATTCCCCCGTACTAACGTTAGCTATCGTTAACGTTAGCCGGTTGACACTTGCATTTTACTACGCACCAGTGTTTTCTTTCTTTCCCAGTTTGCGTTAAACATTTCCCAGCCGTCGATAAATCTGAGGGAGCTTGAAGTTGTGGCGTCAAATATACATTGCGACAGAACTTTGTTTCAACCTCATCTAGCAATTCGTCCAAATCGTCCGCCATAGCTTCAGGGTACTGCTGCTTATTGACTGTTGTCATGAACAGGAGTGCTTGATTGACAGGCGTAACCTAATTTCAAGTAGGTAAAGATTGATACCGTGTAGCTAGCGATTTATGTGTAGTGATACAGATACTGGCTATCTATGATACAATGTAAACACCTGGGCATTACCAATCACAGGAGAAAAATATCACGTTGTCGGCAGGATTCGAACCTGCGCGGGAAGATCCCAATGGATTTCTAGTCCATCGCCTTAACCACTCGGCCACGACAACTGCTGATACTATTGAAGACAGAAACCGGTAATAGCCAACATAAAATTACAAATATATCAGACACTGACTGATATTATGTTTTAGCAAAACTCAAATTACGTTGGTAACCATTTTTTCCAGGCTGTATCACAACCGGCAGTGATTGATAGGCCCAGAGGGCAGCGCACAATTGGCCCTGCGTCATCCGGGTTTGGCAGGTGTAGGCCTTCATTGAAAATAAGAATTTGTTCTTAACTGATTTGCCTAGTTAAATAATAAAAAATAAAAAATAGCAATAAGGCACCTCGGGGGATTGTGGTATATCGCCAAAGGGGGAGATCAAGCTGATCCTAACTGTTATAGGCCTATTTCTATTTTTCCCCGTTTATCAAAAGTGTTGGAAAACTTGTCAATAATCAATTGACTGGCTTTCTTGATGTCTATAGTATTCTCTCTGGTATGCAATCTGTTTTTTTTTTTGTCTCAGCCACTGCCTGTCACCAAGGGAGTACCCCAAGGCTCCATCCTTACTTATTGTTTAAACAGAAAACACAGGAGATTGGTGGCACCTCCTAGTGGTTAAAGCGTTGGACTAGTAACCGGAAGGTTGCAAGTTCAAATCCCCGAGCTGACAAGGTACAAATCTGTCGTTCTGCCCCTGAACTGACAGTTAACCCACTGTTCCTAGGCCGTCACTGAAAATAAGAATTTGTTCTTAACTGACTTGCGTAGTTAAATAAAGGTAAAATACATTTGGGAGGAGGAGCTCGTAGTAATGGCTGGAAGCGGAATCAGTTGAATGGTATCAAATGCATCAAACACATAGTTTGATTCCATTTGCTCCATTCCAGACATTATTATGAGCCGTCCTCCCCTCAGCAGCCTACACTGATATAACATTATCATAGTATTATAAAGAGAACATTGGTGAAAACTGTTAGTACAGAAATATCTGTACTATCCGACAGGATGCTCTCGATTGTGCAGTTGTAAAAGTTTGTGAGTGTTTTTGGTGACAAGCCAAATTTCTTCAGCCTCCTGAGGTTGAAAAGGCGCTGCTGCGCCTTCTTCACCACGCTGTGTGTCTGTGTGGGTGGACCATTTCAGTTTGTCCGTGATGTGTACGCCGAGGAACTTTCCACCTTCTCCACTACTGTCCCGTCGATATGGATAGGGGGCTTCTCCCTCTGCTGTTTCCTGAAGTCCACGATCATCTCCTTTGTTTTGTTGACATTGAGTGTGAGGTTATTTTCCTGACACCACACTCCGAGGGCCCTCACCTCCTCCCTGTAGGCCGTCTCGTCGTTGCTGGTAATCAAGCCTACCACTGTAGTGTCGTCTGCAAACTTGATGATTGAGTTGGAGGCGTGCATGGCCACGCAGTCATGGGTGAACAGGGAGTACAGGAGAGGGCTGAGAACGCACCCTTGTGGGGCCCCAGTGTTGAGGATCAGCGGGGTGGAGATGTTGTTTCCTACATTTCACCACCTACGGGCCGGCCCTTTTGCAATGTAACGTTAGCTAATGCATTGGAGTCGGAAGGACAAAAATGATAGCAACCTTTCCATTGGAAACAGGCTAAAAACAATCAAACATAGCCTCATATTTATCTCATTATAGCTAGCTAATACATCCGTGTGATATCCAGACAGCTAACTTTAGCTAGCTACTACTACTGGACAGTAGATGCTGTTAGCAACAACAACAAAAAACTGCATTCAACATTGCAAGGCGATGTAGCTAAGGTTATTTACTCACGTTTAGCGCAAGGGAATCGAAATCATCGTCAAGTATGTCCTCAAGAAGGGCATCTATATCTTCGCTGTCCGTTTTTCTGGGTGTATCGTCAGTGGTGCTGACGGTGTGAAGCGAGGAACAGTTTTAGCAAGCTAACGTTACATAGCTAACTACGTGATTTAGCTAACATGCTTGATGAAATAACAATGCATTTTAGGAAGGCTGGCGTTTGCAACTAATTAGCTAACGTTACATAGCTATCGTCGTTAGTTACATTGCATAAGCTTCCACTGTGTCAGTCATGGTCAACAACTTGGTTTGCTAACCTTGCTTGCTAACGTTAGTCCATTCCCCCGTACTAACGTTAGCTATCGTTAACGTTAGCCGGTTGACACTTGCATTTTACTACGCACCAGTGTTTTCTTTCTTTCCCAGTTTGCGTTAAACATTTCCCAGCCGTCGATAAATCTGAGGGAGCTTGAAGTTGTGGCGTCAAATATACATTGCGACAGAACTTTGTTTCAACCTCATCTAGCAATTCGTCCAAATCGTCCGCCATAGCTTCAGGGTACTGCTGCTTATTGACTGTTGTCATGAACAGGAGTGCTTGATTGACAGGCGTAACCTAATTTCAAGTAGGTAAAGATTGATACCGTGTAGCTAGCGATTTATGTGTAGTGATACAGATACTGGCTATCTATGATACAATGTAAACACCTGGGCATTACCAATCACAGGAGAAAAATATCACGTTGTCGGCAGGATTCGAACCTGCGCGGGAAGATCCCAATGGATTTCTAGTCCATCGCCTTAACCACTCGGCCACGACAACTGCTGATACTATTGAAGACAGAAACCGGTAATAGCCAACATAAAATTACAAATATATCAGACACTGACTGATATTATGTTTTAGCAAAACTCAAATTACGTTGGTAACCATTTTTTCCAGGCTGTATCACAACCGGCAGTGATTGATAGGCCCAGAGGGCAGCGCACAATTGGCCCTGCGTCATCCGGGTTTGGCAGGTGTAGGCCTTCATTGAAAATAAGAATTTGTTCTTAACTGATTTGCCTAGTTAAATAATAAAAAATAAAAAATAGCAATAAGGCACCTCGGGGGATTGTGGTATATCGCCAAAGGGGGAGATCAAGCTGATCCTAACTGTTATAGGCCTATTTCTATTTTTCCCCGTTTATCAAAAGTGTTGGAAAACTTGTCAATAATCAATTGACTGGCTTTCTTGATGTCTATAGTATTCTCTCTGGTATGCAATCTGTTTTTTTTTTGTCTCAGCCACTGCCTGTCACCAAGGGAGTACCCCAAGGCTCCATCCTTACTTATTGTTTAAACAGAAAACACAGGAGATTGGTGGCACCTCCTAGTGGTTAAAGCGTTGGACTAGTAACCGGAAGGTTGCAAGTTCAAATCCCCGAGCTGACAAGGTACAAATCTGTCGTTCTGCCCCTGAACTGACAGTTAACCCACTGTTCCTAGGCCGTCACTGAAAATAAGAATTTGTTCTTAACTGACTTGCGTAGTTAAATAAAGGTAAAATACATTTGGGAGGAGGAGCTCGTAGTAATGGCTGGAAGCGGAATCAGTTGAATGGTATCAAATGCATCAAACACATAGTTTGATTCCATTTGCTCCATTCCAGACATTATTATGAGCCGTCCTCCCCTCAGCAGCCTACACTGATATAACATTATCATAGTATTATAAAGAGAACATTGGTGAAAACTGTTAGTACAGAAATATCTGTACTATCCGACAGGATGCTCTCGATTGTGCAGTTGTAAAAGTTTGTGAGTGTTTTTGGTGACAAGCCAAATTTCTTCAGCCTCCTGAGGTTGAAAAGGCGCTGCTGCGCCTTCTTCACCACGCTGTGTGTCTGTGTGGGTGGACCATTTCAGTTTGTCCGTGATGTGTACGCCGAGGAACTTTCCACCTTCTCCACTACTGTCCCGTCGATATGGATAGGGGGCTTCTCCCTCTGCTGTTTCCTGAAGTCCACGATCATCTCCTTTGTTTTGTTGACATTGAGTGTGAGGTTATTTTCCTGACACCACACTCCGAGGGCCCTCACCTCCTCCCTGTAGGCCGTCTCGTCGTTGCTGGTAATCAAGCCTACCACTGTAGTGTCGTCTGCAAACTTGATGATTGAGTTGGAGGCGTGCATGGCCACGCAGTCATGGGTGAACAGGGAGTACAGGAGAGGGCTGAGAACGCACCCTTGTGGGGCCCCAGTGTTGAGGATCAGCGGGGTGGAGATGTTGTTTCCTACATTTCACCACCTACGGGCCGGCCCTTTTGCAATGTAACGTTAGCTAATGCATTGGAGTCGGAAGGACAAAAATGATAGCAACCTTTCCATTGGAAACAGGCTAAAAACAATCAAACATAGCCTCATATTTATCTCATTATAGCTAGCTAATACATCCGTGTGATATCCAGACAGCTAACTTTAGCTAGCTACTACTACTGGACAGTAGATGCTGTTAGCAACAACAACAAAAAACTGCATTCAACATTGCAAGGCGATGTAGCTAAGGTTATTTACTCACGTTTAGCGCAAGGGAATCGAAATCATCGTCAAGTATGTCCTCAAGAAGGGCATCTATATCTTCGCTGTCCGTTTTTCTGGGTGTATCGTCAGTGGTGCTGACGGTGTGAAGCGAGGAACAGTTTTAGCAAGCTAACGTTACATAGCTAACTACGTGATTTAGCTAACATGCTTGATGAAATAACAATGCATTTTAGGAAGGCTGGCGTTTGCAACTAATTAGCTAACGTTACATAGCTATCGTCGTTAGTTACATTGCATAAGCTTCCACTGTGTCAGTCATGGTCAACAACTTGGTTTGCTAACCTTGCTTGCTAACGTTAGTCCATTCCCCCGTACTAACGTTAGCTATCGTTAACGTTAGCCGGTTGACACTTGCATTTTACTACGCACCAGTGTTTTCTTTCTTTCCCAGTTTGCGTTAAACATTTCCCAGCCGTCGATAAATCTGAGGGAGCTTGAAGTTGTGGCGTCAAATATACATTGCGACAGAACTTTGTTTCAACCTCATCTAGCAATTCGTCCAAATCGTCCGCCATAGCTTCAGGGTACTGCTGCTTATTGACTGTTGTCATGAACAGGAGTGCTTGATTGACAGGCGTAACCTAATTTCAAGTAGGTAAAGATTGATACCGTGTAGCTAGCGATTTATGTGTAGTGATACAGATACTGGCTATCTATGATACAATGTAAACACCTGGGCATTACCAATCACAGGAGAAAAATATCACGTTGTCGGCAGGATTCGAACCTGCGCGGGAAGATCCCAATGGATTTCTAGTCCATCGCCTTAACCACTCGGCCACGACAACTGCTGATACTATCGAAGACAGAAACCGGTAATAGCCAACATAAAATTACAAATATATCAGACACTGACTGATATTATGTTTTAGCAAAACTCAAATTACGTTGGTAACCATTTTTTCCAGGCTGTATCACAACCGGCAGTGATTGATAGGCCCAGAGGGCAGCGCACAATTGGCCCTGCGTCATCCGGGTTTGGCAGGTGTAGGCCTTCATTGAAAATAAGAATTTGTTCTTAACTGATTTGCCTAGTTAAATAATAAAAAATAAAAAATAGCAATAAGGCACCTCGGGGGATTGTGGTATATCGCCAAAGGGGGAGATCAAGCTGATCCTAACTGTTATAGGCCTATTTCTATTTTTCCCCGTTTATCAAAAGTGTTGGAAAACTTGTCAATAATCAATTGACTGGCTTTCTTGATGTCTATAGTATTCTCTCTGGTATGCAATCTGTTTTTTTTTTGTCTCAGCCACTGCCTGTCACCAAGGGAGTACCCCAAGGCTCCATCCTTACTTATTGTTTAAACAGAAAACACAGGAGATTGGTGGCACCTCCTAGTGGTTAAAGCGTTGGACTAGTAACCGGAAGGTTGCAAGTTCAAATCCCCGAGCTGACAAGGTACAAATCTGTCGTTCTGCCCCTGAACTGACAGTTAACCCACTGTTCCTAGGCCGTCACTGAAAATAAGAATTTGTTCTTAACTGACTTGCGTAGTTAAATAAAGGTAAAATACATTTGGGAGGAGGAGCTCGTAGTAATGGCTGGAAGCGGAATCAGTTGAATGGTATCAAATGCATCAAACACATAGTTTGATTCCATTTGCTCCATTCCAGACATTATTATGAGCCGTCCTCCCCTCAGCAGCCTACACTGATATAACATTATCATAGTATTATAAAGAGAACATTGGTGAAAACTGTTAGTACAGAAATATCTGTACTATCCGACAGGATGCTCTCGATTGTGCAGTTGTAAAGGTTTGTGAGTGTTTTTGGTGACAAGCCAAATTTCTTCAGCCTCCTGAGATTGAAAAGGCGCTGCTGCGCCTTCTTCACCACGCTGTGTGTCTGTGTGGGTGGACCATTTCAGTTTGTCCGTGATGTGTACGCCGAGGAACTTTCCACCTTCTCCACTACTGTCCCGTCGATATGGATAGGGGGCTTCTCCCTCTGCTGTTTCCTGAAGTCCACGATCATCTCCTTTGTTTTGTTGACATTGAGTGTGAGGTTATTTTCCGAGGGCCCTCACCTCCTCCCTGTAGGCCGTCTCGTCGTTGCTGGTAATCAAGCCTACCACTGTAGTGTCGTCTGCAAACTTGATGATTGAGTTGGAGGCGTGCATGGCCACGCAGTCATGGGTGAACAGGGAGTACAGGAGAGGGCTGAGAACGCACCCTTGTGGGGCCCCAGTGTTGAGGATCAGCGGGGTGGAGATGTTGTTTCCTACATTTCACCACCTACGGGCCGGCCCTTTTGCAATGTAACGTTAGCTAATGCATTGGAGTCGGAAGGACAAAAATGATAGCAACCTTTCCATTGGAAACAGGCTAAAAACAATCAAACATAGCCTCATATTTATCTCATTATAGCTAGCTAATACATCCGTGTGATATCCAGACAGCTAACTTTAGCTAGCTACTACTACTGGACAGTAGATGCTGTTAGCAACAACAACAAAAAACTGCATTCAACATTGCAAGGCGATGTAGCTAAGGTTATTTACTCACGTTTAGCGCAAGGGAATCGAAATCATCGTCAAGTATGTCCTCAAGAAGGGCATCTATATCTTCGCTGTCCGTTTTTCTGGGTGTATCGTCAGTGGTGCTGACGGTGTGAAGCGAGGAACAGTTTTAGCAAGCTAACGTTACATAGCTAACTACGTGATTTAGCTAACATGCTTGATGAAATAACAATGCATTTTAGGAAGGCTGGCGTTTGCAACTAATTAGCTAACGTTACATAGCTATCGTCGTTAGTTACATTGCATAAGCTTCCACTGTGTCAGTCATGGTCAACAACTTGGTTTGCTAACCTTGCTTGCTAACGTTAGTCCATTCCCCCGTACTAACGTTAGCTATCGTTAACGTTAGCCGGTTGACACTTGCATTTTACTACGCACCAGTGTTTTCTTTCTTTCCCAGTTTGCGTTAAACATTTCCCAGCCGTCGATAAATCTGAGGGAGCTTGAAGTTGTGGCGTCAAATATACATTGCGACAGAACTTTGTTTCAACCTCATCTAGCAATTCGTCCAAATCGTCCGCCATAGCTTCAGGGTACTGCTGCTTATTGACTGTTGTCATGAACAGGAGTGCTTGATTGACAGGCGTAACCTAATTTCAAGTAGGTAAAGATTGATACCGTGTAGCTAGCGATTTATGTGTAGTGATACAGATACTGGCTATCTATGATACAATGTAAACACCTGGGCATTACCAATCACAGGAGAAAAATATCACGTTGTCGGCAGGATTCGAACCTGCGCGGGAAGATCCCAATGGATTTCTAGTCCATCGCCTTAACCACTCGGCCACGACAACTGCTGATACTATTGAAGACAGAAACCGGTAATAGCCAACATAAAATTACAAATATATCAGACACTGACTGATATTATGTTTTAGCAAAACTCAAATTACGTTGGTAACCATTTTTTCCAGGCTGTATCACAACCGGCAGTGATTGATAGGCCCAGAGGGCAGCGCACAATTGGCCCTGCGTCATCCGGGTTTGGCAGGTGTAGGCCTTCATTGAAAATAAGAATTTGTTCTTAACTGATTTGCCTAGTTAAATAATAAAAAATAAAAAATAGCAATAAGGCACCTCGGGGGATTGTGGTATATCGCCAAAGGGGGAGATCAAGCTGATCCTAACTGTTATAGGCCTATTTCTATTTTTCCCCGTTTATCAAAAGTGTTGGAAAACTTGTCAATAATCAATTGACTGGCTTTCTTGATGTCTATAGTATTCTCTCTGGTATGCAATCTGTTTTTTTTTTGTCTCAGCCACTGCCTGTCACCAAGGGAGTACCCCAAGGCTCCATCCTTACTTATTGTTTAAACAGAAAACACAGGAGATTGGTGGCACCTCCTAGTGGTTAAAGCGTTGGACTAGTAACCTGAAGGTTGCAAGTTCAAATCCCCGAGCTGACAAGGTACAAATCTGTCGTTCTGCCCCTGAACTGACAGTTAACCCACTGTTCCTAGGCCGTCACTGAAAATAAGAATTTGTTCTTAACTGACTTGCGTAGTTAAATAAAGGTAAAATACATTTGGGAGGAGGAGCTCGTAGTAATGGCTGGAAGCGGAATCAGTTGAATGGTATCAAACGCATCAAACACATAGTTTGATTCCATTTTCTCCATTCCAGACATTATTATGAGCCGTCCTCCCCTCAGCAGCCTACACTGATATAACATTATCATAGTATTATAAAGAGAACATTGGTGAAAACTGTTAGTACAGAAATATCTGTACTATCCGACAGGATGCTCTCGATTGTGCAGTTGTAAAAGTTTGTGAGTGTTTTTGGTGACAAGCCAAATTTCTTCAGCCTCCTGAGGTTGAAAAGGCGCTGCTGCGCCTTCTTCACCACGCTGTGTGTCTGTGTGGGTGGACCATTTCAGTTTGTCCGTGATGTGTACGCCGAGGAACTTTCCACCTTCTCCACTACTGTCCCGTCGATATGGATAGGGGGCTTCTCCCTCTGCTGTTTCCTGAAGTCCACGATCATCTCCTTTGTTTTGTTGACATTGAGTGTGAGGTTATTTTCCTGACACCACACTTCGAGGGCCCTCACCTCCTCCCTGTAGGCCGTCTCGTCGCTGTTGGTAATGTTATATAAATATTCATACACATAGCTCATATAAACAAAGACATTCCGTCGTAAGAACACATACACCCAGCCATAAGACTGACCCCCTCTTCCTTATATAAACACACATCTCATCTCCCTCTAACTGGCCGGTCCCAAGAGCAAAGAACTTTTGCGGTGCACCAATGGGGCCCGCTCTGGCTAGAGCAAGGCCCGCCTCCAACCCTCCGACCAGTCAAGAAGACCGAAACGACAAGACTCCACCTACTTTATTCTATGTATAAAAATGAATGTAACCATTGTATAGGCCTCTTTTTCACCTGGCTCCTTGCCGAGTTATGTGAACTAGGTCCGTGCACGTAAAACTGCGGGACAAGATATCTCTGACTCATTAAAACTGTCTTTTGTTACAACTGAAATCCACTCTGTCCAGCGTCCGTGATTTGGTCTCAACTCTCCAGTATTTGAACACTAACAAATTGGTAGCAGAGTTTGGTTGTTCTTGAATTCGATCTATTATAAGTTAGTGTGAGAGGACGAGACTGATCACGGCTAAAAAATCAGACGGAAGAGTGACTTCCCCAGCCATTCATCTTGCCTCAGGAAATCTGATCGGAGCGCTCTATATAAAGGTGAGCAGAGCCCGTTATATCGAAATCTGCATATTGTATTATAGCCTAAACCAAATTTTGATCAGAAAGTACTGGGCGTGAGTATGAATCGGTGCCCAAATTTTTTACATAAGAACCTAAGACATTGATTAAAGATATCTTGTTTTGTAAAAAAATATATATATATATTCTTATTAATGGGCCTATACTCAGTTATTTTAATAGGAATGTGTGAATTGTGATTGACCAATGTGTTAAATTCCTCCAGGGACCCTATTTGTTCTGAAATCTGCATAGAAAACTGTCCTAATTATATATGTATTGGGTTGTGTATAGAGGTGACGTTAAATAGTGGCTGTGTTTTAACACGTTAAGGACACAATTATGGATGTTGGAAATTCAATGAGAATTTCATACGAATGAATGAATGATAGATGAACCGAATCTGCAAGTAAAAATGTTCTGTACTATCGAATAAGGTCTTGTGGAGGTGTGGTTATAGATGAACCGAATCTGCAAGTAAAAATGTTCTGTACTATCGAATAAGGTCTTGTGGAGGTGTGGTTATAGATGAACCGAATCTGCAAGTAAAAATGTTCTGTACTATCGAATAAGGTCTTGTGGAGGTGTGGTTATAGATGAACCGAATCTGCAAGTAAAAATGTCCTATTTTTGATACGTTCTATACTATCGAATAAGGTCTTGTGGAGGTGTGGTTATAGTTGGTTATAGATGAACCGAATCTGCAAGTAAAAATGTCCTATTTTTGATACGTTCTATACTATCGAATAAGGTCTTGTGGAGGTGTGGTTATAGTTGAATTATGGATGAACCGGATCTGCAAGTAAAATCTCCTGTTGATACATATAACATCGAATAGGTCTTGTGGAGGTGTGGTTGGATTGAATGAATCTGCATGAAAAATGCCCTATTAAAAAAGCTGTGTATTATTTAATAGGTTTTGTAAGAGGTGTAGTCGAGTAGATACAGGATATGTAAGTTTGGCGTTCCACAAGACAGAGATCGGGAATGAGGTGGCTATTGCACATCAAACAATAAACATAATATGAACCAGAGTTGACATTCCATGATTTGGAGATGGGGGAAATTAAATTGAAAGAAACGTTTGTCGCGGAGTAGGTTGGGATACGTAACTGGGCTATTAGGCACACGTGCTGGTAGACAAAGCCACCTTAGTATCGAATGGCCGTGCAATTTTGATTGACAGCAGCCGGGCTGGAATACTGATTTTCGTTTTTTTCATTCCTGTTGATATTGCCTAAAGTTTAAAATTATTCTGACAATTGCTATAGAATCGCTGGAATTTACTGGTATAAGTTCATAAAGGAACTTACTGAATTGTTTCTAGAAAGTATTTAAATAAGCCGCCGAGCTTAGTACAGACTTTGTTTGACAGACGCTAAAAGCTACACACTGATTTTTGGGTTTTTCTATTCTATCCATATTTCCTAAAGATATATAATTATTCTGACAATTGCTATAGAATCGCTCGAATTTACTGATATAAGTTCATAAAGGAATTTACTGAATTGTTTACAGAAAGTATTTAAATAATTCACTGAACAACTCTTAGTTGTCTAGAAATTATATCTATATTTCCTAAAGAGCTAGAATTACTCTGAAAATTGTTATAGAACCGCATATATTCACTGATATATTGTTCCAAAAGGAAATCGCAGAATCATTTATAGAAAATACCTAAACGAATCGCTGAACAAATTCAAATAAAATACCGGTGAAATACACACGTGGCGGCGGGCGTCACATACTGATAACCCCCTTTGTCTCGACCAGGGACAGGCTAAGCATACAACGATAGAAATAAACACCACATAGTAAGGATTGAATATACCCAAATAACGCATTATACACATTATCAGACGACTTAGATAAAATGTCTGCAGCCATCACGCCCAAACAAATGATTGCAGTAGAAACTCAAGACCAAGGGGAGCAGCCAGATAACACTCAGATCGTGGCACAGACTGTCTCTCAGATGATCCAACAGCAGGCAGCCCCACCACCCCATTACCCTCCCCCACAGCGGTATATCCTGCAACGGCAACGGGCTCAACGAGGCCCCTACACTGGACCATACAGAGGGGGAAACTACCAGTGGTATAACTGCGGAATTCCCGGTCACTATGCCAGATATTGCACGAAACCACTCTCCCCGCAGCAACAGCAATGGAGAGAAAGAGGAAGAGGACGTGGAGGGGCACCAGGAAGAGGAAGAGGACCCTCTCCTAGACACATGCAGCAGGAGCAGCAAGATTACAACCAACCCTCCCACTTCAACACCTGATCACCCAGTAAGAATGATGAGGATGCCACTCCTGCCGATGACCACACTGTCTGAAGCCCAAGAAGTGTACTGGCTAAAATGCCTACCCACAGGGCCTGCCACCCCTCACATCCAGTTTAAGTTCAACCAACTGAAAGCTCAAATCTACACTCTGCACCCATATAAGACTCCCCAAGCTGAGATCCATTGCACACTCAATGCAACAGAAACTGATGACTGCCTCTACACTGCAGACTGGGACGAAGACATGATGCACCTGACCCCACCTATCAGGTGTTGTACCATTGGGTGTGGCCCAGAGGGGGTGGCAGCACCGGTCATCCTACGATCAAGGAACCTCCATGCACCCCTGGCCTGGACGGCTGAAGCATCAACAGCCATAGCACTCCTGAAAACAGATCTATCAGCGGCAGCAGCTCTGACTGCACCTGACTACAAGAACAAGTTCCATTTGGATGTTTCTGGAAGGGAAGGATTCACCTCATCCGTCCTATTCCAGAAACAAGAGGGGGAGAGAAGGGTCTTGATGTACTACTCTTCAAACTTGACCACATTGAGGTAGGACAGTCAACATGCTCCAGATACGTTGCTGCAGTAGCAAAAGCTATTGAAAAAACAGCTCACCTCGTGATGTCACCCTTCAATCAGCCATTATCCCTCAACCAGCATCGGCCAAATTAGCTGAAATCATCGGATTGACGCAGGTCCTCATCAGAGGAAAAGGAAAGACTGAATATCTATACAGACTCAGCCCATGCCCATGAAGCAGGCCACACTGATGGACCCAGAACTTTTATGAGAAACACATGGCCCCACACACGAAGGCAAACTAAAGACCCTCCAAAAAGGCCTCGCACATCTGGTGGCACCCTCACATAAAAAATATGACTGACTTATTTTATGACGATGATTTATTTTGTGACGAATGCAATGGTTGTGACAGACACAACCCAAAGAAACCATATCAAACACCAATGGGCTCATACGTAATACCTAATGCATGTTTTCAGGATATTAGTATAGACTACACCGACATGGGCCCCGAAAATTTATCTAAAGGCAAACTCTATCTCCTAGTCATAGTAGATAGGTTCTCCAAATGGGTAGAAGCAATACTAACAAAAGGGGAGGATGCTAGGTCAGTCTTTAAGTGGCTACAAACCAAACTAATACCCAGGTATGGCATCCCAAGACAAATCAAATTTGACAAATGGCTTACATTTAACAAACACCTGAGACAGGTGGAAGAAAGATTTGGCATAACCCACAGATTTGGATCTGTGTACAGGCCCCAATCCCAAAATCTGGTGGAACGTCAAACCAAAAGCAAAAGCTAAGATAGCTAAAGTATGTGCCTCATGGGATAATGACTGGTAGAGTCATGCATGGTCCACCAAGGGAGGGAGGTCATATGCCCGCCCTTGATGTACAACAAATTGTAATGTCTAATTATGTGAAAAAACTGACGGTTCTCGCTGCAGCACTCTCTACCCAGGTTCACAAGGTCCAGGAGGGGGAGCTGCCGGGGGACACGCCACTACTGAAGGTAAAGGTTGGTGACGGGGTGAGGGTTACAGTCCACAAGAGAAAGTGGCTGGAACCCAGGTGGACTGGACCGTACGAAGTGAAGGAGGTTACTTCACACTCAGTCCAGGTCAAAGGTAAATCAGGCACACCTTGGCACCGCCTTACACATTGCACCCCAGCCCCAATTCCTTCTAGAACACTGACTGAAGTCAGAGCTGATTTGAGCGGCCTAAATTCGATTCCAAATGAAGACACTCCTTCCTCAGGTGATGCGGCATCAAACTCCGCCTCCCCTGAGAAGGGAACCTCGCCCAGTTAGAGGGAAATTTCTCCCTCTCTGGGTGAGGCTGGGGATATCTGGTCCCTTATTTGTGATATTCATACTGATATTTGGAGTAACCCTAGGACTTTCACATGGTTAATTGAACAACTATTTCACCCTGCCACATCACATACACCAACCCCTACACATGTCCCTAACTCCTTTCCTGATATCACTCCCTCCAATCACTCCCGTCCCAAACGTAGCACTACACCTACAGACCCACCATGCAAACCAGACAAGGTTAGGAGCACCACCTTATGTATACCCACGATTGCAACCGCCACCTTTCTGCTATAGTTTTCACGTCTAATAGATGTGAAGAGGGGGATTTGTTATATAAATATTCATACACATAGCTCATATAAACAAAGACATTCCGTCGTAAGAACACATACACCCAGCCATAAGACTGACCCCCTCTTCCTTATATAAACACACATCTCATCTCCCTCTAACTGGCCGGTCCCAAGAGCAAAGAACTTTTGCGGTGCACCAATGGGGCCCGCTCTGGCTAGAGCAAGGCCCGCCTCCAACCCTCCGACCAGTCAAGAAGACCGAAACGACAAGACTCCACCTACTTTATTCTATGTATAAAAATGAATGTAACCATTGTATAGGCCTCTTTTTCACCTGGCTCCTTGCCGAGTTATGTGAACTAGGTCCGTGCACGTAAAACTGCGGGACAAGATATCTCTGACTCATTAAAACTGTCTTTTGTTACAACTGAAATCCACTCTGTCCAGCGTCCGTGATTTGGTCTCAACTCTCCAGTATTTGAACACTAACAGTAATCAAGCCTACCACTGTAGTGTCGTCTGCAAACTTGATGATTGAGTTGGAGGCGTGCATGGCCACGCAGTCATGGGTGAACAGTATATCGCCAAAGGGGGAGATCAAGCTGATCCTAACTGTTATAGGCCTATTTCTATTTTTCCCCGTTTATCAAAAGTGTTGGAAAACTTGTCAATAATCAATTGACTGGCTTTCTTGATGTCTATAGTATTCTCTCTGGTATGCAATCTGTTTTTTTTTGTCTCAGCCACTGCCTGTCACCAAGGGAGTACCCCAAGGCTCAATCCTTACTTATTGTTTAAACAGAAAACACAGGAGATTGGTGGCACCTCCTAGTGGTTAAAGCGTTGGACTAGTAACCGGAAGGTTGCAAGTTCAAATCCCCGAGCTGACGAGGTACAAATCTGTCGTTCTGCCCCTGAACTGACAGTTAACCCACTGTTCCTAGGCCGTCACTGAAAATAAGAATTTGTTCTTAACTGACTTGCGTAGTTAAATAAAGGTAAAATACATTTGGGAGGAGGAGCTCGTAGTAATGGCTGGAAGCGGAATCAGTTGAATGGTATCAAATGCATCAAACACATAGTTTGATTCCATTTGCTCCATTCCAGACATTATTATGAGCCGTCCTCCCCTCAGCAGCCTACACTGATATAACATTATCATAGTATTATAAAGAGAACATTGGTGAAAACTGTTAGTACAGAAATATCTGTACTATCCGACAGGATGCTCTCGATTGTGCAGTTGAAAAAGTTTGTGAGTGTTTTTGGTGACAAGCCAAATTTCTTCAGCCTCCTGAGGTTGAAAAGGCGCTGCTGCGCCTTCTTCACCACGCTGTGTGTCTGTGTGGGTGGACCATTTCAGTTTGTCCGTGATGTGTACGCCGAGGAACTTTCCACCTTCTCCACTACTGTCCCGTCGATATGGATAGGGGGCTTCTCCCTCTGCTGTTTCCTGAAGTCCACGATCATCTCCTTTGTTTTGTTGACATTGAGTGTGAGGTTATTTTCCTGACACCACACTCCGAGGGCCCTCACCTCCTCCCTGTAGGCCGTCTCGTCGCTGTTGGTAATCAAGCCTACCACTGTAGTGTCGTCTGCAAACTTGATGATTGAGTTGGAGGCGTGCATGGCCACGCAGTCATGGGTGAACAGGGAGTACAGGAGAGGGCTGAGAACGCACCCTTGTGGGGCCCCAGTGTTGAGGATCAGCGGGGTGGAGATGTTGTTTCCTACATTCACCACCTACGGGCCGGCCCTTTTGCAATGTAACGTTAGCTAATGCATTGGAGTCGGAAGGACAAAAATGATAGCAACCTTTCCATTGGAAACAGGCTAAAAACAATCAAACATAGCCTCATATTTATCTCATTATAGCTAGCTAATACATCCGTGTGATATCCAGACAGCTAACTTTAGCTAGCTACTACTACTGGACAGTAGATGCTGTTAGCAACAACAACAAAAAACTGCATTCAACATTGCAAGGCGATGTAGCTAAGGTTATTTACTCACGTTTAGCGCAAGGGAATCGAAATCATCGTCAAGTATGTCCTCAAGAAGGGCATCTATATCTTCGCTGTCCGTTTTTCTGGGTGTATCGTCAGTGGTGCTGACGGTGTGAAGCGAGGAACAGTTTTAGCAAGCTAACGTTACATAGCTAACTACGTGATTTAGCTAACATGCTTGATGAAATAACAATGAATTTTAGGAAGGCTGGCGTTTGCAACTAATTAGCTAACGTTACATAGCTATCGTCGTTAGTTACATTGCATAAGCTTCCACTGTGTCAGTCATGGTCAACAACTTGGTTTGCTAACCTTGCTTGCTAACGTTAGTCCATTCCCCCGTACTAACGTTAGCTATCGTTAACGTTAGCCGGTTGACACTTGCATTTTACTACGCACCAGTGTTTTCTTTCTTTCCCAGTTTGCGTTAAACATTTCCCAGCCGTCGATAAATCTGAGGGAGCTTGAAGTTGTGGCGTCAAATATACATTGCGACAGAACTTTGTTTCAACCTCATCTAGCAATTCGTCCAAATCGTCCGCCATAGCTTCAGGGTACTGCTGCTTATTGACTGTTGTCATGAACAGGAGTGCTTGATTGACAGGCGTAACCTAATTTCAAGTAGGTAAAGATTGATACCGTGTAGCTAGCGATTTATGTGTAGTGATACAGATACTGGCTATCTATGATACAATGTAAACGCCTGGGCATTACCAATCACAGGAGAAAAATATCACGTTGTCGGCAGGATTCGAACCTGCGCGGGAAGATCCCAATGGATTTCTAGTCCATCGCCTTAACCACTCGGCCACGACAACTGCCGATACTACTGAAGACAGAAAACGGTAATAGCCAACACAAAAATACAAATATATCAGACACTGACTGATATTATGTTTTAGCAAAACTCAAATTACGTTGGTAACCATTTTTTCCAGGCTGTATCACAACCGGCAGTGATTGATAGGCCCAGAGGGCAGCGCACAATTGGCCCTGCGTCATCCGGGTTTGGCAGGTGTAGGCCTTCATTGAAAATACGAATTTGTTCTTAACTGATTTGCCTAGTTAAATAATAAAAAATAAAAAATAGCAATAAGGCACCTCGGGGGATTGTGGTATATCGCCAAAGGGGGAGATCAAGCTGATCCTAACTGTTATAGGCCTATTTCTATTTTTCCCCGTTTATCAAAAGTGTTGGAAAACTTGTCAATAATCAATTGACTGGCTTTCTTGATGTCTATAGTATTCTCTCTGGTATGCAATCTGTTTTTTTTTTGTCTCAGCCACTGCCTGTCACCAAGGGAGTACCCCAAGGCTCAATCCTTACTTATTGTTTAAACAGAAAACACAGGAGATTGGTGGCACCTCCTAGTGGTTAAAGCGTTGGACTAGTAACCGGAAGGTTGCAAGTTCAAATCCCTGACCTGACAAGGTACAAATCTGCCCCTGAACTGACAGTTAACCCACTGTTCCTAGGCCGTCACTGAAAATAAGAATTTGTTCTTAACTGACTTGCGTAGTTAAATAAAGGTAAAATACATTTGGGAGGAGGAGCTCGTAGTAATGGCTGGAAGCGGAATCAGTTGAATGGTATCAAATGCATCAAACACATAGTTTGATTCCATTTGCTCCATTCCAGACATTATTATGAGCCGTCCTCCCCTCAGCAGCCTACACTGATATAACATTATCATAGTATTATAAAGAGAACATTGGTGAAAACTGTTAGTACAGAAATATCTGTACTATCCGACAGGATGCTCTCGATTGTGCAGTTGTGAGTGTTTTTGGTGACAATCCAAATTTCATCAGCCTCCTGAGGTTGAAAAGGCGCTGCTGCGCCTTCTTCACCACGCTGTGTGTCTGTGTGGGTGGACCATTTCAGTTTGTCCGTGATGTGTACGCCGAGGAACTTTCCACCTTCTCCACTACTGTCCGATATGGATAGGGGGCTTCTCCCTCTGCTGTTTCCTGAAGTCCACGATCATCTCCTTTGTTTTGTTGACATTGAGTGTGAGGTTATTTTCCTGACACCACACTCCGAGGGCCCTCACCTCCTCCCTGTAGGCCGTCTCGTCACTGTTGGTAATCAAGCCTACCACTGTAGTGTCGTCTGCAAACTTGATGATTGAGTTGGAGGCGTGCATGGCCACGCAGTCATGGGTGAACAGGGAGTACAGGAGAGGGCTGAGAACGCACCCTTGTGGGGCCCCAGTGTTGAGGATCAGCGGGGTGGAGATGTTGTTTCCTACATTTCACCACCTACGGGCCGGCCCTTTTGCAATGTAACGTTAGCTAATGCATTGGAGTCGGAAGGACAAAAATGATAGCAACCTTTCCATTGGAAACAGGCTAAAAACAATCAAACATAGCCTCATATTTATCTCATTATAGCTAGCTAATACATCCGTGTGATATCCAGACAGCTAACTTTAGCTAGCTACTACTACTGGACAGTAGATGCTGTTAGCAACAACAACAAAAAACTGCATTCAACATTGCAAGGCGATGTAGCTAAGGTTATTTACTCACGTTTAGCGCAAGGGAATCGAAATCATCGTCAAGTATGTCCTCAAGAAGGGCATCTAAATCTTCGCTGTCCGTTTTTCTGGGTGTATCGTCAGTGGTGCTGACGGTGTGAAGCGAGGAACAGTTTTAGCAAGCTAACGTTACATAGCTAACTACGTGATTTAGCTAACATGCTTGATGAAATAACAATGCATTTTAGGAAGGCTGGCGTTTGCAACTAATTAGCTAACGTTACATAGCTATCGTCGTTAGTTACATTGCATAAGCTTCCACTGTGTCAGTCATGGTCAACAACTTGGTTTGCTAACCTTGCTTGCTAACGTTAGTCCATTCCCCCGTACTAACGTTAGCTATCGTTAACGTTAGCCGGTTGACACTTGCATTTTACTACGCACCAGTGTTTTCTTTCTTTCCCAGTTTGCGTTAAACATTTCCCAGCCGTCGATAAATCTGAGGGAGCTTGAAGTTGTGGCGTCAAATATACATTGCGACAGAACTTTGTTTCAACCTCATCTAGCAATTCGTCCAAATCGTCCACCATAGCTTCAGGGTACTGCTGCTTATTGACTGTTGTCATGAACAGGAGTGCTTGATTGACAGGCGTAACCTAATTTCAAGTAGGTAAAGATTGATACCGTGTAGCTAGCGATTTATGTGTAGTGATACAGATACTGGCTATCTATGATACAATGTAAACGCCTGGGCATTACCAATCACAGGAGAAAAATATCACGTTGTCGGCAGGATTCGAACCTGCGCGGGAAGATCCCAATGGATTTCTAGTCCATCGCCTTAACCACTCGGCCACGACAACCGCTGATACTATTGAAATTACAAATATATCAGACACTGACTGATATTATGTTTTAGCAAAACTCAAATTACGTTGGTAACCATTTTTTCCAGGCTGTATCACAACCGGCAGTGATTGATAGGCCCAGAGGGCAGCGCACAATTGGCCCTGCGTCATCCGGGTTTGGCAGGTGTAGGCCTTCATTGAAAATACGAATTTGTTCTTAACTGATTTGCCTAGTTAAATAATAAATAAATGAAAATAGCAATAAGGCACCTCGGGGGATTGTGGTATATCGCCAAAGGGGGAGATCAAGCTGATCCTAACTGTTATAGGCCTAATTCTATTTTTCCCCGTTTATCAAAAGTGTTGGAAAACTTGTCAATAATCAATTGACTGGCTTTCTTGATGTCTATAGTATTCTCTCTGGTATGCAATCTGTTTTGTTTTGTCTCAGCCACTGCCTGTCACCAAGGGAGTACCCCAAGGCTCAATCCTTACTTATTGTTTAAACAGAAACCACAGGAGATTGGTGGCACCTCCTAGTGGTTAAAGCGTTGGACTAGTAACCGGAAGGTTGCAAGTTCAAATCCCCGAGCTGACAAGGTATAAATCTGTCGTTCTGCCCCTGAACTGACAGTTAACCCACTGTTCCTAGGCCGTCACTGAAAATAAGAATTTGTTCTTAACTTACTTGCGTAGTTAAATAAAGGTAAAATACATTTGGGAGGAGGAGCTCGTAGTAATGGCTGGAAGCGGAATCAGTTGAATGGTATCAAACACATAGTTTGATTCCATTTGCTCCATTCCAGACATTATTAAGATCCGTCCTCCCCTCAGCAGCCTACACTGATATAACATTATCATAGTATTATAAAGAGAACATTGGTGAAAACTGTTAGTACAGAAATATCTGTACTATCTGACAGGATGCTCTCGATTGTGCAGTTGTGAGTGTTTTTGGTGACAATCCAAATTTCATCAGCCTCCTGAGGTTGAAAAGGCGCTGCTGCGCCTTCTTCACCACGCTGTGTGTCTGTGTGGGTGGACCATTTCAGTTTGTCCGTGATGTGTACGCCGAGGAACTTTCCACCTTCTCCACTACTGTCCGATATGGATAGGGGGCTTCTCCCTCTGCTGTTTCCTGAAGTCCACGATCATCTCCTTTGTTTTGTTGACATTGAGTGTGAGGTTATTTTCCTGACACCACACTCCGAGGGCCCTCACCTCCTCCCTGTAGGCCGTCTCGTCACTGTTGGTAATCAAGCCTACCACTGTAGTGTCGTCTGCAAACTTGATGATTGAGTTGGAGGCGTGCATGGCCACGCAGTCATGGGTGAACAGGGAGTACAGGAGAGGGCTGAGAACGCACCCTTGTGGGGCCCCAGTGTTGAGGATCAGCGGGGTGGAGATGTTGTTTCCTACATTCACCACCTACGGGCCGGCCCTTTTGCAATGTAACGTTAGCTAATGCATTGGAGTCGGAAGGACAAAAATGATAGCAACCTTTCCATTGGAAACAGGCTAAAAACAATCAAACATAGCCTCATATTTATCTCATTATAGCTAGCTAATACATCCGTGTGATATCCAGACAGCTAACTTTAGCTAGCTACTACTACTGGACAGTAGATGCTGTTAGCAACAACAACAAAAAACTGCATTCAACATTGCAAGGCGATGTAGCTAAGGTTATTTACTCACGTTTAGCGCAAGGGAATCGAAATCATCGTCAAGTATGTCCCCAAGAAGGGCATCTATATCTTCGCTGTCCGTTTTTCTGGGTGTATCGTCAGTGGTGCTGACGGTGTGAAGCGAGGAACAGTTTTAGCAAGCTAACGTTACATAGCTAACTACGTGATTTAGCTAACATGCTTGATGAAATAACAATGCATTTTAGGAAGGCTGGCGTTTGCAACTAATTAGCTAACGTTACATAGCTATCGTCGTTAGTTACATTGCATAAGCTTCCACAGTGTCAGTCATGGTCAACAACTTGGTTTGCTAACCTTGCTTGCTAACGTTAGTCCATCCCCCCGTACTAACGTTAGCTATCGTTAACGTTAGCCGGTTTACACTTGCATTTTACTACGCACCAGTGTTTTCTTTCTTTCCCAGTTTGCGTTAAACATTTCCCAGCCGTCGATAAATCTGAGGGAGCTTGAAGTTGTGGCGTCAAATATACATTGCGACAGAACTTTGTTTCAACCTCATCTAGCAATTCGTCCAAATCGTCCGCCATAGCTTCAGGGTACTGCTGCTTATTGACTGTTGTCATGAACAGGAGTGCTTGATTGACAGGCGTAACCTAATTTCAAGTAGGTAAAGATTGAAGATAGCGATTTATGTGTAGTGATACAGATACTGGCTATCTATGATACAATGTAAACGCCTGGGCATTACCAATCACAGGAGAAAAATATCACGTTGTCGGCAGGATTCGAACCTGCGCGGGAAGATCCCAATGGATTTCTAGTCCATCGCCTTAACCACTCGGCCACGACAACTGCTGATACTATTGAAGACAGAAACCGGTAATAGCCAACATAAAATTACAAATATATCAGACACTGACTGATATTATGTTTTAGCAAAACTCAAATTACGTTGGTAACCATTTTTTCCAGGCTGTATCACAACCGGCAGTGATTGATAGGCCCAGAGGGCAGCGCACAATTGGCCCTGCGTCATCCGGGTTTGGCAGGTGTAGGCCTTCATTGAAAATAAGAATTTGTTCTTAACTGATTTGCCTAGTTAAATAATAAATAAATGAAAATAGCAATAAGGCACCTCGGGGGATTGTGGTATATCGCCAAAGGGGGAGATCAAGCGGATCCTAACTGTTATAGGCCTAATTCTATTTTTCCCCGTTTATCAAAAGTGTTGGAAAACTTGTCAATAATCAATTGACTGGCTTTCTTGATGTCTATAGTATTCTCTCTGGTATGCAATCTGTTTTGTTTTGTCTCAGCCACTGCCTGTCACCAAGGGAGTACCCCAAGGCTCAATCCTTACTTATTGTTTAAACAGAAACCACAGGAGATTGGTGGCACCTCCGAGTGGTTAAAGCGTTGGACTAGTAACCGGAAGGTTGCAAGTTCAAATCCCCGAGCTGACAAGGTACAAATCTGTCGTTCTGCCCCTGAACTGACAGTTAACCCACTGTTCCTAGGCCGTCACTGAAAATAAGAATTTGTTCTTAACTTACTTGCGTAGTTAAATAAAGGTAAAATACATTTGGGAGGAGGAGCTCGTAGTAATGGCTGGAAGCGGAATCAGTTGAATGGTATCAAATGCATCAAACACATAGTTTGATTCCATTTGCTCCATTCCAGACATTATTAAGATCCGTCCTCCCCTCAGCAGCCTACACTGATATAACATTATCATAGTATTATAAAGAGAACATTGGTGAAAACTGTTAGTACAGAAATATCTGTACTATCTGACAGGATGCTCTCGATTGTGCAGTTGTGAGTGTTTTTGGTGACAATCCAAATTTCATCAGCCTCCTGAGGTTGAAAAGGCGCTGCTGCGCCTTCTTCACCACGCTGTGTGTCTGTGTGGGTGGACCATTTCAGTTTGTCCGTGATGTGTACGCCGAGGAACTTTCCACCTTCTCCACTACTGTCCGATATGGATAGGGGGCTTCTCCCTCTGCTGTTTCCTGAAGTCCACGATCATCTCCTTTGTTTTGTTGACATTGAGTGTGAGGTTATTTTCCTGACACCACACTCCGAGGGCCCTCACCTCCTCCCTGTAGGCCGTCTCGTCACTGTTGGTAATCAAGCCTACCACTGTAGTGTCGTCTGCAAACTTGATGATTGAGTTGGAGGCGTGCATGGCCACGCAGTCATGGGTGAACAGGGAGTACAGGAGCGGGCTGAGAACGCACCCTTGTGGGGCCCCAGTGTTGAGGATCAGCGGGGTGGAGATGTTGTTTCCTACATTCACCACCTACGGGCCGGCCCTTTTGCAATGTAACGTTAGCTAATGCATTGGAGTCGGAAGGACAAAAATGATAGCAACCTTTCCATTGGAAACAGGCTAAAAACAATCAAACATAGCCTCATATTTATCTCATTATAGCTAGCTAATACATCCGTGTGATATCCAGACAGCTAACTTTAGCTAGCTACTACTACTGGACAGTAGATGCTGTTAGCAACAACAACAAAAAACTGCATTCAACATTGCAAGGCGATGTAGCTAAGGTTATTTACTCACGTTTAGCGCAAGGGAATCGAAATCATCGTCAAGTATGTCCCCAAGAAGGGCATCTATATCTTCGCTGTCCGTTTTTCTGGGTGTATCGTCAGTGGTGCTGACGGTGTGAAGCGAGGAACAGTTTTAGCAAGCTAACATTACATAGCTAACTACGTGATTTAGCTAACATGCTTGATGAAATAACAATGCATTTTAGGAAGGCTGGCGTTTGCAACTAATTAGCTAACGTTACATAGCTATCGTCGTTAGTTACATTGCATAAGCTTCCACTGTGTCAGTCATGGTCAACAACTTGGTTTGCTAAAATTGCTTGCTAACGTTAGTCCATTCCCCCGTACTAACGTTAGCTATCGTTAACGTTAGCCGGTTGACACTTGCATTTTACTACGCACCAGTGTTTTCTTTCTTTCCCAGTTTGCGTTAAACATTTCCCAGCCGTCGATAAATCTGAGGGAGCTTGAAGTTGTGGCGTCAAATATACATTGCGACAGAACTTTGTTTCAACCTCATCTAGCAATTCGTCCAAATCGTCCGCCATAGCTTCAGGGTACTGCTGCTTATTGACTGTTGTCATGAACAGGAGTGCTTGATTGACAGGCGTAACCTAATTTCAAGTAGGTAAAGATTGATACCGTGTAGCTAGCGATTTATGTGTAGTGATACAGATACTGGCTATCTATGATACAATGTAAACGCCTGGGCATTACCAATCACAGGAGAAAAATATCACGTTGTCGGCAGGATTCGAACCTGCGCGGGAAGATCCCAATGGATTTCTAGTCCATCGCCTTAACCACTCGGCCACGACAACTGCTGATACTATTGAAGACAGAAACCGGTAATAGCCAACATAAAATTACAAATATATCAGACACTGACTGATATTATGTTTTAGCAGAACTCAAATTACATTGGTAACCATTTTTTCCAGGCTGTATCACAACCGGCAGTGATTGATAGGCCCAGAGGGCAGCGCACAATTGGCCCTGCGTCATCCGGGTTTGGCAGGTGTAGGCCTTCATTGAAAATACGAATTTGTCCTTAACTGATTTGCCTAGTTAAATAATAAATAAATAAAAATAGCAATAAGGCACCTCGGGGGATTGTGGTATATCACCAAAGGGGGAGATCAAGCTGATCCTAACTGTTATAGGCCTAATTCTATTTTTCCCCGTTTATCAAAAGTGTTGGAAAACTTGTCAATAATCAATTGACTGGCTTTCTTGATGTCTATAGTATTCTCTCTGGTATGCAATCTGTTTTTTTTTGTCTCAGCCACTGCCTGTCACCAAGGGAGTACCCCAAGGCTCCATCCTTACTTATTGTTTAAACAGAAAACACTGGAAGCGGAATCAGTGGAATGGTATCAAATGCATCAAACACAGTTTGATTCCATTTGCTCCATTCCAGACATTATTATGAGCCGTCCTCCCCTCGGCAGCCTACACTGATATAACATTATCATAGTATTATAAAGAGAACATTGGTGAAAACTGTTAGTACAGAAATATCTGTACTATCCGACAGGATGCTCTCGATTGTGCAGTTGTAAATGTTTGTGAGTGTTTTTGGTGACAAGCCAAATTTCTTCAGCCTCCTGAGGTTGAAAAGGCGCTGCTGCGCCTTCTTCACCACGCTGTGTGTCTGTGTGGGTGGACCATTTCAGTTTGTCCGTGATGTGTACGCCGAGGAACTTTCCACCTTCTCCACTACTGTCTCGTCGATATGGATAGGGGGCTTCTCCCTCTGCTGTTTCCTGAAGTCCACGATCATCTCCTTTGTTTTGTTGACATTGAGTGTGAGGTTATTTTCCTGACACCACACTCCGAGGGCCCTCACCACCTCCCTGTAGGCCGTCTCGTCGCTGTTGGTAATCAAGCCTACCACTGTAGTGTCGTCTGCAAACTTGATGATTGAGTTGGAGGCGTGCATGGCCACGCAGTCATGGGTGAACAGGGAGTACAGGAGCGGGCTGAGAACGCACCCTTGTGGGGCCCCAGTGTTGAGGATCAGCGGGGTGGAGATGTTGTTTCCTACATTCACCACCTACGGGCCGGCCCTTTTGCAATGTAACGTTAGCTAATGCATTGGAGTCGGAAGGACAAAAATGATAGCAACCTTTCCATTGGAAACAGGCTAAAAACAATCAAACATAGCCTCATATTTATCTCATTATAGCTAGCTAATACATCCGTGTGATATCCAGACAGCTAACTTTAGCTAGCTACTACTACTGGACAGTAGATGCTGTTAGCAACAACAACAAAAAACTGCATTCAACATTGCAAGGCGATGTAGCTAAGGTTATTTACTCACGTTGGGGCGGCAGGGTAGGGGGGGACGGGTAGCCTAGTGGTTAGAGCGTTGGACTAGTAACCGGAAGGTTGTGAGTTCAAACCCCCGAGCTGACAAGGTACAAATCTGTCGTTCTGCCCCTGAACAGGCAGTTAACCCACTGTTCCCAGGCCGTCATTGAAAATAAGAATTTGTTCTTAACTGACTTGCCTGGTTAAATAAAGGAAAAATAAAAAAAATAAAAAAAAACGTTTAGCGCAAGGGAATCGAAATCATCGTCAAGTATGTCCTCAAGAAGGGCATCTATATCTTCGCTGTCCGTTTTTCTGGGTGTATCGTCAGTGGTGCTGACGGTGTGAAGCGAGGAACAGTTTTAGCAAGCTAACTACGTAATTTAGCTAACATGCTTGATGAAATAACAATGCATTTTAGGAAGGCTGGCGTTTGCAACTAATTAGCTAACGTTACATAGCTATCGTTGTTAGTTACATTGCATAAGCTTCCACTGTGTCAGTCATGGTCAACAACTTGGTTTGCTAACCTTGCTTGCTAACGTTAGTCCATTCCCCCGTACTAACGTTAGCTATCGTTAACGTTAGCCGGTTGACACTTGCATTTTACTACGCACCAGTGTTTTCTTTCTTTCCCAGTTTGCGTTAAACATTTCCCAGCCGTCGATAAATCTGAGGGAGCTTGAAGTTGTGGCGTCAAATATACGTTGCGACAGAACTTTGTTTCAATCTCATCTAGCAATTTGTCCAAATCGTCCGCCATAGCTTCAGGGTACTGCTGCTTATTGACTGTTGTCTTATTTTCAACGAAGGCCTAGAAACTTTGGGTTAATTGCCTGTTCAGGGGCAGAACAACAGATTCGTACCTTGTCAGCTCGAGGATTTGAACTTGCAACCTTTCGGTTACTAGTCTAACGCTCTAACCACTTGCTGAGAAAATAATTAGTAAAATTCTGATGTAATTCCATCAACACCTGGTGATTTATTGTTCTTTAGATGTTTGATAGACTATAATCTCTTCAACTGTTTAGATTCTATATCACTGATTAACTCATTATTCAGTGAGTAAAAAAAACATATCTGTGGATTCCTGACAGTACGTAGTGTTTAACTTATGGATAGTGTTATTTTTAGAGTGAAATTTCTCAAGGCTAAAGAAATAGGAAGTTGGCATCAGCCGAAATTGATTGACTTGAAAAAAGAAAAAATCTGTTTGAAATTGTTTAGCAAATATAAATAAGGCCTTGCGCTTCACATTGTTTCGTAACCCCCTAGCATTAAGAGAAACTATAGACAAAACAATGATTATATAAAAGTATAAACTGTAGTATGATGAGTCAAAGACGTAGGAGCAGTGATGGTAAACGATAAGGAACCGAGATCTGCACCATTTAAGTCAATGTTAAAGTGAAAATAACTTATTCCATAACCTTTGAGCTCGACGTTTTCTGGCTTTAAAATCCAACTCAACTGAAAATTATGTTCAAGACCAAACCAAGGGTTCTTGTAGTAAGAGAGACTAAAAACCCTCTTTAGTGTAATCAGGAACTATTCTGAGAAATAAAATACAAAATAATAATTTAAATAAAAGGGTACCTACTATTTTAAGTGCATATGAAAACTGATCATAAAAAAGTTGAATAAAAAACTGGTTTAAACATGTTCCTAAGACCTTTTTCACTTGGAAATAAGTATTAATAACAAAATAGAACAATACCCGTGTAAAGTCAGAGCAGACCTGTATGCCCTTTAAAACAGTATCTTAGTTACTGTATACATAAAAAATAAATACTGCTTTCAGTCTTCTTTGTAAGTTTGTAAACAAAATAGTTATTCTGGTCATACAAGAACAAACTAGAGGTCGACCGATTATGATTTTTTAACGCCGATACCGATTATTGGAGGACCAAAAAAGCAGATACCGAATAATCGATATTTGTAACAATGACAATTACAACAATACTGAATGAACACTTATTTTAACTTAATACATCAATTAAATCAAGTAAATAATGAAACATGTTCAATTTGGTTTAAATAATGCAAAAACAAAGTGTTGGAGAAGAAAGTAAAAGTGCAAAATGTGCTATGTAAGAAAGCTAACGTTTCAGTTCCTTGCTCAGAACATGAGAACATATGAAAGCTGGTGGTTCCTTTTAACATGAGTCTTCAATATTCCCAGGTAATAAGTTTTAGGTTGTAGTTATTATAGGAATTATAGGACTATTTCCCTCTATACCATTTGTATTTCATTAACCTTTGACTATTGGATGTTCTTATAGGCACTTTAGTATTGTCAGTGTAACAGTATGGCTTCCATCCCTCTCCTTGCTCCTCCCTGGGCTCGAACCAGCAACACAATGACAACAGCCACCATCAAAGCAGCGTTACCCATGCAGAGCAAGGGGAACAACTACTAGAAGGCTCAGAGCGAGTGACGTTTGAAACGCTATTAGTGCACGCTTTCACTTCGGTTACACCAGCCTCATCTCAGGAGTTGATAGGCTTGAAGTCATAAACAGCGCAATGCTTGACACACAACGAAGAGCTGCTGGCAAAACGCAAAGAAAGTGCTGTTTGAATGAATGTTTACGAGCCTGCTTCTGCCTACCACCGCTCCGTCAGATACTTAGATAATTGTATGCTTGTATGCTCAGTCAGATTATATGCAACGCAGGACACGCTAGATAATCTCTAGTAATATCATCAACCATGTGTAGTGATTATGATTGATTGTTTTTATAAGATAAGTTTAATGCTAGCTAGCAACTTACCTTGGCTTACTGCATTCGCATAACAGGCAGTCAGTCTCCTTGTGGAGTGCAACGAGAGAGAGGCAGGTCGTTATTGCGTTGGACTAGTTAACTGTAACGTTGCAAGATTGGATCCCCCGAGCTGACAAGGTGAAAATCTGTCGTTCTGCCCCTGAACGAGGCAGTTAACCCACCATTCCTAGGTCGTCATTGAAAATAAGAATGTGTTCTTAACTGACTTGCCTAGTTAAATAAAAGGTATAAAAAAAAATTTTATCGGCAAATCAGCGCCCAAAAATACAGATTTCCGATTGTTATGAAAACTTGAAATCGGCCCTAATTAATCGGCCATTCCGATTAATCGGTCGACCTCTAGAACAAACTAATAAATTTAAGTACCTGAGTATTTCCGAAAAATAGTCACCTGATGCTTGTTAGGTTAACAATATAAGGAAAATGAGAATATCATGGCTGAAACCATCAATCTGTTCCTTCTGGTGAGATTTTAGGGAGGAATATTGATTTCTGAACTGTTGATGAAGCCTCGTCCTCCGACGAAGTAAGCAGCTTTTCCCTCATTTCGTGCTATCTTGATCGTTGGCCACAACTTGTTCCTTCTTGCTATGTCCTCCGGGCTGAGATGCTCAGCGAAACGCATACCATGGCTCTGAAGGAAGGCATTCTTCCCAGCAGCTTTCCAGACAGCATCACTGTAGAATCTGGCAGTGAAGAGGATGATAATATTGGTCTTGAATCGTTTTGCTGTTGCTTCTTGCCGAGGCGATGCACAACGTCGATGGTATCACCGACTTTGTTCTTCTCTGCAGGCATAACTTCTTGGCAGATGCGGATAGCCTAGGGTGACCAGACGTCCCCGTTTTTCCGGGGACAGTCCCCGTTTTTGGTGACCTGTCCCCGGAAATGTCCCCGTTTTTAACTGTGCGGCTTCATTCACTCTACTGCTACTAACTACTTGCTCGCGATAGTTCTTTAGAGAACTGCAGTGGAAAACTCGGCAAGAAGCTAGCGAGTATCAAGTAAATCCACAACATCACCTCAAAAGTCTTTTCAAGTCAGGTAAGTTACAATCGTTTGAAATACTAGCTAGTGCTGTTATAATGTCAAAATGTATTATATAGATAGATGATCTGCTCTATAAGTTTTTAAATAGGTTATGCTAGCGAACACTAGCTATGTAGACTATGTTAGCTAGCTAAGTTAAGTTAGGTAGCTACTGTTATGGTAGCTAGGTTAAAAAACGTTCACATGTAAACATGCAGTGGACTGGCTATTTTGAAAATATGATTATATTAAATGAATGCACAATTAATTCTGAGAATATTTTTGTAGATTACAATTTTAATGGTTTGGCATTATAAGTAGTGTGAAAATATATTTAGAAATGTTCATGGATAACATTATCAGTGGAGAGAAAGATGAGGAGGAAGACTGGATAGGGAGAAGAGTGAAGGAGACAGTGGAGGAAAAGTAAAGATATGGCTACAGAGCCTGCCAATTTATTATTCCAAACAATGTTTTTGAGATAAAATACAGAAATGAGGCAAGCAATGGGAATCTGTTAACCAAAGTATTTGATATAATAATGATATTTATAAATACAGATTGGAGAGGAAGGAGAATGAAAAATAAAGGGAGTAAAAAGAGTGAAGCAAGGAGAGTGTAGAATAGTGAGGTGGAAAGGTGAAGAGAAGGAAAGGAAGACGAGTGAAGAAAAGAGGAGGAGAAGAAAAAGTTAAGAGAGTAAGAAGAGTGACACAAGGAGAGTGAAGAACAGACAGAGGAGATACAATGACTCTTTCCAAGAAACGGAAATGCACTTTTTATGAAAAACATGATGAGAGAATTTCCATTTATATGCTCAGGTCAAGACGATAGAATGGTTCACTGCACCCTTTGTAATTCCTCTCTTTCAATTGGCAGCCGGAGAAGAACGGCAGTGGTAGAACATCAACAGACGAAAAAGCGCAAAGCCTCTCTGATTGTCCGTGTTGGTATGCCCTCTGTCACCACATTCTGCAAGAAGGTAGAGCCTTCCCAAGAAGAATATGGTTTAGCTGTGCAGGAGGGTGTCTTTGCATACCACACACTATGCGACACAATCATAGTTACAGATCTATGGACTGCACAGCACAACTGACATGGAAGCTTTATGAGCCAAAGTTTACATGTGCTAGGACAAAATGTGACGCCATAGTGAGTAACATGTCAGCAACTACTTTGGTAACACAGGACCTAGACCAGGTTGAATTTGTGTCCCTGTCCATTGATGCGTTCAATCATGGACATGTAAAGTTGCTGTCAATAGTAGTCAGATATTGTAAGATTTATGGTGGCAACACATCTGTGGAAACAAAACTACTTGATTTTGTTGAATTGAATGGAAAACAGCAGAGGAAATTGCAGCTGAGGTCCTGGTGGTCATCCAAAAATGTAACCTGGAAAACATTCTCTGCTGACAACAAATACCAACTTTGGAGGACTGAATAGGCTGGGGAGGGTCAATGTCCATACCAAAGTTAAAAATGCTCTGCAGCGGGAGGTGATTGGCTTAGGTTGTCCTGCCCACATCATTCATAACACGGCCAGAACAGCTTTGGATATGATGTTGAGTACCTGCTCACAAAGATATTTGGATATGTTCATATTTTCACCGTCAGAGTAGAAAGACTGAAGGGCTTTTGTGAGTTGTTGGCCAGGAGTACCATAACATTTTAGGACACAGCAATGTTCGCTGGCTGTCCATGCTCCCTGCTCTAGAAAGAGTGCTGAAAATGTATGTGCCATTGAAATCCTTTTTTATTTCTGAAGACAAATGCCCTGTTGTCCTGTGAACAATGTTCGAAGATCCACTGACTGAACTTTGGCAGGCCTTTGTCCATGGAAACTTGACCGTATTCAGTGACTCGATCCTTGATCGTGTCCGCTGCAATTCTGAGAAACGTTGAGGCAAAATTGACTGCAAGACGTGATGACAACTTCATTCCAGTTTTGGTCAGAGGACTTCTGAGAGAGCTGGAGCCATGTCTAAAGAGAGCGTTCTCAAAACATCTCAATCATTCTTCACTATGGCTGTGAACTACTTGCAAGCATGGGGAAAGCACACAGATAATCTAAAATATTTACATGGTCTCCTTTTAAAAAGGCAACCCTGGATCTCTTCTGTGTCACACTGCAGGAAAAATGCCTCAATGTAACCATCAATGAGGATGCATTGTGTGACGAGGTTACTGGCCTGCAAGAGTTCCTGAAGGGGGAATCGCTTGAAGAACGGAAAACATCTGAGACACAGCTTAGTCAGAGATGGAGCACGGTGGTTACCCACTTCAGAGAGAATGACATCCCACACACTAACCTGGCTAGATTAGCGTCTGTTGTCATGTGCTTACCTGGAGGTAATGCACCAGTCGAGAGAGTGTTCTCCCAAATGAATGATCTATGGACAGCAGCAAGAAATAGGTTCACTGATCCTACCATCAAAGCTGTGCTTATTGTGAAGACAAACTTCAACCTCCCCTGCCAGGAGTTCATGGAGAAGCTGGCCAAAGACAGAGCAATCCTGAAGAAAATACATTATTCTGAGAAATATACAGATTAGGTTGGTATAAATATATTATGTAGTTACCAATCTCATCAGCATCTTATTTATTTATTATGTTAAGTATTTCACGTATACTATTGTCAGTTTTTTTCAATTTTGCTCATGTTCTCTTCTGCTCTTATTCTAGCAGGAACACTGAATGGCTGTTCAGATCAGACAGTTCTGTCTCGTCTGTAGTGTTTCTGTAATATAGTTGTTTTCTCTTTCACAGTGGGCCTGTTAGACTAAATACATGAAACCGGAATTGTCCCCCATTTTTATTTTATAGATAATAACATTGGATATTTTAATTATATATTGACCACCGAACTGGAAATGTCCCCGATTTTCATTTCAGAAATCTGGTCACCTTAGGATAGCCTCTCCTCACACATCTTCATTCTCCCCCTCTGGCAAGCCGTCGAGTGTCAGGTTTCATCTTCTTGGGTATTGTTCCAGATCAGTGAGATGTCTAGACATTGTTATTCTTTTCCACTTTTGCCACTCTCGTTTTCACACCCTTGATTTCACCACATGCAAACTCCAGTCTTTTTCAAGCCTTCGATACCATTTTCTCAATGGCGTCAGACATGGAGTTGATGAGTAAGGAGAGGGTAGCCACGATGTCAGAGTTCATGTTGTTTTTTTTGGGAGGGTGGAGGTTTGCACGGAGTAACCGGTAAAGAGAGGAATTCGTCATCTTCGAAAGCATGATATTATCCATAGGCCAAGCGTAGTTATGGCAGTTAAGCACGTTTCTCTCTCTTTGATTAGCAATAGAACGGATAACTTCTTCCTTTCTTTTTTTGTCACGACTTTGCATGGACATGCCGATATAAATTATCAAATTATTATTCCAGTCACAGGAAAGGTCTTATATCTTGAACAAATAAAAACAGTAATAGTAATGACTGTAAACTTGTTTTTTTCACAATCTTTCTGATGTTTGGTACGGGGCTCGGTAAACAGCGTATGTTCAAGCCGCCATCTTGGCACCACTTCACATCATGTAGACGTGTGTTCACATGGTGTTCATGTCGCGTGTCAGTTTGCGTGTAAGTTTATTATGAATGATCTTCCCATGAACGCCTTAAAAACGTCTACATGTGGTACACGTTTCTTTTTTTTAAATTTTTTTTATTTTATTTTTTTACATTTTACCCCTTTTTCTCCCCAATTTCGTGGTATCCAATTGTTGTAGTAGCTACTATCTTGTCTCATCGCTACAACTCCCGTACGGGCTCGGGAGAGACGAAGGTTGAAAGTCATGCGTCCTCCGATACACAACCAACCAAGCCGCTGCTTCTTTAACACAGCGCACATCCAACCCGGAAGCCAGCCGCACCAATGCGCCGGAGGAAACACCATGCACCTGGCCACCTTGGCTAGCGTACACTGCGCCCAGCCCGCCACAGGAGTCGCTGGTGCACGATGAGACAAGGAAACCCCTACCGACCAAGCCCTCCCTAACCCGGGCGACGCTAGGCCAATTGTGCGTCGCCCCACGGACCTCCCGGTCGCGGCCGGTTACGACAGAGCCTGGGCGCGAACCCAGGACTCTGATGGCACAGCTGGCGCTGCAGTAATGTGGTACACGTTTCGTGTTAGTTTAATTAAGTATCTGTTTAGTTCATCAATTTCACTTGTTGATTTAGCTAAAATAGGCTTATCACCTCAATACAAAAATGATTAGGCTAGTTGATATCGAAGCCACCATTACTGTATAGATATGCCTATTTCTCGCATCAATACAAATACACAGGCTTTTTGGTAGCCTAGTGGTTAGAGCGTTAGGCCAGTAACTGAAAGTGTAAGGAAGTGCTATTTCTTATGCAGGTGACCAGCCTACTGCTATTACATTGCTATAACTGAGACAACGTATTTTCACAGTAAAACATGTTAGGTCCCATACAGGATAGCTCCCACACCCACACACACAGCACACACACATTACACACACTAACTGCCGAGGACACACAGATAAGACATACACCCACACATTGGGAGGAAGAGACAGCCTTGACTTGCAGAAACCAGCGCACACACCTAATCTCCTTCTTAGCTGAACATTGTGTGACAAGGAACGGCACGACAAGACTCAGAGGGATGACGGACGGCCCAACAGGACCAACCAGAAGACCAGAACTTCTAGACTCAACCTACTTTCTGTACTGTATATAACATACATGCACTCTGTTATCGGGGCTTCTTTTCTGCTGGTTCCTTAAGAACCGAATGAAATGGGCCCGTACACGTTGTACCAGATATCTTTACTCATAATTAAACTGTCACTTGTCATACAATTTACCACCTTGTTTGAATCGATCCTTGACCGGCTCACCCTCCTACATATCCCATTATCAACAGAATCTTGGTAGCAGAGGATGGTTTACTAACGACCCAGTCCAGAGTGGTTGATGTGGGTGTGAGGGGGCGAGTTGGTGAAAGGACGGTTCCCGGAGGACAGGTGAAAACTTTAGGGGGAGGACAACAATTCTGCTCAACTCGGGAAACTGATCTCTGGTCGACCACAAAATAAGGTAAGCAAAACCGGTTAAATCGAACTTTGCATATTGTCGAATAGTCATACCAAATTACGATCAGTAGTACCAAGTGTGGGTAAGAATTTTTGTGTAAATTTAACATAAATAATTGACTTGAAATTGACAGTGAAGTAAACATATGTGGGAATTAGAATATCCCGATAGTCCGGCTTGTGTCCGGTCCGGTAGTGTCCGGTCAGGGATAAGTGATAGTAGATATAGAATATTCCGATAGTCCGGCTGTGACCGGTCTGGCAGCGACCAGTAAGGAATAAAATATAGTCAATATAGATTTGTAACACCGATAGTCCGGCTAGTGACCGGTCCGGCAGACGGTAAGGTGGTCTATAATTGGGCAATAGATTTGTAACACCGACAGTCCGGCATTGTGTCCGGTCCGGCAGAGTCCGGTAAGGTGGTCTATAAAAAGTAAATACGTAGTGGACCGATAGTCCGGCTAGTGTGTCCGGTCTGGCAGCGCCCAGTCAGGTCCTTGAAATGAGAATGATTAAATAATATGTGAACAGTGAAATGATGTGATAAATGTAAAATTGTGAGACGTCGCAAAATATGTTGTGTTAATTATATATGTATGTACGAATGTACGTGTCTCGACTGTAGTGTAAATGTAAGCGGAGTTTCACAAGGCCCTGTTATTATTTCCTAAATTCTAAAAGTATTAACCAAACATTAAACCATTATTGTTGAAAATTCTTGATATATGACGGAGAAGCTCTGAGTTAAGGCAGAGTACGAGCAATAGTGTCTCCAAGAATACATCGTTGATATTAACTAACGACGGGCTAAGTATATTCAGGTAGTCTGTGAGAATTCCGATTAAATTCCGATTAAATTCAAATTAAGATACATTTAATTCCGATTAAAGCAAATTCACCATGGCGACCCCTAACACTCCTAAGATGAAATTTAATGATTTCCTAGACCAAAAAATGGAATATAGATCAGGGGGAAAGGAACAATGGAAGCATATCAAGAAAGTTTGGGAGGGATTGAAGTTAAGATGGACACAAGCAGGTTATCTAGGAGGGGGGCCGCCAACAGGGGCCCAGTTGAAAACAATGGAATGTGGGTTAAGAGAGACGTTGCAGGAGGCTAGAGACAAGGAGGTAGAAAGAAACAAGAGCTGTTTATTTAAGAATCAAGGGACTAAACAGAGAGAAAGAGCAGAAGCGGAACTAAAAAATAGGAACTTGGGCTATCGAGGAGACGCGCAGAGTGCAACTGAATAAGAAACCAGAAATTATGGGGGTGGTTACTCCCACAGAGGGGGAAGATGAGCTGACGGACCTCCCTCAGGAGATGTCGCCAAATCCCTCTCTGCTGTTTGATGTAAGTTACTAAATTTAAACTATTATGATGTGTGAGATTGGAAAATAGTTGAGAAAGTAATATCTCTATTGGCAACTGCAATTTTATTATTGATCGACAATACTTAATGGTGCATTGTGTATGGGATGTACTAGTATGCCTGGCTGGTAGGTGGTAACAGAGAACACTTACTACATGTATGAATGGTGGGTAACGAGGGACCACCAAAGTGCGAATGGAAAGCCATATGATGCGAATGTGATGTACTAGGCAGGGCCAAGTGTGAATGACGGATATTTGAATTGATTACTCGGACTTGAGACCGATTTAGCCTTTGGGAAAGGGTCTCTCTAAGGTCCTAACAAAGCATAGGTGTGTGTGTGAAGTACATCGGGTAGTGAAGTCGGCGCACTGACTACCAAGTTTGAGTGAGGCAGTTTTAGTAAAGGCATAGGTTGTTGACAGTATTGTAATGTACATAAAATATCGTTGAATATAGAAAAGGTGTTGAAAACGCTGAAGTCCACTCTAGAATTGAATGAAGGCAGAGAGGGTAAGGAGTGGAAGAGACGGGGTGAGAAGCTGTACGGAGAATTGACAGAAGGCGGGGCCATTGTGTCTCCCACTGGTCTGCTTGCTGGGGTGCATGAAATACGCTTGATATTCAGTCGGGAACTAATATCGGTATGAATGAGGTGGTACCAGTGAGAATGTTGAAAAAGTCGCAGGCTTGCCGATGAGAGTTATATCATAGAATATTGAGGGGGTGTGCATGACTGTTGGAAAAAGTGTTAAACTCTATTAACGTAAAATTCTGTGTGTAGATTTATATTATGAGGTTTGAACTATACTAATATTGTAGAATTACATAATCAACATCTGAACATACTTACGTTAAACATTAATTGAGCCACTGAATAATAGATAAGATATACACTAGGGACGGGGCGAAGGGTGTGTTCGATGTAAAACGGGAGTGATGTTCTAACCAAGTGCTGAGAAATAAGGTAGATTTATTTTGTTCTTTTAATTAATTTACACAAGTACTTCCCGGTTATTGATTTTGGTTTGATTGTTCAGATAACACCACTGAAATTAAACAGGAGGTTAAGGTATACTAACATTAGAATCTGTTTTCATTATGGGGAACAATGAAAGGCCCGCAGAGTGGATTGCAGGCTGATATTATTTTATGTTAAAGGGACAGTGCACGTTTATCACAATTGTGTGAGTTTATTGGCAGGGTATAAAGCATTTTGGGGAGACAATCCTTTAAAGACTGAATGAGTTACATGAAACATTGAGGAAATTTAAAACAAATTATTTGAAGGTATTATTATAATTATTAGGTTTTGTTTGTAGCAAACGTTTTGGGTTTAAGGGGATTTCCATGTTCCCAGAGACAAGATATCTTAAAGGGGTACACTCACATATGAAATATTATACGTTTTTATTTTCTGAGTCTTAATTAAATAGGTGAAATCTTTTGATAGAGGAATGTTGTTTAATATAGTAAGAAACACTTCTTTGAAGGGGTGGTATGACTTATGACCTCCATTGTAACTTTCCTTTGTGGTCTGATCAGCCTCATTGGAAAGCCATTTGGATGGAGAATCTAGGGTAATTTGTAATACTGATATTAAGGTAATTTAATACAAAAAGGCAGTGAAATTTACATTATAGTGTCAATATATTTTCTCTGATGAACGTGGTGTGAAAATTTAGCTAGGATAAGTTTTATTTATGGTAGACTCATGTTAAGTATTTGGGACATATTTTGAGCCAACAGGGCAGGGAAGAAATTGAGATATTTGTGTTTGGTTTTAACACCTGTATATAGGGGGTGCCATTTGAATATTTAATTTGTGGTCATGGGTAATACGTTTTTTTTTTATTTTTAATTTTGTATTTTATTTTTTAAGGTAAATTAATTATAGTGGGGTTTAATTAACCTATATAAGGACTTTAGAAAGTGCCACCATAGACATGTTTTTCTAAAAAAAAATCCATGAGTTTAGATAAAGCCAAACAGTGAGACATTTAGTTCAAATTTGGAAACATGAGAAAACGAGCTACAGACAGATAAGGGGAAAAGGCAGACAGAAGAGCCCTCCCCTGCACTGCAGAGACCTTGAAGGTTGGAGAGCAGAGAGGAGAAGTTTTAAAAGGGAGCCAGGACGAGCAAAGATAACAGAATGTGTAGATAACAGTTACTGAGTGGAGACAAAAGGGAGAATTGGACATGTGGAAAATGAAAGGGGCGCTCCTACATGATAATGTCAGAACAGAAGGATAATATACTAATCTTACCTAAGTCATTATTTAGAGTAGGTAAGGTTGTTACCTGGGCAGAGCCAGGTATCAAAAGGGGGATGGGTAAATTGTGGTCTAGGATAGGATGGGGCCTATTAGATAAGAAACTAAAGATATAATCAGATAAAACATACGAGAAACTGTTTGTTAACCAAGCCTGTATGTCCAGGATTTTATGCATTACAGGTGAACTACAGGTGAAGTCACTCAATCCAGTCCCAGAGGCTTGTTGGGGGGACCATACAAGGACTCCTGGTGACAGCTAGCTGAAAGAGCTACCCGGATTCATATCGCACGGGGGAGGGTAGCACACACTGACACTGTCGAACAATAAACAGTGTTCGAGAGGAGAACTGGAATTAACAGGATTCCGGGGGCCATCTCTCGAATGAAGTAACCCTCCCTGTCCTGTCACCCCTGTTTTTGTTCATAGAAGTGAAGATGTGTCTGGCTCTTGCTAGTGATGTGTTCTCTGGGAGAGGGTGGGGCTTTACAGGAGTGTCAGTGTACCTGTGTAATGGGGGAGGGTGTCCATATGGGGATTACATGATAACCAATTTGGGACAATTCTAGGATTGGAGAAGAGGGTATTCTTATAGCATAGGGGATCCCACAAAGGTGGATAGGTTTTCCATCATATGGGGAAAACCTGGGAGCACTGTTGAACTTTGTAAAGGTGATGAAATCCTACTAACCATCAAAACTATTAAGCTCTCTGATGCAGGCACTTACACCCTCGGACTACAAAGGACCGGGACAGACACGATGGGTGTGTTTTCTATTGGGGAGCTGCCAAAACCAGGGGTCCCAGACGAACCAGGGCCAGACACACTCCTCTACCACCCCTGGACAAAACCTGCCACCTACCACCACTGTGTTAAAAAATCCCATTCAGAGGCTGGAGACCTCATCCTTAGGGTCCAGAGGGTGAACCCTGAATATTGGAGGGGACGTTCCAGGCGTGCCACCACCCCATCTAGTGGTGATCCGACGTACATAGACGCCATTGGAGTCCCAAGGGGAGTTCCTGACGAGTACAAGTTGGTGGATCAGGTGGCAGCTGGGTTTGAGTCCTCCATTTGTTGGTGGTGCACTGTTAATAAAAATGTGGATAGAATACATTCCAGAATCGCATTGCAGTGGATATGCTACCGGCAGAGAAAGGTGGAGCTTGCACTATGTTTGGTGAACAGTGTTGTACTTTCATCCCTAATAACACAGCCTCCGATGGTAGCTTGACCGTAGCCCTAGAAGGTTTGAGGACTCTTAATGGTAAAATGAAATCTCATTCTGGGATTGATACCTCAATGTGGGACTCCTGGATGAGTGCCTTTGGTAAATATAAAACCCTGGTCTCCTCCATTTTGGTCTCCATTTCGGTGTTCGCGGCCATTTTGGTTCTCTGTGGATGCTGTTGCATTCCATGTATCCGTTCCCTTACCACTAGGGTTATCTCTAGAGCTATTGACCCTTCCCCCCTTTCCCAGATGTTTCCTCTGCTTGCTAATGACCTGCCCGAATTTGAGGATGAGGTTGAGAGTGCCTACTAGGTTTTGTTTTTCTTTTCATGAAATGCTATGACTGCTGAAATAAGGGATAATGAGTGACACCCTAGTGGGTGTCAAAAAGGGGGGCTTAAATTTCACACCATTTTCTTTTGTTCTGTTTTTCAATGAGCTGTTGTTCTCTTTTGACATGAGGGTTGCAAGTTCCTAGGTGGCTGGTAGCCAATCTAGTACATAGTGGGATCGAATGGAGAACATGAAGGTATTTTAAACTTTGTAATTGTTAGCCTAGTTTATGTCACATCTCTTAGGAGATGTGAAGAGAGGGAATCACAAAACTTTTCCTTCTGGGAAAAGTTTTCTTTTTGTGTCTGGATCTAGTTAGGTTGTGTCACGTCTCTGGGGAGACGTGAAGAGAGGGATTTGTAAGGAAGTGCTATTTCTTATGCAGGTGACCAGCCTACTGCTATTACATTGCTATAACTGAGACAACGTATTTTCACAGTAAAACATGTTAGGTCCCATACAGGATAGCTCCCACACCCACACACACAGCACACACACATTACACACACTAACTGCCGAGGACACACAGATAAGACATACACCCACACATTGGGAGGAAGAGACAGCCTTGACTTGCAGAAACCAGCGCACACACCTAATCTCCTTCTTAGCTGAACATTGTGTGACAAGGAACGGCACGACAAGACTCAGAGGGATGACGGACGGCCCAACAGGACCAACCAGAAGACCAGAACTTCTAGACTCAACCTACTTTCTGTACTGTATATAACATACATGCACTCTGTTATCGGGGCTTCTTTTCTGCTGGTTCCTTAAGAACCGAATGAAATGGGCCCGTATACGTTGTACCAGATATCTTTACTCATAATTAAACTGTCACTTGTCATACAATTTACCACCTTGTCTGAATCGATCCTTGACCGGCTCACCCTCCTACATATCCCATTATCAACAAAAGGTAACTATATCAAATCCCAAAGCTGACAAGATAAACTTTTTTTGTCGTTTTTCCCAAACAAGGCAGTTAACCCACTGTTCCCAGGGCGACAAATGCGTGGATTTCGATTAAGGCAGCCGCCCACACCTGTCTGATTCAGAGGGGTTGGGTTAAATGCGAAAGACACATTTCAATTGAATGCATTCAGTTGTACAACTGACTAGGTATCCCCCTTTTCTTTGTTGGAGGTAGCCTAGGTCTCTAGTGGCGCATTCAAAACAACTCGGAAGTCGGCAATCTCTGACTTCCGACTTCAGTGCGTTCAAGACAACTGGGAACTCAGACTGGGATTTTTGTTTTGTTTTGAACAGTCGTCCAACTCGGAATCTCTGGCATCTTTCTCTGACCTGAAAATCACTGATGTCATGATTTGACCTCCCCCCCACACACACTTTAACAGATTAACAGACACAATCACTGTCAACATGCAATCGTTCGTTTATACATTTCTGTGGAGATGTTTTATGATTAAAAGCTGATTAAAAGTTAGAATCGGTATGGGTCTATGCATTGGCCAAACAGTTTAAAAGATAAAAACAAGTATTATTCAGGAGAATCCCATTGAATCAGGCTATTCATTTCAGTGCAGTTGCGTTCTTACGCATATCCTTAGACTAAACGGAACTGAAAACACCACAGCCTGTTTTGATCACAGTTCATGTTGAAACCTTAACATTTATGCTGTTTGTCAATGATTTAGCCCACAATTGCCTACAGATTTGATACACATGAAGACCTATATTTCATCTGGAATTGACAAACAAGAGCCTGACTAGGACACATTAATGTTACTTACCTTACAGATCACAAAGTGAGCTAATTTCCACTACATTCATATACATTTGATTCATACACTGGCTTGTCTGGCTGGCATGTTTTAATTTTAAACAGGCATTCCCTTATCTACACTCAAATCATTTTAGTCCTCAATTATGATTTTTAAAAAATCATGGCTCTTTAGTACACCCTTGTGGTTGAATATATATATTATATGTCTTACGATACAATTAATAATGTTGAACTAAGAAATACCATCAAGGGATACTGTCACGCCCTGACCATAGTTTACTTTGTATTTTCTATGTTTTGATTGGTCAGGGTGTGATCTGAGTGGGCATTCTATGTTTCATGTCTTGTTTGTCTATTTCTATGTTCAGCCTGATATGGTTCTCAGTCAGAGGCAGGTGTTCGTCATTGTCTCTGATTGGGAACCATATTTAGGTAGCCTGGGTTTCACTGTGTGTTTGTGGGTGATTGTTCCTGTCTATGTGTTTTCACCAGATAGGCTGTTTAGGTTTTCGTTACGTTTTGTTTTGTAGTATTGTATTGGAGATTCGTGTTTCGTATTATTAATAAACATGGATCGTAAACCACACGCTGCATTTTGGTCCGATCCTTGTTCTACCTCTTCATCAGAAGAGGAGATAGAAGAAAGCCGTTACAGAATCACCCACCACCAACGGACCAAGCAGCGTGTCAACAGGCAGCAACAGCAGCGTAAAGAGGAATGGACATGGGAGGACGTTTTGGATGGCAAGGGCTGTTACACTTGGGAGGAGATACTGGCTGGAAGAGATCGCCTCCCATGGGAACAGGTGGAGGCACTTAGGAGAGCTGAGGCAGCCGGAGAGAGGAGCCGGCGATATGAGGGAACACGGCTGGCAAGGAAGCCCGAGAGGCAGCCCCAAAAATTTCTTGGGGGGGGGCTAACAGGGAGTATGGCTACGCCAGGTAGGAGACCTGCGCAAACTCCCTGTGCTTACCGGGGGGCTAGAGAGACCGGACAGGCACCGTGTTATGCAGTGGTGCGCACGGTGTCTCCAGTGCGGGTGCATAGCCCGGTGCGGTATATTCCAGCTCCGCGTGTCTGCCGGGCTAGATTGAGCGTCGAGCCTAATGCCATGAAGCCGGCTCTACGCAGCTGGTCCCCAGTGCGTCTCCTTGGGCCGGCTTACATGGCACCAGCCTTGCGCTCGGTGTCTCCGGTTCGCCTGCATAGCCCAGTGCGGGCTATTCCACCTCGCCGCACTGGCAGGGCGACCGTGAGCATTCAACCAGGTAAGGTTGGGCAGGCTCGGTGCTCAAGAGCTCCAGTGCGCCTGCACGGTCCGGTTTTTCCAGTACCACCTCCACACCCCAGCCCTCCGGTAGCAGCTCCCCGCACCAGGCTTCCTGTGCGTGTCCTCGGCCCAGTACCACCAGTGCCAGCACCACGCATCAGGCCTACAGTGCGCCTCGCCTGTCCAGCGCTGTCGGAGCCTTCCTCCTCTCCAGCGCTGTCGGAGTCTCCCGCCTGTTTAGCGCTGTCAGAGCTTTCCGCCTCTACAGCGCTGCCGGAGTCTCCCGCCTGTTCAGAGCTGCCAGTTAGCAAGGAGCTGCCAGTTAGCAAGGAGCTGCCAGTCTGCAAGGAGCTGCCAGTCTGCAAGGAGCTGCCAGTCTGCATGGAGCTGCCAGTCTGCATAGAGCTGCCAGTCTGCATGGAGCTGCCAGTCTGCAAGGAGCCGCCAGAGCTGCCTGTCTGCAGGATGCCGCCAAAGCTGCCAGTCTGCAAGGAGCCGCCAGAGCTGCCAGTCTGCAAGGAGCCGCCAGAGCTGCCAGTTAGCATGGAGCAGCCAGGGCCGCCAGTCAGCATGGAGCAGCCAGGGCCGCCAGTCAGCATGGAGCAGCCAGGGCCGCCAGTCAGCATGGAGCAGCCAGGGCCGCCAGTCAGCATGGAGCAGCCAGTCAGCATGGAGCAGCCAGTCAGCATGGAGCAGCCAGAGCAGCCAGTCAGCATGGAGCAGCCAGAGCAGCCAGTCAGCATGGAGCAGCCAGAGCTGCCAGTCAGCATGGAGCAGCCAGTCAGCATGGAGCAGCCAGAGTTGCCAGTCAGCATGGAGCAGCCAGTCAGCATTGAGCAGACAGAGCTGCCAGTCGACCAGACTCTTTCAGATCTGCCAGTCGTCCAGACTCTTCCAGATCTGCCAGTCGTCCAGACTCTTCCAGATCTGCCAGTCGTCCAGACTCTTCCAGATCTGCCAGTCGTCCAGACTCTTCCAGATCTGCCAGTCGACCAGACTCTTCCAGATCTGCCAGTCGACCAGACTCTTCCAGATCTGCCAGTCGACCAGACTCTTCCAGATCTGCCAGTCGACCAGACTCTTCCAGATCTGCCAGTCGTCCAGACTCTCTCAGATCTGCCAGTCGTCCAGACTCTTCCAGATCTGCCAGTCGTCCAGACTCTTCCAGATCTGCCAGTCGTCCAGACTCTTCCAGATCTGCCAGTCGTCCAGACTCTTCCAGATCTGCCAGTCGACCAGACTCTTCCAGATCTGCCAGTCGTCCAGACTCTCTCAGATCTGCCAGTCGTCCAGATTCTCCCAGATCTGCCAGTCGACCAGATTCTCCCAGATCCGCCAGTCGACCAGATTCTCCTAGATCCGCCAGTCGACCAGATTCTCCCAGATCCGCCAGTCGACCAGATTCTCCCAGATCCGCCAGTCGACCAGATTCTCCCAGATCCGCCAGTCGACCAGATTCTCCCAGATCCGCCAGTCGACCAGATTCTCCCAGATCCGCCAGTCGACCAGATTCTCCCAGATCCGCCAGTCGACCAGATTCTCCCAGATCCGCCAGTCGACCAGATTCTCCCAGATCCGCCAGTCGACCAGATTCTCCCAGATCCGTCAGTCGACCAGATTCTCCCAGATCTGCTAGTCGACCAGGATCTGCTGAAACCGCCAGCCAGCCAGGTTCTGGTAGTTTCTACTACCTGCCTGGGCTTCCTCTCAGTGCTGAGCTTCTTCTCAGTGCTGAGCTTCCTCTCAGTGCTGAGCTACCCATCTGTCCCGAGTTACCTTTGTCCCGAGCTGTCCCTCTGTCCCATGTTATCATTGTGGTGGGTAACCTATTTAGGGACGTTTAGGAGGGGGATTAAAACTGTCATGGAGTGGGGTCCACGTCCAGCGCCAGAGCCGCCACCGCGGACAGATGCCCACCCAGACCCTCCCCTATAGGTTCAGGTTTTGCGGCCGGAGTCCGCACCTTGGGGGGGGGGTACTGTCACGCCCTGACCATAGTTTACTTTGTATTTTCTATGTTTTGATTGGTCAGGGTGTGATCTGAGTGGGCATTCTATGTTTTATGTCTTGTTTGTCTATTTCTATGTTCAGCCTGATATGGTTCTCAGTCAGAGGCAGGTGTTCGTCATTGTCTCTGATTGGGAACCATATTTAGGTAGCCTGGGTTTCACTGTGTGTTTGTGGGTGATTGTTCCTGTCTATGTGTTTTCACCAGATAGGCTGTTTAGGTTTTCGTTACGTTTTGTTTTGTAGTATTGTATTGGAGATTCGTGTTTCGTATTATTAATAAACATGGATCGTAAACCACACGCTGCATTTTGGTCCGATCCTTGTTCTACCTCTTCATCAGAAGAGGAGATACATTACAATTTACAATAAAGAACACCTTATGAAACAGCTGTGAAAACCAATCTAGCAATATTTTAGATTTAAATACATAACCATTTATATTTTTTTGCTACATATGTGTCAATTTACTTTCAGATTTGTTGTACACTCACATGGCAATCAGACTGAAATACAGAATTCAGGTGTTTGGAATAGAGAGGAGGTGGATATTGTGTGGATGGGAGGTTCTGCCTGTCACTTGTTTTTCAACAGGTAGTCAGTTTTAGAAGGTGGACTTGAAATAGGGAAACTGCAAATTCCAGGCACTGAGTGTTTGCAGTGCTAGTGTTTTTAGCAAATCTGTGTATCTCACATTATGTGCCCAGTATGATAGTGTTCTTGCTCTTTCTTAGCAGATAATGACAACATGACATTAACAGTAGCTGTAGATGATGTAATGAAAAGTTGGAGGGTGGTTGGTAATGGAGGACATCAGGTGGATCCATGTCTGAGTGTTAGGCAGAACCCCTAGGTCCTGGAGAACAGGAGCAGAGTAAAGGGAACAGGTTAGGAGACAGATGTAAACAAGCAAACACACAGGTTACAGGTTGATCAGGTATGTACAAATACAGTTATTGAATGATTTAATTTAAATGTTTAATTAGACATGCAATAATGTTAATGGCAGACAGAAAAGAAAGGATACCTGTCTAATATTTGATGTCAGTGGGGTTATAAGGGATGGTCCCTGGAAAAGATAGAGAGATGAGTTGTGAGAGAAACTCCAGCGTGGTGTCATGACCACTGGAGTCATACACCTTAACAGTACCTACCTGGAAGTGGCGGTTACTTAACGTGACCCAGTGGTTAACCTTGAGATTGACTATTTGGAGAAACCACTGGGCCAGTGTTGGTACTGCTGACAGCATGGCGATGCCGCCCACCACAAGGCAGCAAATGCAAATAGTTATCATCTCAGATGTTTATATTCACCTTAACGGATGTTGACCCCAGCTAGGAGTGAAAAAGCACCAAGCTTTCCCAGGTCTCGCCTTCCTTTCGTCCTTCTTCCAACCCAAGTCATTCACCCAGATGTCAAAGCACTTGGTCCCCTTGATTCTCCTCCGGTGGCCCTCCTTCTGTTTCTCCTGCGCCTTGTCCATGTTCAGTCTCACCTTGATTGATAATTTAAATAAATGCATATTATATATATCATATTATTACAAATGCATCTCTTATGTATCTCTTGGAAGACCTGAAAAGAAATTAACAGCGGACAATAATGTTGACCTGGTAAAAAAAAACACATCCTTCTCAGTCCGTGCCTGAAGGTGGTCCTTGAAGGTGTTCTGATCTGGTTCGACAACTTCCACCACATCTGGTGGAGTATCAGTGACCTCAAAGTACGTTGTACAAAAATAGCAATAGAAAAACACAAAGTCAATCACACATTTTTTAGACTACAGTATAGGCAATCATTTTATATACAATTGCATTGTATACCTCAGTAAACAGCTGCAACTCCCATCCTTACAGTAGGCGATAGGGTGAGTACTCTGGAGGCCTGGAAGATGCTGTTGTGTGCAAAGATAATTACCTTCAGGTTGTCCTCCAACTATTCTTGGAGCCAGTCAAGGGACTTGCCCATGGCAGTCTTGAGGGTGTGGTTTGTCTGTTCATCCAAACCTGGATGAGGGGCTAGGAAAGGGATATCTATTAACAATGGAAGATATTGAAATGTCTGATTATGTACTATGGAAAAACAAAAACAAATAAATAAATAAACTAACACAAACCATTGGTGACAGAATATAACCTATAACAACTCTCTACCTTGTTCCAGAGTTTACGACCTCGGTCACTCAAGGTGACCTCAGGAGAACCATGGGTGTTTGAAGATGTCCATCATCGCCTTGGAGATGGCCTCGCCAGTCTGGTATCATACAAAAGAAAATACATTTTTGGTTCCAAGAATTACAGAAGGGAATTTAGAGTTAAGCACGTTCTCTTCATTTGCAGAGCTTAATGGGTATTGCCTCCACCCAATTGGTAAAATAATCGGTCGCCATCAGGCAAGACAGGTACTTTCTTTAAGCACAAGGTGACACATTTAAACATTATGTTCTCTCTGATATGACATTCATTGAAATAATTTCAAACATAATAGAATGTGATCGATAAACAAACTTTTGTTTCACTTGCCCAGCTGTCCACCTCCTTGACAATCCCATGCCAAAAGTTGTGTCTGTTGATTTTGGCAATCATGCGCTTGACTCCGAAATGGCCAAAATGCATCTCGGTCAGCATGGTCTCCATCTCCTCAGTGAAAAGTACCCTCCTGTGTGGCTGGCCATCCTTCCCCCGTAGGTACATGTGATTGCCTAACAAGTTCGAAGACAAAAGTTGTTGAAATACAAAAGTCTATGTAATTTTGCACGCACAACTTACTTTCTCTGCCTCTCTCTCCCCCATCTCTCTCTGTCTTTCACTCTCTTCCCACCTCTCTCTTTCACTCTCACTAGCAATGTAAAAAAAAAAACTGCTTAAATTATTTATTCCTATTTCACAATACTTTGTTATATAAAGACATATATGGTAAAGAAAAAATAAACACTCTTCTTCTTCTAACATTTGCTAGACTACATACGGGTCTTCTTTGATACTATCGCAGTCTGCAAACAAATGTCACAAGTGCATGCCGCCACCCACTGCCCTGGTTGTATATCAGCCCAAATAATTAACAAAATACAAATAAACAAAAACAAAACCCAACATATTCCTTTATTCAGATTCAACTGCCAATGCCCATCTCACAAGCTCTGGGGCATGAGAAAGAAAAGCATCTTCAAACAGTATTCTTCATAATGTTTCGGCAGTCCTGTAAACCTAATAACCTTTTTTTTTGCAGGGAGACACTATTTGGCATGACAGGCTCTTTGATTTTTCATTTGTTTTCCATAAATGACGACTGTAGTGGAAGGATGAGAAGGGCGATACTGGCTGGCGTTCCCATGGAAGTCCTGGGGTCACTGACGACAGATGAAAATGTGAATCAACTAAATTAATGTTACTGTGTGAATTATATTGTCATGTTTGGATTGTTAAAGAGTTCGTAAAGTGTTATGAATGTTGATATATTTTATTGCACTGTTCATTGTGAGCGACACAAGGGTGCGCTCCTATCATTTAAATATAGATGATTAGATTAGAATCTTGTTAATCATTGTGATGAATTATATTTACTATCTTCTGCTGTTTTATGAATAAACAGGCATCGGTAAAAACAACAACAAAAACGTTTCGATGCTCCGCAAAGGCCCTTTAATTTTTCATTTGTTTTCCATGAATGATGACTGTATAGTGGAAGATTGAGAGAAGATGATATACTCGCGACTGGTGACTGGCTGGCGTGCAAAGCCCAGCATGATGACTCAATCACGATTTAATTACATTGTTTGGATGGCAGACCACCTGTGGGCTATCACAAGTTTCAAACATACCTTATCTGTGGCGATCTCTAAGAGGCGTTCTCATGGAAGTCCTTGGGTCACTGGACGCCTGGGGAGGTGTGAAGACAGATCAACGAAATTAATGTTACTGTGTAAATTAAATTGTCATGTTTGAATTTCTCAAGAGTTCACAAAGAGTCACGAATTTGTATATATTTTATTGTACTGTAAGTGCTATGGATTTATTGCTACACGGAGTGTTATTTTGTTCGTCGGGCAGCCGATAGTTCAACGAGGGAGCGACACAATGCGCTCCTATCATTTACATTGAGTTTATTAGATTCGAATCTGGCTGTGATTTCCTGTCTTTCGTTAAAACTAGCATAGTGCAAAGAAATGTTAATTCGGGTTGTGCGTGAGTTTCTGCTTGAATTTGGTTAAAAGGACAGTGAATTTGTTCATACTTTGAGAACTTGCTACCAAGCTCGTGTGTATCAGAAAAAAACATTGTGTTTTCTCTTAGAGACTATTCTGAACTGAAGACGTGTTACCACGTTGTTTTAGTCTATTGGTGATAGTCATATACTCTGTGTAATTCTATAATGTATAATGTATTTCATGTACACTGTAATTGTCTGAGTGTCAATTATTTCATCCTATTAGTTAAATAGAGTAACTGCATTCCTCGTTTTACAGAGTAATTATTTGATTGACCAAATGCTTATAATTTAGAAGGTCTATTGGTAGTTGTTATTTACACATACCGTAGCATACTCTTGGGTACCACCTTGACATCTCTGATCTGCTTGCCTCAATTAATTAATGCAATGCTGGAACATTGGTTTCCAGGATTAGTTATTTGTATCAAGTCTCTTAATAATTGCATAGCGGTGTAAGTTAGAAATGTTCATTATAGTCATACTGAGTCAGTGATACAATGATTCACTATCTTGCTAGATCCTCCAGAGATGCACAGGGCCTGTTGCATTTATTTGTACAGAAAACCACGGCAATAAAGGTGCTATCTAGATCCTAAAATGATTATTCCGCTGTCCCCATAGGAGAACCCTTTTTGTTTCCAGGTAGAACCCCTTTGGTGCCTAGGTAGAACCATGTTGTGTTCCATTCTACAGATGGTTCTGCATGGAACCCAAAAGGGTTGTTACTCGAACCAAAAAGGGTTCTTTAAAGGATGCTCCTATGGGAACTGCCGTATAACCCTTTGGAACCGCTTTTTCAACGAGTGTACTCAACAAGTTCAACCTGTTCAGTTTACACCATTTAATTTCTACTCCAACATCTGCCTGGTATTCAAAATAAAACGGCATAAACACCACCACCTTTGAACGTTTTCGTCAACCTCTGCTCAGACTTAAATAGCAGTGTCCCAAGAACCTCCTCCTGTAGTGACTGTAGCATCCTCAAACTGTCCACCTTCTTCTACTAAACTGCCTTCTCATACAAAGCAATAAAGACATGAAATGGCCTCATCTGAACATGGATCAAGTCAAATCAGACGTGCGCACACTGAATTTGATCTAATAGGTAACAGTGACATTTTTAATGCAACAGAATACACACTAAAAACACATTACATTTCAATAGGTGCAATAAGTTAGTTTGATTACTTTGATTAGATTATGTGTTTGTGTCTTTTACAAGTCAAATGTACACTAGCCTACTCCACTATCGACACCGTAAATAATATTGCCTACGTGCTTTCGACAATGCGTTATCAACTCGTTATCAACAAAAAAGTACTTGGACTTATAAACACAGTAGGCCTAAATATTTCCTAACGATATCACAACTTAAATATAGCCTACTTACTCCTCAATTGGACCAAGGACATCTTGGTAATTCTTTTCATCATCTCTAAATAAACTATCTTGGGCAGACACTCGAAAACTCGAAAATAAATTAATGTCTGTGCCGCTGCTGTGCTCTCAAATACCGTGCCCGTCTCTCACTCTATCTGGATTCCCTGGGACGTCCTTACCCTAAACCATAAACTAACATTAAACTTTTATTAAACAACAATTTCGGCAGCTAATTTTAGAAAGAAAGGGTCCAGATTGTCTAGCCCAGCTGATTTGTAGGGGTCCAGATTTTGCAGCTCTTTCAGAACATCAGCTGACTGGAGTTGGGAGAAGGAGAAATGGGGAAGGCTTGGGTGAGTTGCTGTGGGGGGTGCAGTGCTGTTGACCGGGGTAGGGGTAGCCAGGTGGAAAGCATGGCCAGCCGTAGAAAAATGCTTATTGAAATTCTCAATTATAGTGGATTTATCGGTAGTGACAGTGTTCTTATTCTCCATGGACTTTACAGTGTCCCAGAACTTTTTGGAGTTTGTGTTGCAGGAAGCAAATTTCTTCTTGAAAAAGCTAGCCTTGGCTTTTCTAACTGCCTGTGTATATTGGTTTCTAGCTTCCCTGCATATCACGGGGGCTGTTTGATGCTAATGCAGAACACCATAGGATGGGATTTTACCCCGTTTTCTCCCCAATTTTGTGGTATCCATTTTTTTTTTTTAGTAGCTACTATCTTGTCTCATCGCTACAACTCCCGTACGGGCTCGGGAGAGACGAAGGTTGAAAGTCATGCATCCTCCGATACACAACCCAACCAAGCCGCACTGCTTCTTAACACAGCGCGCATCCAACCCAGAAGCCAGCCGCACCAATGTGTCGGAGGAAACAACGTGCACCTGGCAACCTTGATTAGCACGCACTGCGCCCAGCAGACAAGGATATCCCTTCCGGCCAACCCCTCCCTAACACGGACGACACTAGGCCAATTGTGCGTCGCCCCACGGACCTCCCGGTCGCGGCCGGTTACGACAGAGCCTGGGCGCGAACCCAGAGTCTCTGGTGGCACAGCTGGCGCTGCAGTACAGTGCCCTTAACCATTGCGCCACCCGGGAGGCGCCATAGGATGTTTTTGTGTTGGTTAAGGGCAGTCAGGTCTGGAGAGAACCAAGGGCTATATCTGTTCCTTGTTCTAAATTTCTTGAATGGGGCATGCTTATTTAAGATGGTGAGGAAGTCATTTAAAAAAGATAACCAGGCATCCTCTACTGACAGGATGAGATCAATATCCTTCCAGGATACCCCGGCCAGGTCGATTAGAAAGGCCTGCTCGCTGAAGTGTTTCAGGGAGCGTTTGACAGTGATGAGTAGAGGTCGTTTGACCGCTGACCCATTACGGATGCAGGCAATGAGGCAGTGAACGACAGATTACCTATAGATTGGACATCATCTTTTCTAGGCTATTAGCGATAACAGAGCTACACTATATATACAGTGGGGCAAAAAAAGTATTTAGTCAGCCACCAATTGTGCAAGTTCTCCCACTTAAAAAGATGAGAGAGGCCTGTAATTTTCATCATAGGTACACTTCAACTATGATGGACAAAATGAGAAAACAAAATCCAGAAAATCACATTGTAGGATTTTTAATGAATTTATTTGCAAATTATGGTGGAAAATAAGTATAGAAAAGATGATGTCCAATCTATAGTGCAAATCAATCCCAGAACAACAGCAAAGGACCCTGTGAAGATGCTGGAGGAAACAGGTACAAAAGTATCTATATCCACAGTAAAACCAATCCCATGTCGACATAACCTGATAGGCCGCTCAGCAAGGAAGAAGCTACCGCTCAAAAACCGCCATAAAAAAGCCAGACTACGGTTTGCAACTGCACATGGGGACAAAGATGGTACTTTTTGGAGAAATGTCCTCTGGTCTGATGAAACAAAAATAGAACTGTTTGGCCATAATGACCATCGTTATGTTTGGAGGAAAAAGGGGGAGGCTTGCAAGCCAAAGAACACCATCCCAACCGTGAAGCACGGGGGTGGCAGCATCATGTTGTGGGGGTGCTTTGCTGCAGGAGGGACTGATGCACTTCATCATGAGGAAGGACAATTATGTGGATATATTGAAGCAACATCGTAAGACATCAGTCAGGAAATTAAAGCTTGGTCGCAAATGGGTCTTCCAAATGGACAATAACCCCAAGCATACTTCCAAAGTTGTAGCAAAATGGCTTAAGGACAACAAAGTCAAGGTATTGCAATGACCATCACAAAGCTCTAACCTATAGAAAATTTGTAGGCAGAAGTGAAAAAGTGTGTGCGAACAAGGAGGCCTTTACACACCTGACTCAGTTACACCAGCTCTATCAGGAGGAATGGGCCAAAATTCACCCAACTTATTTTTGGAAGCTTGTGCAAGGCTACCCAAAAGTTAAGTTAAAAAATTGAAAGGCAATGCTGCCAAATACTAATTGATTGTATGTAAACGTCTGACCCAGTGGGAATGTGATGAAAGAAATAAAAGCTTAAATAAATCATTCTCTATACTATTATTGACATTTCACATTCTTAAAATAAAGTGGTGATCCTAACTGACCTATAACAGGGAATTTTTACGAGGATTACATGTCAGAATTGAGAAAAACTAACTAAGTTTAAAGGTATTTGGTTAAGGTGTATGTAAACTTCTAACTTCAACTGTAGCTAGGCAGGCTAACGTTAGTTAGCTAATTAATATGCTAGCTATAATACAGTAGGCATATATTAATAATTATATACACTACAGTTCAAAAGTTTGGGGTCACTTAGAAATGTCCTTGTTTTTGAAAGAAAAGCAAAACATTTTGTCCATTAAAATAACATAAAATTGATCAGAAATACAGTGTATACATTGTTAATGTTGTAAATGACTATTGTAACTGTAAACAGCCGATTAAAAATAAAATGAATATCTACATAGGCATACAGAGGCCCATTATCAGCAACCATCACTCCTGTGTTCCAATGGCACGTTGTGTTAGCTAATCTAAGTTTATCATTTTAAAAGGCTAATTGATCATTAGAAAACTCTTTTGCAATTATGTTAGCACAGCTGAAAACTGTTGTCCTGATTAAAGAAGCAATAAAACTGGACTTCTTTAGACTAGTTGAGTATTTGGAGCATCAGCATTTGTGGGTTTGATTATAGGCTCAAAATGGCCAGAAACAAAGAACTTTCTTCTGAAACAAGTCAGTCTATTCTTGTTGTGAGAAATGAAGACTATTCCATGCAAGAAATTGCCAAGAAACGGAGGATCTCGTTCAACACTATGCACTACTCCCTTCACAGAACAGCGCAAACAGGTGTGAACTTGATCCCATAGGATGACATTCTGGGTGTGATCGTCCCAGGTGCGCGTGCACTCTGCACGTCTGCAAATGACTAAAAACAAGGCATGTGCTACGTCACAGTGGGTGTAGATAGAATTGCACCCTGCACACACACACCTGAGACGATCACACCAGAATATGTAAATTATATGGGATCACATTGACCTTGGCTGTCCAGTCATAATTTCTTACTGAAGCCGAAATGCCCGTCCACGCCCACTGTGACGAAGCACAAGCATGATTTTAGTCCTTTGCTTTCGTCACTCTACGGGAATCCCCATAGTGTCACTTCCATTTTAGCCTATTGTAACGACCCTGGGTTTATAAAGGCAGATATCGACTCTGCCGCTTGAGCATGCTTTTGCGGAACAGTCGATAGCGCGCCGAACCTCGTGCTAGAAGGTCGAGGGTTCTGTTATGGGTGTATAAACTGATTGACTTCTGTTCTGGATCGTCTTCATTGCTGTAGTTCTACAAATATGTTTTTTCAACTCGACTGCATTCTAGGTATGTTGTCACTTATTTTAAACAATGAGACTGATATCAAACTGTGCAGGCTCACCTAAAATTATGATTTACTTTACTTGTCAATAGAGTCTGTGGACCTTTTTTTATAGATACTTCCCAATGTAGAAATAACCTTTTGACGAACAAAACAGGTTTTTTTCTGGTTAGCCATTATATTGTTACATTTCCATAAATTCTGTTGTGTTAATTGATTTAAATCAGGTGTGCAAACTCTGGAACAGCTGAGGGATCCTGAGGAGTGGTTTGAGAACTGATTTAGACCACAGTTCTCATTTGATGCAAGGTGTCTGTGTAACAGTATAACTTTAGACACTTTTGCACACATCAACAACAGTCACCCACGAAGCATCGTTACCCATCGCTCCATGCAGAGCAAGGAGAACTACTACTTCAAGGTCTCAGAGCAAGTGACGTCACCGATTGAAACGCTATTTAGCGCGCACCGCTAACTAAGCTAGCCGTTTCACATCCGTTACACTCACCCCCCTTTTGACCTCCTCCTTTTTCCGCAGCAACTAGTGATCCGGGTCAACAGCATCAATGTAACAGTATATCTTTAGACCGTCCCCTCGCCCATACCCGGGCGCGAACCAGGGACTCTCTGCACACATCAACAACAGTCACCCACGAAGCCTCGTTACCCATCACTCCACAAAAGCCACGGCCCTTGCAGAGCAAGGGGAACCACTACTTCAAGGTCTCAGAGCAAGTGAAGTCACCGATTGAAACGCTATTTAGCGCGCACCGCTGACTAAGCTAGCCGTTTCACATCGGTTACATCTGTCACAAGACACCTTCACCGGCCATATTTTATTTATTTATTTTCTTCCCCATTTCGTGGTATCTAATTGGTAGTAGTCTTGTCTCATCGCTGCAACTCCCGTACGGACTCAGGAGAGGCGAAGGTCGAGAGCCATGCGTCATCCGAAACACAACCCAACCAAGCCGCGGTTGCACAAAAAGAGATCTGAGCAAACCACACCAAATATTTGAATGAGTTGCCGCCCCTACAGAGAGGAAGAGGCAAAGCGAGAGGTTTCACTCGCCAAAATCTGTCCAAAATAAACCCAATGCCCAACGACTCCCATTGTTAGGGTGGAAACATGAGCGTCTCGCCATTATTAACAGATATCTGTTATCACTAAAAGAGCAAAAACACTTTTTGTGAACTGCAAAGAACCATTGAAGGGCTCAAAGGGTTATTTATCATTATGGTTCCACACAGAACCATCACCCAGTTTCTTAGTGTGTGACTTTGGTCGTTCGAGTAATTGGGCTGTGTCAGATTAGGTTACATCTCACTTGTGCGTTGGTAGGCAATTTCATAAAAAAATACATCCCGAAAATAGTTCACGCATGCTGAAAAGGGGATATCAACAGCAGCCTAGTCATACCTAATTTAGGACATGCCGTTTGCATTGTAATGTAGCTAATCTCATTCCCAGACACTTCCGCCCAAATGCGCGAAAAGTCTGGTGGACCAACTCGTCAAGCTTGGCCTTCATTAGCCAATACAGAAATATTGTGAGAAACTCCTGACACATACGCATTGGTTTAGTTGGCTTAATCCACCAACCAATCATCTCCTACAACACCTTCCCCCTATCCCTCCATGTACACGTCTTATGTGCACCACAAGTTCCTGCCCGGTGTAATGATACTGATGGTTTGTATGGTTGTTGCTATCAGTACCAGTTGTTGACAACTGTAGCATTTTAACTATGCCTAACCCCAACTCTTTTCCTAACCTTAACCCCATTTTCCTAACCTGCTATGTTAATTATCTTAACCTGCCACGTTAGTTCTCCTAACCTGCTATCTAGACAAACCAGTTTGTGATTCGCAAAAATTCAATGATGACAACTACTTTACTCAGTAAAGTCACTCCCATTAGAATTCTATTGTCATTCCCAATAAGGCCAACTTTGAGTCATTGATGTCCTAGGCTTTTATGTTCTGTGCGCAATAACCTGGGGACAAGTTTAGAATGTAAACACTCCCATTCTTATTCTGTATTTCAATACCTGACATGGCTGTTGACATCTTATCTTATGTCAACATCTTATGTCATCTCATTGCAGTGTTCCCACAAGGACCACCGATCATTTCAATAAGTATGTAGTAGGCCTATGTACTGATGTGAAAACAACCTAGGCTCAAATCCAATTGGTTACAAGACTATTTTAGCCCTCTGAATTCATGGCTTCGCTTGGAGGAGCTAACACAAGCGCTCCGCTTTCTTGACAATTGGGCCAGAACAGAGTAGCACGGCAGGCCCTTAGATGTACACTGAGAGCCAGCCAGCGTTGATAATATGCATGTCAATCTCTCCTGGCTCAGGGTGGAGGCAATGCTTGTTTTTGTAAGAGGTATTGACATGTTTAAATCACTGAACTGTCTGTTTAACCGACTAGCGCACACCCATACATACCCCACAAGACATGCCACACCAGAGCTTGACTACATAGAACTCTATTCCACATCATATAACTCAGTCAAGCAGTAAAATCAGATTTAAAAAAACAGATAAAACAACACTTTATGGAACAGCGCTGTGAAGAGACACAGGCACACACACAGCATTCACAAACACATGCTAACACGGGCACTCTACACACACATACATCAGAATATTGTTATTTTGCTGTATTATGGATTTTGTATTGTAGATGTATTATGGTAGAGTAGTGTGTTGTATGTATTTTTGATTGGACCCCAGGAAGAGTAGCTGCTGCCTTGGCAGCCGCTAATGTGGATCCAGAATAAATACAAATAGACTATAGTGACCACCTACGTTAAGCTGACATTGCCTAGTATGCTGCATAATGCAGTGGCTTTAGGTCGACATGATCCTTTCTTGGGGTGAGGTGGATTCCCATCCCTCATGTCCTTTTTCTTTATTCACTTTTCAGTCTCCATATTCTCAGCCTCAGTGTGCGCAGCCTCAGTAGGGGAGAAGCTGGTTTCCTACACATGTCAAGAGGGTACAAACACACTTGAAGCACCATTTGGAGCAGTGGATCCCCAATGTGATCAGAGCTGGACCACTGGCAAAAAGGTAATCTATTTTCTACAGTATGTGGTCATGACAAGTAGATACAATGTGATAAAGTTATCTTTATTAGAGCCATTTTTATTTTTACATATCACCATTGACAGTACGAAAATTGCTGCACTCACTACTGTAATTCACTCTAGATAACAGCGTCTGCTAAATGACGCATGTTATGGCAGGGGCCATGTCAATTGAGACATGACATGTGAAAGATTATTTATTCACTACAGCCCATTGCCTACTATGAAAATGGCAAAGGTGAATGCAGTTTTTCATGCGAAGAAGTGATCTCTGGCAGAGTCATCGTCCGTGAATGTCCCAATGTCACATTAACTATTGGTTGCACCACCAAGGTAGGTCAACTCATACAATTCACCTTCCTCTTCTCTGTTACTGCCTACCAAATGCCAACCTAGTAAACATTTCTAAATATTTATACCTTTCTATTTCACAGGATGGGGTATATGAAGAGACCAGGTTGCACTTCTCAGGTATGGTTGCTCCTGATGTTATTGGTGTATAACACAACATACCATTGATGTTCATATAAAGCGTTGTTGTCATCATATTGCTCATGTCACTCTTTTTGCTCCATCAGCGATAAGCAGACCAGCTGTCTCTATGACAACCACTAACACTGCAAACAATCATATCGCACATTATGGTAAAGTATATATATTTTTTAAGATAATGAATTATGTGGTATCCTGGGTAGCCCAGGTTCTGTCACATTCGGCCGCGACCGGGAGGCCCATGGGGCAATGCACAATTGGCCCAGCGTCGTCCGGGTTAGGGAGGGTTTGGCCAGCAGGGATATCCTTGTCTCATCGCGCACTAGCGTCTCCTGTGGTGGGCCGGGCGCAGTGCACGCTGACCAGGTCGCCAGGTGTACGATGTTTCCTCCAACACTTTGGTGCGGCTGGCTTCCGGGTTGGATCTGCATTGTGTCAAGAAGCAGTGTGGCTACGTTGGGTTGTGTTTCGGAGGACACATGGCTCTTGACCTTCGCCTCTCCCGAGTCCGTACGGGAGTTGTAGCGATGAGACAAGACTTGAACTACTACCAATTGGATACCACGAAATTGGGGAGAAAAAAATACATTAAAAATAAGGAGAGCATGTCACACCACAGACACAAGTGAATGATGTGAGTGCTCTACAATAACGATGGCTGGTCGAAGAACCACACTTAGATGATTTGTTGAGAGCCATGAGACAAAGAATACAAACACTTTTAATTGCAAAGATGCACCCCCTTAGTAGTCTACATGACAAACAACAGATGTGTGGAATGGGTCACAAGGTTAGGATTCGTGTAAATTATTAGTATCTGCTGTAAAGACTGTTCTCATTGTGTAGAAACCAGGGTCTGGCCCCCAAAACAAGACGCAATACAGTTCTAAGAGACCCCTATTCTGTTGCATAAAACAACCATTTGATGCAATAACAGTTTTATAACAATCTTGTAATTTTGTTCTCACAAGAGTCACTCTACAAATGATCACAAACCCAAACAGGTCTATAATAGATTAAAAGACTAAATGTGTTACAACTTCCCACGGTCTCCCCTTATTAATAGTGAGCGTACAACTTTCAAACAATATCCCCTACCCTTCCCAACACCGAATCATCTAAATTCTGATGAGCACGATAAAATTAGGATATTTTTAGATAAAAATAAAATATGGTTACTTTACGAGTAAAGTAGGAAGCCCAGGTTGCAATAGGCAAAAATATATTGTGTCATGTAAGGAGTGTAGATATTTGGCCTGGCGAAGCGGTTTTATGGGCTGACTGAATGGGAGCTGATATTTGAGTTTTTCACTCTGCTGGTCTTGGCAGATTAGCAGTCCTCATTGTCCAAGACAGAATCAAGACTGAGTAAAAATGTATCCGACACCGAGACAATCAATACAGATGTAGGATCTTAATTGTATCACTTTTTTCTTTGCAGAGGATTTGCATGTACAGCTTGTAATTCCCACTTTTAAAATGTCAACTTCATTTTCCCTAACAAAACATGTATAAACCCCTACAGAAAATGTCCATTTAATTATAATCCACATTTATAATCCACATAGTTCAAATTTCCTCTTAATTCAGGATTATTTTTCTGCTGTAGCAAACTGGCTCAAATTTAAGATCCTAAGGTCCAGACCAGACTCAAGTTCTGTTCCAAACACAAAAACCGAATATACAAAACACAGTGGGATATGAAGTGGACAATACCAGGTGGGGGAACGACACACTTCTTTTGAGTTTAAAATGAAGACAAATTGTAGGAGGAGACCCTCCCACAGTTCAGAATCATTAGCATATTTAAGCAATAATGCCTGAGGGTTGTCTAGGGCAAGAAAGTTGTCTCCACTTCCTTCGATTTCAGTGCCTTATACCATTAGCCATTATTTTATCATATTGCTCATATTATTTTCTCCTTTTATAGGGATAAGTGTCAGCAACCAAGCTTTGCCTCCGAAAACTGCCAGCCCTGCCTCTACAAACGTTCAACATGCTCATTATGGTTAAGTATAGAGTTTTATTTTATTCGTTACACCAGTGGTCTCCCAACAGGTCGATCGCGAGCTACCAGTAGCTCGCAGCCCACCTATGAGTAGCTCGCCAAACAATTCTTAAAGTACATGCAATTTTCACGTGTTCCACGGCAAACTGTCATAAACAAATCTCACAAGTATCAGACACTGCAAACTCCCAGCTACTTACTATCTAACAAATGCAACATTGACATTATCCAACACCTGGTTATCCACTATTGTCTTAAAAGCCAAACCTAACACAATATATACCTATTACCTTAGCCCCAGTCTGTCTATTTGGTGCTCGAGTTTGTCTATCGTGTGTAGTCAGTGGATGTGATACAGAAATACTTTCCACAAAACCTTCTCAATTAAATTTTAACTGCAAAATAGGCTTACCTGGCAGACTAGTCTATACCATGAGTAAGTACAGTGCATTCGGAAAGTATTCAGATACCTTGACTTTTAAGGCTGTAAAGTATTATTTATTTTTTATTCTAAAATGTATTAAATATTATTTTCCCCTCATCAATCTACATACAATACCTCATAACAACAAAGCGAAAACAGGTTTTTGGAAATGTTTGCTAATTTATAAAAATAAAAAAAAACAGATACCTTATTTACGTAAGTATCCCTTTCCTATGAGACCCTATGACCCTATGAAACCCGTTTCCATTGATAATCCTTGAGATGTTTCTACAAATGTATTGGAGTCCACATGTGGTAAATTCAATTGATTGGACATGATTTGGAAAGGAACACGCCTGTCTATATATGGTCCCACATTTGAGAGTGCATGTTGGAGCAAAAACCAAGCCATGAGGTCAAAGGAATTGTCCGTAGAGCTCCGAGATAGGATTTTGTCGAGGCACAGATCTGGGGAAGGGTAACAAAATGTCAGCAGCATTGAAGGTCCACAGGAACACAGTGGCCTTCATCATTCTTAAATGGAAGAAGTTTGGAGAGCCTTCCAGAAGGACAAACATCTCTGCAGCACTCTACCAACCAGGCCTTTGATGGTAGAGTGGCTAGACGGAAGCCACTCCTCAGTAGAAGGCATATGACTGCCCCTTGGAGTTTGCCAAAAGACACCTAAAGACTCTCAGACCATGAGAATCAAGATTCTCTGGTCTGATGAAACCAAGATGTAACTCTTTGGCCTGAATGCCAAACGTCACATCTGGAGGAAACCTGGCACCATCCCTACGGTGAAGCATGGTGATTGCATCATCAGCAGCAAGGACTGGGAGACTAGTCAGGATCGAGGGAGAGATGAACGGAGCAAAGTACAGAGAGATCCTTGATGAAAACCTGCTCCAGAGAGCTCAGGACCTCAGACTGGGGCAAAGGTTCACCTTCCAACAAGACAACAACCCTAAGCACACAGCCAAGACAACGCAAGAGTGACTTCGAGACAAGTCTCTGAATGTCCCGATTTGAACATCTCTTGCGAGACCTGAAAATAGCGTCGTACCCCATCCAACCTGACAGAGCTTGAGAGAATCTGCAGAGAAGAATGGGAGAAACTCCCCAAATAAAGACGTGCCAAGCTTGAAGTGTCATACCCAAGAAGACTTGATGCTGTAATCACTGCCAAAGGTACTTCAACAAATGACTGAGCAAAGGGTCTGAATACTCATGTAAATGTGATATTTCCGTTTTTTATTTTTAATGCATTTGTTAACATTTCTAAAAACCTGTTTTTGCTTTGTCATTATGGGGTATTGTGTGTAGATTGATGATGAAAAAAATATGAAATCAATTTTAGAATAAGGCTGTAACCAAATGTGGAAAAACTAAAGGGGTCTGAATACCTTGTGAATGCACTGTATATCATTTGTATCTATTGTGTTATTTGCCAACTTTACCATTAAATGAGCAGCAGCAGTTCTGAACTATTGATTGACCAGCACATTAGATGGCACATTCCCCACTTGCTAGATGCACAATTAAAGAGCCAGATTTGCAATAAAATGGGGAATTACACTCAACAACAAAAAGTTTGTTTTCTACCCGACTTTAAAAATCATGATCTTCTGATGTAAGGTAATCATTGACATGGAATCAGAACATCCAATTGTATTGTTTCTCTATGATTAATTGTAATTTTGTGAGTGAAAAAGCAAAACAAATCTAAAACCAGGAGGGGGTGGGGTGAAGAAATCACACATTTTGTAGGGCCCCCCTTAGTGTTGTTTATTAACCATTATTTTACCATGTATATTGACAGAAAAACAGTGCACTACTTTCTCTTGTACACTAAGGACCTGGGGAAGAGTTGCAGGGTAGAGGAAAAGAATGTGCCTATTTTTGAAAGCTAGAAAAAATGAGAAGCTCATGACATGTTTTATTTTCCAGAAAGTTTGGAGACCCATGCTTTTTAAATTTGGGGATAGATTGATAGCACAAACATGTGGAACTGTTACATAAATATAAGTGGAATGCAACAATGTGACTATCAGTTTTACAACCATCTACTGTATTGTGTATCATGAATCAGCTCCACTCCAATATCTCATAAGTTCTTGATGTTCTTCACATGGATATATTAAAATTAGATGTTTTTAAATACCATACAAGAACCCTTTTTGGAAAAACGTTGTACTGTCATAATAATAATAATAATAACTTAAGTGCTTTTCATACACTATGCTCAAATCGCAATGTTACCTTATTTGCGGGTGAACTTCCTCTCTTGAAGCATCTCCAGTTCCATTTCCCATTCATTTATTGACACATGTTATGCTCTGTTTATATTTCAGGATTAATTATATTCTCGGTCCTGTCACCTCTGGTTATTGTGATCAGCGTGATCATCAGCCGTTACTGCAGATCTCGTCCAAATTAAGGTGAGGGGGCTTCATCCATGGTGTTGTAATCCCCCCCAAAGGACCTAGATGACATCTATCCTGCCAATGAAGAACACTGAATGAGGCATTATCTTAAAATTGAGCCAGTAGGATTATTGACAGGTAATCCTTTCGGGACAGCTGCTCTACCTCCCAAAAGGGAAAGAAAATGAGCTTTTAGACCATGAAGGTTTTTAGTTTCATTGCAGACAAATTAAAATGATGTAGTTCTGTGAAGCACTCAATGTTGTGCACTTTCCTGCATTCTCTTTTAATTCCAATACTCGAATAACCCCCTAAACTTGTTTACCAGTGATGCAGGAGACGTTGGCAGTCTTTTCACCTAAGACAGGAAGGAGAAAAGCCATAGATCTTTTTGGGTGAAAATGTGTTCTTGCTGCTAACATTTGAAACTGCTCTGCATCACAATGCTGGGACATAGCTAGTGTTGTAGTATTAATGTAGTAACAAGTATTTCCAATCTATTTATTGCTGACAGATGTATAAGTGTAAAATGAGGAAGGTATGGTATTTCTAGGTATTTTTGCCAACAGTACAGTAATTGTTACACTGTACATTGACATTTCTCTCTTACATATTTGTGAAAACTGTTAATATGACAGTTAGCTACAGTAGATGGTAGCGATGCCAAGCAGTAACAGAAAGCACTCAATGTTCATCAGTTCACCTTGGCCTTGGAAGTGATGAAATGAACCAGCAATTGGCGACTTACTCGTCTGAAATCCTAATGCTATTGAGTAAGGTACTCAACCTGTGGGACCAGTGTCTATGGCAAGGCTTGAAAATGGCCGTCTAGCCATGATCAACAACCAACTTGACAGAGCTTGAAGAATTTTAAAAAGAATAATGTGCAAATATTGTACAATCCAGGCGTGCAAAGCTCTTAAGAGACTTACCCTGAAATTGCTGCCAGAGGTGAAGCTAACATATACTTATGTAAATTAGATATGTCTGTATTTCATTTATTTATTCTAAAAACAGGTTTTAAATTTGTCACTGTGGGGTATTGTGTGTAGATGGGTGAGAGAAAAAATCAGGCTGTCACAACAAAATGTGGAATAAGTCGACAGGTATGAATAGTTTAGGCACTATCGATTTTAGAGATGCAGTAACAGAAAGTGCTCAAGGTTAATCGTTCATCTTGGGCTTGGAAGTGATGAAATGAGCTGGCAATTGGAGAGTTACTGGTCTGAAATCCTAATGCTGTTGTGGCATGAGAAAGGTGCTGTGGGACCAGTGTCAAAATTAGCAAGGATAAAAATGTTAAAAGCATTTTATTATTGGTTGATATCACATTTCATGGAGACTTACCAAACATCTGTTATTCTAATTCTTCTCATATTAACTGACAAACTGAATTTGATACACACTAGTATTATTACATGAGCTGCAAATAAGCTCTATTTATTTTTTAGGTCTGTTGCTTTGCATTTGTATGCATTTGTATTAACAACTGCTAACCATGTGTATGTGACCAATAACATTTGATATGATTTAATTCTGTTAAGATTATTATTATTATTATTATTATTATGCAATAATGTGTTGTGTGCTATGATCACACGGGTGTCATGAAAAAATGTCACTGTTATTGTATATGACCCATATCCATGCACTCCTCATGTCAAACCTGTCCTGTGATATGGTGATGCAATAAAAAAAACTCATATTTAGTTCTATAGTATTACATTTTTTTAAGCTACATGGAATTTTGTAAAGGATTTTCATTTTCAATGTTTAGATCAGTGGTGTAAAGTACTTTAGGCCAGGCACCACAGGTGAATAGGCATTTTTTTAAAGTCTTTAGTCTTATCAGACTGAAACTTTACCAGATGAAAGTATACATAAATCCAAGATATTATTGTATTACAAGTTCTAATTATTTTTAAATAAAAATATGCAAATGAGGCAAACCGTCCTGCACTAATTTGCATATTACGAGAATCCGTTTTTTTAACACATTGCTTCAAGGTAGAATGTGTTTTTTTATTATTGTGATAATACATTCAATGGTCAGACTATTATGGATCAGTTCATCAAAATATTGTCATTTCATGGAATTCTTTAAACACTTTGCATGTATGACGGGTGAATATTTTGCATATATTTAAACATAAAATGACACAAGATTAAAACGACACAAGATATTTGAAAAAACCTCAAAGTCTGACTATAAGACCTAAGAACCTGTGTGTGGAATAATGTGAATGTACGTCCTTTGAAGACTGAGAAAAATGAATTGGCGCACCGGGAACATGTCATTTTGAGAAAATGGCCGATACAGATAGGCTAATGGAATTAAAATGTACTTTCCATAAATATAATCATTTATGTCACATTAATTAAAAATAAACAAAATATACCTTTTATGTTTCAAGCAATAGAGCATATCCTTTGAATACTGGTCTGTTGGGCAAATATGCAGTTTTGGGCAAATTCTCATATCACTTTGCTCAGTTTCTCACATACAAGGCTTTTGTAGGGCTGTTGAAATGTGCAGAACATTTGTCAGCTATGCCTGCCCCATATCTAAGGCCCTCTCATGTGACCTGCGCCTACGCTTGGCACACTCCCATTGAAGCAGCATCCGCTCTCACAACTCCTTGCTGATTGCTTCCAGTGTCACCAAAGTGCTGTCAAGCCACAATTTGTTCATCACATTTGATATAGCAGTGGCTCCCTCATTGAACGTGGCTACTGCAATACTGGCTGCTCCGTCAATGTGACTTTTGCCCACAAAGACAATTTTGGGGCATCGCGACCATATTACAGAGTTCAGACATTCATTTGAATTCTGGGTTCCTCCATGCTACATTCTTTTGAGGACGTTATCATTTGACATCCTATGATATACAGGTACCATTTTCTGTGCAGCCTCTATTAAAAAATGTATGGCCTCCAAGGTTTTTGTGACGGGGTGGATCTTCTCCATTTTATATGGCTCTGTGCTGGTACCAGCACCAATGCACACACCAATCCCTTTGGTTGGAAGTGAATCCTCTCTTGTGCCAAGTGCCATCGAAGGATACATGAATGTCTATGATGGCATCCTCATCCTCCTTCTGCAACTCTGCTATGTCTGGGTCTATATCTGCGTATGCTCTTATAATTATCTTTGCAGCGCTCTCCATTGACTGTAGCCCTCTGAATTTCTGAAACTAAAGTGGGGGGGAAATTACTTATTATGTCTGTCGACATTACAGTCATAACTGCATGACTAAATATCAGCATGTTATTCTATGTAAATATCAGCATGTTATCCTATGTAAATATCAGCATGTTATCCTATGTAAATATCAGCATGTTATCCTATGTAAATATCAGCATGTTATCCTATGTAAATATCAGCATGTTATCCTATGTAAATATCAGCATGTTATCCTATGTAAATATCAGCATGTTATCCTATGTAAATATCAGCATGTTATCCTATGTAAATATCAGCATGTTATCCTATGTAAATTACAGCATGTTATCCTATGTAAATATCAGCATGTTATCCTATGTAAATATCAGCATGTTATCCTATGTAAATTACAGCATGTTATCCTATGTAAATTACAGCATGTTATCCTATGTAAATATTTACGTATCAGCATGTATTTACTTTATGTAAAGCTAATTTCTCACTAATCACATCAGGCTACAGCCCCATGACACTGTAGGCCTATATTACAGTCGCATTATATAGTTATCCTATCACTCTGTTTTATTAACTTTGAATACATTTGCTGGAGCAAGGAAATACATATTATTTATACACAGCAAGTCACCTGACAATATTGGGCAACTCTCCCTTTTTATTTACCTGTCATTCTGTCATGTCTCTGATATGAGCTGAACGCTTATTTTCTTTAGAGCTGCATAACCAAGTCCAAGTTCATGGGCTAGAAGAAGCATCCTCATATCAAATGCCCCTCTACCCTGGAGCACTCCTGTAGCCTGGAGGAAGTGTAAACACTCCTAAATGCATCACAATCAACTTCACAGTATGCACATTATATCATGACATAATTACAGAATCACTGGTTGGTGGGTTCTATGGTGATTTTCAGTCCAGTGTTTAGACACTTAGCGCAAATTAAATAATGTGCAAGTTAGTTTATTTGTGACATAAAAATAAAAGCCACTACTAGTCGAATAAGACATGGGAGAGATGACGAATTTTGAGAGATTTATTTATTGACTAATACACTTGAAACAAATAGCCAAACGGAAAACTGCAGACATTACTAGTGCCTCCCCCACGATCAAACCGACATAAAAAATCAAATGAAACGCAGCCTAACGTGATCAGAAATCTCAACTAGCAAGCAAGTCGCAGCAATGAAAAATTGAGTGCGAGCGCGTTCACGCGAAGGGGGGATTCTGGCAGGGGGGAGTTTTTCCGCACACCTGTTACCTCCTTTTCCTGTACTGCCACTACCTCGATCGGCGGATCAGGCTATTTTTTTCTTTCATTCACTACTTTTCTCGCATTGGCTAACTGATATCGCCTATTTGTATTCACATACTGTAGGTATATTCTTCGAGATTTTCTCATTTTGTCACTATTTACGTGGATTCTTCGCGGGAGATATTTTCAAACAAGGAAGTGCTGTGAAGCACGTTTTAACCAATCAGGTTGCCGAAAAGGGCCTTTAAATTCCGGTAACCAATCGAATGTCCGGAAATTACTCATCTTTCAGCACGAAGCATTACGTCTACAAATGATATAACCATGTATGGACTAGCTAACGATAAGCTTTTGAACGATGTATGATTCAACATGGAGAGTTTTAAAAATAGCGGTTGAAGTTCTTCATGAAACATGCTATCAAGAACGACATTTATGGTAGGTGTAGTTGACGGAGTTGGGATAAAATTATACAAATAAAGTATGTATATACATTATTGCCTATTTATTTGTACATGTTGTGAAAGTATGGAAGTTACAGTTGCAAAATATCCCAAAATCTGAAAATTTACAGATGAAAGCAAAATCACAATTTTTTCCTGTGTTGTCGGCCTTGAGTAAAAATACTTTAAAGAAAGTATTGTGCTTTTTACTCCATACATTTTCCCTGACAACTCAAAGTACTCGTTACATTTTGAATGCTTAGCAGGACAGGAAAATTATGAAATTCACGCACTTATCAAGAGAACACGTGTTCATCCCTAGTACCTATGGTCTGGCAAACTCACTAAACACAAATGTATCTTTTGTAAATAATGTCTGAGTGTTGGAGTGTGCCTCTGGCTATCCGTGAATTTTAAAAACAAGAAAATGTTGTCTGCTTTGCTCAATATAAGGAATTTGAAATGATTTATACTTCTACTTTTGATACATAAGTATATTGTAGCAATTACATTTACTTTTGATACTTAAGTATATTTAAAACCAAATACTTTTAGAATTTTTCTAAAGTAGTATTTTACTGGGTGACTTTCACTTTTACTTGAGTAATATTCTGTCACGAGAATTTTCAATCCAAATGATAATAACTGACAATCAATAGCTCTGGCCAATCCCCGAGATCTGTAAAACCATGGGTTTAATAATCATTAGTCAAAGACTCAGTTTAGGCAAAAAGATAGTACAGTTTATTCAGAGAACGTTCTGAAGTCCATTATACAAAGACATCCATTTTATAGCTGCGCACATACTTCCACACAAACAGTAGGTATCCTACGCACATACTTCCACACAAACAGTAGGTGAGTTTTATCCTTCTCTATAGTTCTCACCACTGTGTATCACTGCCCTACCAACAATGCCATTCCCCCTGAGATTAGGGAAACCTTGAGAAGTACTCTCTACGCTATCATAGGTGCCAGGTCGGTCCAAACACAGTTTAACTGTTCTCATTTTTTTTTCCTTCGGCACACACATACAAGTTCAAACCCTAAACTACGCCTTGCTCAGACAGCCTGTGTTTTTCCACTATACAGATACATTGTTTAACCTAATTCTGACTAAAACTACACACATCATCAGATTAGAATTTTATGATTCTAATCAATTTCATACAGTCAGACGGTTTCAGAGTGGAATTATTTTATCAATATCTTTCAACATATACATTATTTTATAATTTTCTATTATGGTATCTATACTTTTACTCAAGTATGACAATTGGGTACTTTTTCCACCACTGGTTTAGATCGAATGTAACCTGGCTTCCATTTGATGCTGTATAATGTTATTACTTTGTAACGTGTTTGGGGTAATGTGATTGTCGATCACAATGACAGAGACTTCACAGAATTGTTGTCACTCAAAAGATTAGTGATATGTATGTATTTAACAATAACAGCTATCCAAAAAAAACACTTTGTGTTAACCCTTGAGGATAATTGTTATCATCCCTTTTAAAATGTGCACATTACAACATTGACAGGTGATGGAAATGACTAATATCAAGGTACAGTATATGTACCATGTGTAACTCTGTGTTGTTGTGTCGAACTGCTTTGCTTTATCTTGGCCAGGTCGCAGTTGCAAATGAGAACTTGTTCTCAACTAGCCTACCTGGTTAAATAAAGGTGAAATAAAATAAATAAAAAACTAGTATAAAATATTATGTGTTGTGTGAAATAGGTAGAGATTTTTTTTGCCAGACATTTAGCACCTCAAACAGTATACTATGCAGAAAAATAGTTGTGTATCTAGTTTGTAAGCCTCTGTAAAATGGTAGGGTAAATAATTTATCTTAATAACATGAAATATTCTGAGTAACAATCAACTTATCTAAGAGAAACATCACTACTGTGGTGACTAAAAAAGTGAGGACTCGTCTTAAGAAAAAGTTCAAGAACATTTATCTAAGAACCATAGCACATGTACATCAGAAACAGTACGTTACAAAATGATTTACGACTTCATTATTTTCAATGTATACACACAATTGCTGATCATGTTCAAAAAACAAATATTCACCAAAGCCCACTTTCGTAATGCTTGGAGGAATAATATTTTTGGGTTCTGCATACAAGATTAATAAAATATTGTTTTGGCCTCACAAAATAACAAAAACTTGTCAATAATGCCTGAACATTAGAGTTCATTGAGAGATTTGCTTGGCTCATATGGAATGCCGTATTGGTTGGTTTCATCTCTCTGTGCAGAGTCCAGCGTGTCCCACCAAATTCTTCCAACACGGGAGCCCCATAAAACAGTGCTCAGATCAATTCCATTTCATTACCAGTCAATACAGGAATTTAATTAGGCATGAAATGCCATGTAGTACACATTGGCAATTTTCCAGTTCAACATCAATGTCAACTTCAATTGACTGAAATGCAAATGGAATTAACCCCAACATTGCCATGGAGCGACCCTGCAGAATGACCCCTTATCATGAATTATTCCTTCTCCCTTTCCTGAAGTTCCTTGTTGGGGTTAGATCTTGGGACTTAGATCATGGGGTCCCCTCACAAGGCTCTGCTCCTTACGCATCACAGGCACATGAATGCTGCAGACAGGCACTCGTTGCTGGAGAACTGCTGCTCTAGCCTGGCTTTACTGCTGTTTGGCTGCCTGAGTGAAAGTGTGTAGGTTGCTGTTTCTGCTTCATTTCTTTGAAAAGCTTAAACATCTTAGTTCTACGGGACCGGCCAGAGGGTTGTCTGCCTCCATATGCTCTAAAGATGAATTCTTCTCCTGGAAAGTAGACATAACTCTTAGGCTACTTGCACAGCTTCAAACGTGCCCTAGTCTTTCTCTGCATTTCCTCTTTATGTTCAAGTATACAATGAGCCCAAACTAGCAGAACAGGCTCTCACACACAGACATGTTTTATGGAACCCTGTCTCGACCAGTTTGGCCCCAGAGTGTAAATCAACATTAAATCTTTCTTCTCAAGGGGTGCATCTAGAAGTGGTTCTTGTGGATACTTCTTACTCCTTTGCAATAACATATTCCGTAGGATGACCTATGGTAAAGATGAGGATTATTAAGTAAATAAGGAAAATGAAATACATGGAAACCATCACCATAAAATGTTTGTTTCTTTCATCTGTTTAAAAAACAAATAAGTCAGAGGAACAACTGGCCGTGTTGTAACTCACATAGCTGATGGTGAATATCAGCAATGCCACCACAATCCCCACAATGGAAAGAACTAGAATGGTATCCCTTTCTTCTGATTTGTCTGTGGACTTAAGGCAACCTGCAAAACAAGTATCCACATATCCTTGAGCATCACTGGAAATGTTTTAAAAGATTAACTCTCTCTCTGTCCAATTTAAAACACTCACATACATTATACAGTAGGTCTACATATCAAAACAAGCACACAATGAGAGTAAAACACACTCACCTGTCACTCTGAGGTGAACCTGCCCCTCCTGGTTCTGCTCTCCTACAGGTGCTGCCAGGAGACACTTGTACCTTCCGCTATCAACAGCCGTTACATTGGGCAGGAAGATATCGAAAGAGTCATCAGCCAAAGGTTCCACTTCACGCTCCAGACCGGCGTACCATTGGGTGGTGCTATTAGGTGACGATAGCCTCTTCATCAATAGACCAGACTCCTTATTAGAGGGCTCCTCACCCAGCTGGGAGAAGAGGGTTTGAGGTTACTATATGCCCTTAACAGCTGGTCTGGGACCAGTGCTGTATGCTTTTGGCATATATTGCACTTGTACAGAATTTGGTCAGATGGTTCATAACACAGTTTGTGCTATCACAATAATTGAAAGCTTACCTTGTACCACCTCACCGCCCGGTATTGGACCCCAGGCTTACATATTGCTTTACATTTCAGAATTGAATCCTCTCCACAAACTGACTTCACTTCATGGGTAGGCCTATCTTGTGTGAGCCCACATTGCACGGAGGCAGCTATAGAAAAACACAAAATAAATAATAATTTAAAGTGAGCCTGCCCAGCTGGACTAATATCAAACTCGTTAAAAAAAAAAAAGACAACATACCTAGAATCCAGACGAGTTGAAAAAACATATTTGTAGAACTACAGCAATGAAGATGATGATCGAGAACAGAAGAGTGGCAGTTTATATAAAGCCAAGTGAAAGTGAAACTATAAGGCTGGGGATTTCCCATGGCGAGTGCCGCCTTTGAGTTCCGTTCGTTTAGTGGGTGTGGCCTGGATGTGACCATTTGAAATCGCAAAACTCGTAGCACCATACAATCTCCCTCTGGTTCACCATAATCATGCCGTTCTTTCGTACTCAAAGGTGCTAGGTCACACAGTACGTGTGTGCCTATCATTTGGAATAAGCGGCGAGCCTCTCAGTTGCGCGTGTACTCTCTTCACAGGCTCGACTGCAATTGGTTATATTGACCATCATGATACGTCGCGGCACTCTCCTGATGTGTTTGGGTAGGCTATGACTCTCATACATTGTTCAACTTAAGCAAACGTAAAATGTACACCGAGTGTAACAAACATTATGAACACCTGCTCTTTCCATGACAGACAGACCAGGTGAAAGCTATGATTCCACTTGTTAAATCCTCTTCAATCAGTGTAGATGAAGGGGAGGTGACTGGTCAAATACGTTTTTTAAGCCTTGTGACAATTGAGGCTTGAATTGTGTATGTGTGCCTTTTTAGAGGGTTAATGGCCAAGACTAAGTGCCTCTGAACGGCGAATGGTAGTAGGTGCACCGGTTTTTGTCAAGAATGGCAACGCTGCTGAGTTTTTCACGCTCAACAATTTCCCATGTGTTTGAAGAATGGTCGACCACCCAAAGGACATCCAGCCAATTTGGCGACTGTGGGAAGCATTAGAGTCAGCATGGGCCAGCTTCCCTGTGTAACGCTGTGTCTGCCTGCTGGCGTTAAGCGGGTTTATCTGTAGTGTAGAAGAGAATGCGTTAAAATTTGATTAGAACAAATACACAAAGCCTACATATAAAGATATAACTTGTTTTTGCAAACTGAAAGATAAATTCACGGTTGGCCATTGCCTGAAAATCCCCTAAACTCCCCTGGCTGATTGAGCATCATAAAATATTATAGGGAATCCCCAAGCCAGAGCCAGGAATCCCCTGAACCAGAATTACATTGTTTATATGGCAAATCTTCTTTATACACAGGAAGCAGCCATTCAACTTGGCATTCACCAGCCTTTCAAGTTTAATAATGTAAAAATACAATCGTTACTCACGAAATGTGGAGTTTCGATTAGCAACTATTGTCATTTAGGCCTACAGAAGGCTGCAGACACGGCCGGTATGTGAACATCCAAAAACACAAGCAACAGAAAAAAATGCCCATTCGGCACCTCCATAACAAGGTATAAGCATCCGAAAAATACATGAGGTGCCGAAGAGGCATTTTTTTTCGGTTGCATCGAACTTTTTATTTAGACGTTTTTTGGAAGTACAAAAAAAAATCTTATTTCAAATTTGTTTAATTACAAGATGTCAACAGACATGGTTGGTATGTGTCTTGTCAAGCAGTGCAAAGTGGGTGTCATTTTGGATATGTTTGGTTACATTTAGAGATATTCACAGATACAAATTTAAGCAAAAACATCACATAGGATTATCAGATATTAACCACTTCCTCTCCGTGTGATGCGTTTTTTTTTTTAAATTGCAAGGACTACAATGGCAACGTTAAATGGAGATACTCCTAATTTCAATAACTAAGCCTATGGTTCCTAACGGAATGGCATTTCACAGTGGCCATGCCCCTACTGGGGTACAGACTAGTTTTCCTTTATTTGATTTAGAAAATGTTCTTTCTTTATTTTTTACTCTGCATTGTTGCTTAAGGGCTTGTAGGCATTTCACTGTAAGGTCTACCTTGGGGTTACAGCAGTTGTATTCAGCAGATGTGACAAATAAAACGTGATTTGATATTTCACAGCGGTTTAGATGTTAAAAATATTTTCTACACAATGGCTGCTTGTTTTGTCACATTAACAAAAATTAGGTGAACTATTAGAATTTTAGCAACCAGGAAATGGTGGAGCGATTTCTGCATATTGCATCTTTAAATTAAACACCATGACTGTTTTCTCATTAACTGTGAATGTTGTTTGAAATGTCCAATACAACATATTTTGGTGATATCGTTATCAACCAACTGCATAACCCTTAAAAAAACTAAAATGTTCATGTGCAGGGTATGCAATTAGCATTCCAAGACTCATTAAATGGCGACTGTACTACCTGAATTGGCCTCGTTTTGAAGATGGCTCATTATGAAATGCTAGCTGCCATGACTAAAGCCATACAAGAGTTGTCTTTGAGGTGTGGTTTAATGTGGGTGTGTTATGTTTGCATATCATACCCTGGTAGATACTGTTTGTCCTTCCTAAGGCACCGTAGCATCAACACAGTGACTTCCTCAAAATAGTCACTTCCTTAAAACGGTCAGAATTAATCTAAGCTAAATCAAGAAATCTGTAATTAATTTAGATGCTTTTGCAGAGGTCTTAGTCACACAATTTGAATCTAGCTAAGCTGTTTGGTGCAGTATTTTTCAAGTAAAGAATGTTGCATGAAAAACTAGTCTGTGCATACAGTCTATTGGGTAGGGAAAGTCTGGCTGCATGCAGGACTGATGCTCAGGACTGATTTTGAGAACAATAAAATGTATACAATTTCATAATCCGCAAACTGTCAAACTATCATCAATAAAGCACAAGCTACACACTGTTTATCAGTGCCCAAAATCACTTGCTAGCTAGCTAAGTTACAACTCTGTGTTTGTCAATTAAGCTAGCAAGTAGTAGCTAGCAGGCACACAGTAAGCTTATCAAGTCACTGGCTAGTGGTGACGTGTGTGTGTGTGTGTGCTTCGGTGCAGTTTTATTGACACATTTCTCACTATTACCAGAGTGTAAGTCTGTCTGGCAGTGTTTCATAGGGAACCATGTTACAAAACAGGTCTCGGGGGGGACACAAGATGCTCGCAAATAGGTTTTGGAATATTGTCAAGTTGCACTTGGGATACAAGTGCGCTCTGAAAGTGTCAATTCCAATTTTGCCCAATAAAGTGGCAGACTCAAGTGATTGATACTATCAAACACATCAGCAAGCGCCACTCCATAAAGGGCTTAGGGCCAAGAGTTATTTCAGCATAACATTGGCCATGTGTTGTCTTATGTAAACAAGTCTGAGGTGCTGTGTAATGGGCAGGTCTGCCTCACTGTCTGGAGGTTCTGGCTGCTATGATTGGATAGTGTGCACAGCTAATGGAGTGCAATCAGTACAGCTGCTTCTCTCGTGTGAGTGTGCACTGGGCAAGTGGGCATGACCATAATCTAAACCCAACCCTTGAGTAAGTGGTGACAAACTCACTTACAAAACTTTTGTTGGACGAGACTAAATGACACATTATCTGTCAACTTTCAACTTTGACACGAATGAATGTTTCCTGAATGAATGAGTCCTATCAATGCAACATAGGCTGTTTAAAACCAGAGAAGTTGGTTTTAAGGGGCAGTTGACCTTTAAGACCGACTGGTAGGATAGTTAGCCATTGCTAGAATTCAATGGTGGAAGTAACATTTGAATGTAGTAGAGTTGACTGATGACAATGACATGAATACTGTGTACACTCAGTGACCAGCTTATTAGTACACCCATCTATAACCGGGTCAGACCCCTCTTTGCCTCCAGAACAGCCTGAATTATTCAGGGCATGGTGTTCAGTTGTTTCTCAATTGGTATCAAGGAACCTAATGTGTGCCAGGAAATCATTCCCCACACCAGTACAGGTGTGGGTGGGCCTGGGTGGACACAGGCCCACCCACTGAGGAGCCAGGCCCTGCCAGGCCCACCCAATCAGATTGAGCAAAAACGAAACAATTATGCATTTTATTTTTTAACTCCTCAGCGCTTAGGTCAATTGTTTTGCCCATTTTAACATTCAATCAAACAGTAACTGAATGCCTGTCTGCCTGCTTTATACAGCAAGCCACGGCCACGTGACACACTGTCTGTAGAAGCGAACCGGGTGGTGTACCTAATTAACTGGCCAATGAGTATGTATAATACACAACATTTGGATGGGAGCTATAATCCAGTTATATTGCTTGAAATCAGGCATGGCAGCTTTAAATGGGGAAAGATTGCTTCCATACCCCACTTTTCCCCACTTGCGTGAATTTCATTGGAAAAACGTCACTTTGCCGTGTGTACCCGTGTGCTGATATGCAACTGGTATTTGAGCCTAGGTTGTTGTTTTCACATTAAAACACATGTTTTAAAGTCTCAGGAAAGGTCATCACACTATAGTGACCATCTCTGAATGTCCAATACAGCTGTTTTTAACTCAATATCAAATCATTTCTAGGTAACATATCTGGGTACTGTGATTTATTTTCCATTTAAAAGGGCCAAAAATAAACAAAAATAGCTTCTTAGCAAAGAGCAATTTCTGGGAGTGGTCTGAGTGGGGAGTGGAAAACTAGCTGTTACTGGCAGAGGTTTGGAACTCTCTTTCTTAATGGTCTAGTCATTAATTTACTGCCTAGATGTCACCAGCCAGGCCAGAACGCCATCCCACCAATTTCAGTCCGTATTTTCAAACATTAAAAGGGCATTATCATAATTTTCACAATTTCACAGTATTATTCCAACCTCATAGTATGGAAATACATATAAAACACAGGTGAATCATGTTTTTCACTGCACTGGACCATTTAAACTGACACTTTGCCTAGTATGCTGCATGATACAGTGGATCTAGGTTGACATCCTTTCTTGGCGTAAAGTGGATTCCCAATCTCACTCATGTCTTTATTTATTCACTTTTCAGTCACCGTGTTCACAGCCCCTGTAGTGGAGAAGAAGATTGCCTACACATGTCAAGAGGGTACAAACACACTTGAAGCACCATTTGGAGCAGTGGATCCCCAATGTGATCAGAGCTGGACCATTGTCAAAAAGGTAATCTATTATACAGCACCAGTCAAAAGTTTGGACACCTACTCACAAAGGTTTTATTTTTACTATTTTCTACATTGTCGAATAATAGTAAAGACATCAGTACTATGAAATAACACAAATGCAATCATGTAGTAAAAAAAGTGTTAAACAAATCAAAATATATTTTAGATTATTCAGTTAGCCACCCTTTTCCTTGACAGCTTTGCACACTCTTGGCATTCTCTCAACCAGCTTCACCTGTAATGCTTTTCCAACAGTATTGAAGGACTTCCCACATATGCTGAGCACTTGTTGGCTGCTTTTCCTTCACTCTGGGGTCCAACTCATTCAAAGCATTCTCAATTAGGTTGAGGTCAGGTGATCGTGGAGGCCAGATCATCTGATGCAGCTCTCCACCACTCTCCTCCTTGGTCAAATCACCCTTACACAGCCTGAAGGTGTGTTGGGGTCATTGTCCTGTTGAAAAACAAATGATAGTCCCACTAAGTGCAAACCAGATGTGATGGTGTATCACTGCAGGATGCTGTGGTAGCCATGCTGGTTAAGTGTGCCATGAATTCTAAATAAATCACTGTCACCAGCAAAGCACCATCACACCACCTCCCCCATGCTTCACTGTGGGAACCACACCTGCAGAGATAATCCGTTCACCTACTCTGCATCTCACAAGGACACGGCGGTTGGAACCAAAAATAAAAAAATTTGACTCCTCAGACCAAAGGAGAAGTTTCCACCGGTCTAATGTCCATTGCTTGTGTTTCTTGGCTCAAGCAAGTCTCTTCTTCTTATTGGTGTCCTTTAGTAGTGGTTTCTTTGCAGCAATTCAACCATGAAGGCCTGATTCATGCGGTCTCTGAATAGTTGATGTTGAGATGTCTGTGACTTGAACTCTGAAGCATTTATTTGGGCTGCAATCTGAGGTGCAGTTAACTCTAATGAACTTATCCTCTGCAGCAGAGGTAACTCTGGGTCTTCCTTTCCTGTGGCAGTCCTCATGAGAGCCAGTTTCACGTTGCCCTCTTTGGGTACAGCGAGCACTTACCCCCCCCCCCTCTGCACCAGCCCTTGTCTATCCACCATCCCCCTACCCCCCTGTCTCCTACACCCAGGCTGCTGTGGTCAGAGAGGTCGTAAATTCCTGGAGGAGATTATCTCCTCATGGCCACAGTATATATAGAGAGTAAAGTTTCATAGAGAGAACAAAGGAATTTCTTCCACCTCACAAAACTTGAGGTCCAAACAACATTTATGTTCTGGAGAAGGTATAAAAGATCAGTGAAGAATCCAGCTACGAACTGGTCTGTTTGGTACAATTTTGTGAAACTCATGGGAGACAATACGGCCACATTACCATAACGCTGTCTATACAATAGCCTCAGCTATGAGGCTTACATCTAATTGTTGTACTGGATGAATCAGGAAAGATTTAACTATGTGTGAAATAATGGGATGCTATGTAATGATGTAATGTGAGAGAATTGTATTTCTGTGTAAATTTTCACTTAAGTCACTGGCATGCCCCCATGAACACAGTTAGGACCTGGTGTCATGAGACAGCCTTTATATGCTCTTCTGAATAAAACCCCCACCTTGAGAATTTCTCAACAGACCATGTTTCTCTCAATTACGAGAGGACAAAGGTTGCAGACCAGACTGCTGAATCTTTTAATCATCCCACATGGTTAAACTCTTAAGACTATCAATACCGACAGAATAAGAACAAGTCTTTTGATATATATATATGAGAGAGAGATTCCCCGACTTCCTAGTTAATTAGTTATTTGATAAATAAGTCATGGTTTTTGCGACTACACTTGAAGAAACTTGAAATTTTCCGTATTGACTGACCAGCATGTCTTAAAGTAATGATGAACTGTTTTTTCTCTTTGCTTATTTAAGCTGTTATTGCCATAATATGGACTTGGTATTTTACCAAATAGGGCGATCTTCTGTATACCACCCCTACCTTGTCACAACACAGCTGATTGGCTTAAATGCATTAAGAAGGAAAGAAATTCCACAAATTAACTTTTAACCAGCCACACCTGGTAATTGAAATGCATTCCAGGTGACTACCTCGTGAAGCTTGTTGAGAGTGCCACGACTGTGTAAAGCTGTCGAGGCAAAGGGTGGCACTTTGAAGAATCTCAAATATAAAGTGTTTAACACTTTTTTGTTGGTTACTACATGATTCCATATGTGTTATTTCATAGTTTTAATGTCTTCACTATTATTCTACAATGTAGAAAATAGTAGAAATAAAAACCCTTGAATGAGTAGGTGTCCAAACTTTTGACTTGTACTGTAAATGTGGTTATGACAAGTAGATACAATGTGAAGTCAGACATTTTTATTAGCACTATTTTTATTTAATTTTTTACATCTCACCATTGATAGTATCACCAACAGTATGCAGAAGGGCAGGGGCCATTTCAATTGAGACATGACGTGAAATAATATTTTTCTTCGCTACAGCCCATTGCCTACTACAAAAATGGCAAAGGTGAATGCAGTTTTCCATGTAAGGACGTGTTCTCTGGCAAAGTCCTCCTCAGTGACTGTGCCGATGTCATATTAACTACTGGTTGCACCACCAAGGTGGGTCAACTCATACAATTCACCTTCCTCTCCTCTGTTACTGCCTACCAAAAGCCAACCTAGTAAACATTTCTAAATATTTACACCTTTCTCTTTCACAGGATGGGGTATATGAAGAGACCAGGTTGCACTTCTCAGGTGTGGTTGCTCCTGATGTTATTGGTGAATAACACAACATACCATTGATGTTCATATCAAGCGTTGTTGTCATCATATTGCTCATGTCACTCTTTGCTCCATCAGTGATAAGCAGACCAGCTGTCTCTATGACAACCACTAACACTGCAAACAATCATATCGCACATTATGGTAAAGTATGTTTTTTTATTTTTATATAATGGATTACATTTTGATTGCACAAATAAGTGGCACTGTTATCAAAAAATACAATACTAGCGGCACCCTGCCCTTTAAGGGCGATAAATCATTGCAAATTAGTATATTGATTTAATGCAATTCCCCCCTCCTGCAAAACAAATAGCCTATCAACCTTCTCAACTCTGAAGCAACTTGTTGGAGGCTACTGTTTTTGTAGGCACTTGCTTTCTGGACCGTTACAGAAGTCAGTGAGATGTGCGATATTCCCTGGCACATGTTTCGTCAGGCTTAAACCATGTTATCCATATCTGTTTAAACAGTAGCCTACAATATAAAATGAATTTTGTGATGCGTAATGATGTACCTTGCTTTATTTGATCTCCATTATTTCAAAGGATTTGAGCCTTAGTTTAAGAGTTGGGAAAAACAGGACTACGGGTCATGAGATATGCTGTTGAAGATTTTCCACACAGGCCTTCCATAGACTATAAGTGCTCCGGCGCATTTGATAGGATACTGTACCTTGGATACCGCAGATTGCTGGTTGCATTAATACTAGTATTATGATGCATAATTGCCATGGTAATTTGGAATGTCCAGTCCGTAGGCGTGAGACTCTGTTTGGACACGGCCGTGGTGGCAGCCTGGCGCGCAGTACGCACCTTACGACTTACCACCTCATCACTGTCATCTTCTCTTGGGCGCCCCTTTAGTGGCCTCTTATTGTTATACCCACTGAGTGGCTGGACCTGCACTTTTATAGGCCTAGGCCTAGGCCTTGGAAGTGAAATTGTCATAATTGCATTGACAAATCAAATTTATTTATATAGCCCTTCGTACATCAGCTGATATCTCAAAGTGCTGTACAGAAACCCAGCCAAAAACCCCAAACAACAAGCAATGCAGGTGTAGAAGCACGGTGGCTAGGAAAAACTCTCTAGAAAGGCCAAAACCTAGGAAGAAATCTAGAGGAGCCAGGCTATGAGGGGTGGCCAGGTGTGCCGTGTGGAGATTATAAAAGAACATGGCCAAGATGTTCAAGCGTTCAGAAATGACCAGCATGGTCAAATAATAATAATCACAGTAGTTGTCGAGGGTGCAGCAAGTCAGCACCTCGAGAGTAAATGTCAGTTGGCTTTTCATAGCCGATCATTAAGAGTATCTCTACCACTCCTGCTGTCTCTAGAGAGTTGAAAACAGCAGGTCTGGGACAGGTAACACGTCCGGTGAACAGGTCAGGATTCCATAGCCGCAGGCAGAACAGTTGAAACTGGAGCAGCAGCACGGCCAGGTGGACACTGTGCCATTCCAAACCAGTGTTGTGTTTGATTCCACCTAAAGTGAGACCAATTCAAAACCAAGACAAATCGAATCTGAGTCAAGACCAGAGGTGAGGCGAGACTAAGTCAAGACCGAGACCAGGAGGGGGGTTAGGGGTCCGATACCAAGACCAGAAAAATGCGAGTCCAATTCAACACCATTAATTGTGTCAAATCTCCACCATTATAAAAGCTCAATGTCCAGTATTTCTGTGTTGATATGTATTCTTTAGGCATTCAGAATGGTGAAAAAATGTGGGCTGACGGCAAATAGAGCCACTTTACAAATGATCACAAACCAAACAGGTCTATAATAGATGAAATGACAAAATATGTTACAACTTCCCTCAGTTTTCCCTTACTAATAGTGAGCATGCAACTTTCAAACAATGTCCCATACTCTTCCCTACCAGCGAATAATTTCTGACAAGCACGACAATATTTGAGGATACATTTCTATGAATGTAAAGGACATTAGTTTTATGAGTAAAGTAGAAAGCCCAGGTTTCAATAGGCAATAAGATATTAATGTGTCATGAAAGGAGTGTGGTTATTTGGCCTGGCGAATGGGAGCTGATAATTATTTATCAATAATTTCACTCTGCTGTCTCGGTTGGTCTCAGCAAGAAATGATGAGTCCTCACTGTCCGAGACAGAATCAAGACGAAGTAAAAATGTATGTGACACCGAGACAAGACCAAGACTCTCAATACAGATGTAGGATCTTAATTTGATCACTCCTTTGTTGCTGAGAATGTACCTGCACAGCATGACATGCAAACTTGTGTATTCAAGGTTTAAAAAGTATTCTAAAGTTAGTTATTTCCAGATTTGATTTGCCCTAATGAAGAATTTATCAACCCTTACAAAAAAGATCCATTAATTATAATCCACATAATAATTCACATTTCCTGTTGCTGCAGGATTATTTTACTGCTGTTGCAAACTGGCTCAAATTAAGATCCTACATCTGTATGTGGTCTCGAGACCAGATTCTGTTTGGAACTACTTAACAACAATACAAAACACAGCGGAATATAAAGTGAACAATATCATGTGGGAGGACGATGTACTTCTTTTGAAGCTTAGAATCATTAACTTATTATAATATAGATCAGAGCTCTATTACTATCAAAAACCATTTTTGCTGTTACAGGAAAATGCCTGATGTTCTAACTACAATGAGAGATTTTTAAATAAACAAAATAACTTATTACTTAACCGTCTTCTGTTTATATTTTAGGACTTTGGACATTCCTGATCCTTGGGGTTCCTATGATCATACAATTTGTACTGTAGATGTGGTCTGAGGGGGCTCTCACATTGGGGACCAACAATCTAGCACCAACAAAGAACCCAGATGACATCCTTTATCCTGCCAATGAAGAACAGTTGGGCATTTGTAGTTGGTGGGACACACACTACACCATCTAACATCAAAGTTAAGCAAATAGTATTATAGACATCTATCTACTCAGGACCTTGCTTTTTAAAGGAAGAATATGACTTCTTCCGCCATGTCCAGACTCTAATTGCATGTTTTAGTCTCATTGCTACCTTCTACGCACTTTTCTACCTTTTTGTCTCAGTACTCTGCTAACTAAACCAAGTGTACCTGTAGGATGGGTGACGTAGTTTCACCTAAGAGAGGAAGAAAGAAAGCCATAGTTTGTTTTTTTGACAGAACACAAAATTCAACAGAAAATGTTTGTTGCTGCTGACCACCTACAGTATAATCTGCACTGCCTCATCATGCTGTGCCATGTAGACAGTGTTGTTTATGAAATATATTTATTAAGCTATTTATTACCTATTCATTCTAAAAAGCACAAATGACAAAGTATGAATGTACAATTAGCTAGAAAAACAAGCTGTGAACTTGTCCGTTACAAGCCAATCATCTCTCCCATGGCCCATTTGTTGTCACAAAATGACAGTACTTCACAATGCCTTGGAACCAATGTCACATTGTATGTGTTTTTATGTCCCATCAAATTAAGGAATATATTTTGCAAGATTTTAAGAATATATATTTTAAAGTAGTGTCCTTTTAAAAAATAATAATACTTTGCCTTGGACCATTTTGTATTGGTACAAATATAGCTACACCTACTCACCCCTAGATCAGAGAATAAGCTTAGAGACAAGTGACTTGATTGATTTCACCATAGAGATGTACTGTACAATAGTGTTTAACACTTGGTAATAATTATTCTTACCTCCTTCCAGTCCATAAAACCAAACACTTTTATATGAACTGACAACCATCATTTTACACACACTAAGACGAGCCCTTTTGAACATGAGCAGCGTTAAACATTTTAATAAGGTTTATTTTCTTGTGTTTATTCATGTGTACTTTCGTAGCATAGTTGTATACCATAATGTTTAGCATGCTTTTGATGAGAGATTTTCATGCTCTGCTCATTTTCTAATCTGTCCTGTGATGTGGTGGTGATGCATTAAAAAGAATTGTCTCCAAACATTGTGACTCTTTTGTATCAGGGATCTGATTGCCAACATGTACACAAAAGTACAAATGTTAAGAACACGTGTGTGATATACTTGAGTTTACAGGGCTATGTTTCCGCCTTGTAATGTGTTGGAATGAATCTCAATGAAGATTGACAATGACAAAAATATCAATTAAGAGGTGATAAGAGTTGAACGTCCTGTTCATGTGAGTTATTTATGAATGTAGTTCATTCATTTAATCGACAGACATTTTGTGCTGTCCTACAAATCATTGCCAGATTATTTATTATACAGTATTTGGATTTCAATGTGTTATTTTGAATATGAAAATGTAAAAAAAAAAAACTTTTATATTGATCAATGTTGTCTGTGAACATTTGATCTAAAACCGGGATACTTCAGAACACACAGTACATGTGCTTGTGATACTTTACAAAATGATTTACTTCACTTTATTTTCAATGTATACACAGCATTGTTGATCATATCAAAAACAAAACCTGACTTGTAGCCAGAGACTCCTGCCAGTTTCTCAAGCCCCTTATAGTTTTGCTTGGAGGAAGACTTATTTTCTTTCTTGTTTCTGCATAAAAAAATCATAATGTATTGTTTTTGCCTAGCAAAAAAAAAGTTATAAATTATGCCTAAACAGAGTTCATTGAGAGCCTTGCTCAGATGGAATGCAGTCAAGGTTGGTTTCATCTCTCTGTGCAGAGTCCAGCATGTTTCACCAAAACGTTCCAACACTGGTGAGCGCCATGGAACAGTGCTCGGATCAATTCCATTTCAATACTAGTCGATACAGCAATTGAATTAGGAATGAAATTCAAAAAGATCAATGCTGTACACATTGAGGTTTGGTCTGGGAATGGAGCAATGTCAAGCGAATCTGGAAGTGATTTACAGATACTTTCCAACAATTCTAAGACAAGCAATTTTGTGGTAGACCTGAGAGTTTCACACCAGTGGAAACAGTGTCCTACCTCTGAGGCCTTGATGCCCATCGTGTCCTGGCAGACCTTTACCAGGCTCACCGCCCTTTCCTTTTGGACCTTTTATTCCTGTGGAGTAGAACAGAGATCATGCCTAATTCAACTCTGAAGCTATGCCACTAAAAAGGTGCTCCACTCATTTTCACTTGAATTACCCTTAGTGATCAGGGTTAGTTTACCTGGAATCAAGTTTGGAAGAACTATGTCTATTGGTTGGATTTACATACCTCTTTCACCCTCTGTCCCCTTCTGACCATCGCTGTGTCCCCTTGGATGCCCCTGCCTCCTTTGACTCCAGCTTTGCCCGCTTTACCCTGAGAGAGAGAGAGATCAACAGAACTTATCGTTTGGAATAAAGTCTTTCCTTAGTAGATAGGGGTTGGTTTGGGGGCTGTGTGACTCACGGGTTTGCCTGATTCTCCAGTTGGTCCCCTGGTTCCGGGCGGCCCAATAAGTGTGCGGTTGTTGATGGGGCAGCCCTGGGAACACTTGACCCGGATGGAAGCTGCATACTGGGAGATCTGGGCTGTCACCACTCCTTTACACAGCTGCAATACCTGCTCATCTGTCAGCCCTGAGGTCAAAAAGCTGGCAATCAATCAACCAAGCAAGTAATCAATCGATCAATCATTCAGTAAATGTTCTTGCTAGATATGTGTCAATGTACAATAATGCTCCTGATACGCACAGGAGCACCTAGCACTCCTTTAGGTCCAGAGCCACCTTTGAAGCCCAGGTCACCGCCTGGACCTGGCTCTCCTCTGGAGCCTGGGATGCCAGGGGGTCCATTTAGTCCAACAATGCCATCAGGGCCGATGGTACCTCTCTTGCTGCCATTTAGAGATGAGGGGAAGGAGAGAGACAGACAAAGGGGGGACATTGTTCAGTCACTAAACACAAAAAGTCACGATTTAAACTCAATCTCACTACTTGTACCTAATCAAATCATTTAATTCTCAATACTTCTACCAAATTAAAGAATTTAATTATCAACACTTCTACTTGATTAAAACAGTTCTCTTAGGATATTAACATATAACAGGAACTCAACACTACAGTATGTGCTGTTGTATCTGCTGTCATCTAGGAACAGCATAAAGTGTCAGTATTGTGGTTTTTACATGACATAAAATGAGTTGGGGTGAAAAAACTCATACTTTTACTAAATGGATTGTAGAAACCTGTCCTTTGTCACCACGTGCTCCAAAACTTCCCTGTTTGGAAAGAGGAACAGAAACATATTTGGTAAGAAGAAAAACAGTCCCACTGCATCAATGGAAACAGGAAGTAGATGTGAGAGTGACGTAGCCTCGGCATTGTCAAATGATTACCGTGTCTCCTTTCTCTCCCTTCACACCAATTCTTCCAACCCCACCCTGAGGAAGGAACAATCAGCACATTAGATAAGTCAGTAAGTAAGATGCCATGGCAATGATAGGACTGCTTATTACAGCTTATCAGTCACAAAGGAAAGACCCAAACATAAACAGTAGATGGCCAATACACATCCACTTTCACTTACTGGGGTGTGTGTGTGTGCTTGATTAACTGTGAGAAATTGACTGGTAATTTAGCAGTGTGATGGGGAATGTAAATACAAGGTTACCTTCTCACCATCAGGTCCTGTCTCCCCTTTGGCTCCCTAGAAACAACGCATCAAATCATTAAATCAGCAATTGTATAATCACAAAAGTCAATGATGATAATTGTAGTGGTAATGACAATGTTGGAGTAATGACATATACACACAGGCTGGGCCTGCAGGCCTTTAGGTCCTGGTTTCCCTGGAATTCCTGCATCTCCTCTCGCTCCTTGAGGCCCCTGTAATAAGAAACACACACATAGGTAAACTGCTGCAAATACACACACACACACTTTATAATGAGAATCTTTGTTCAAAAAGAGTAATTTAGTTAAATTTCAATGAATGCCATAACATCTCTGACAGTTTTTCTCTTTAAAAAAAAGAATACTAAAACCAGCATGACCATCTGTGGTTTTACATGACACTGAAACCTTTTTGGGGACTTTACTAACATATCTGTTACCTTCCTTGTTTAAATGTCAACAATGTCACATGGGTGTCTGTCCACCCACACGAAACGCTCAAGCAACATTACCACCAACCCCGGACTGTCTTGTCTCATTACGCACACGTGGTTCCCATTCCCCCTGATTAGTAAGTGTATATATGTGCCCTCCGTTCCCCATTGTCCTTGTCGATTATTGTTCCATGTCCGTTGGTCTTGTGAGGATCTGTGCTCTGTTGTCTCGGCTTACGTGTGAGTGTGCACTTGTTATTACGGATCTCATCCTGTGTATTTATTAGAGGTTTACATTTCGTTCTTTGGTTTGGGTTACAGCCCTGTGTTATATAATACGTGTTTGTTTTGAGCTTTGTCCCCGTAATGTTCATGACGTACTCTATTTTGGGTAGTGAAATTTTAAAAACGATTTCATATTCCTTCGCTTGTCTCCTATCATTGTACAACGTGACAAGCTCCTACTCTCCCACACCACGATTCCCTCTCGCGCCCTAGGACAGAAGACTGGCCATTATTTACAAAGTACTAATTTACAGTTGAAGTAAGGTTAGTTTAGGTTGGAGTCATTAAAACTCGTTTTTCAACCACTCCACAAATTTCTTGTTAACAAACTATAGTTTTGTCAAGTCGGTTAGGACATCTACTTTTTGCATGACAAAGTAGATAAGTAATTTGTCCAACAAATGTTTACCGACAGATTATTTCACTTAAAATTTACTGTATCACAATTCCAGTGGGTCAGAAGTTTACATGCACTAAGTTGACTGTGCCTTTAAACAGCTTTAGAAGCTTCTGATAGGCTAATTGACATCATTTGAGTCAATTGGAGGTGTACCTGTGGATGTATTTCAAGGCCTACCTTCAAACTCAGTGCCTCATTGCTTGACATCATGGGGGAAAAAGTCTGGTTCGTCCTTGGGAGCAATTTCCAAATGCCTGAAGGTACCACGTTCATCTGTACAAACAATAGTACGCATGTATAAACACCATGGGACCACGCAGCCATCATACCACTCAGGAAGGAGATGCGTTCTGTCTCCTAGAGATTAATGTACTTTGGTGCGAAAAGTGCAAATCAATTCCAGAACAACAGCAAAGGCCCTTGTGAAGATGCTGGCGGAAACAGGTACAAAAGTATCTATATCCACAGTAAAACGAGTCCTATATCGACATAACCTGAAAGGTCGCTCAGCAAGGAAGAAGCCACTGCTCCAAAACCACCATAAAGTAAGACTACGGTTTGCAACTGCACATGGGGACAAAGATCGTACTTTTTGGAGAAATGTCCTCTGGTCTGAAGAAACAAAAATATAACTGTGGACATAATGACCATCATTATTTGGAGGGAAAATGGGGAGACTAAAGAACACCAAAGAGCCAAAGAACACCATCCCAACCGTGAAGCACGGGGGTGGCAGCATCATGTTGTGGGGGTGCTTTGCTGCAGGAGGGACTGGTGCACTTCACAAAATAGATGGCATCAAGAAGTAGGAAAATTATGTGGATATATTGAAGCAACATCTCAAGACATCAGGCGGGAAGTTAAAGCTTGGTCGCAGATGGGTCTTCCAAATGGACAATGACCCCAATTATACTTCCAAAGTTGTGGCAAAATGGCTTAAAAGGACAACAATGTAAAGGTATTGGAGTGGCCATCACAACGTCCTGACCTCAATCCCATAGAAAATTTGTTGTCAGAACTGAAAAAGCGTGTGCGAGCAAGGAGGCCAACAAACCTGACTCAGTTACACCAGCTCTGTCAGGAGGAATGGGCCAAAATTCACCCAACGTATTGTGGGAAGCTTTTGGAAGGCTACCCAAAATATTTGACCCAAGTTAAACAATTTAAAGGCAATGCTACCAAATACTAATTGAGTGTATGTAAACTTCTGACTCAGTGGGAATGTGATGAAATAAATAAAAGCTGAAATAAATCATTCTCCCTACTATTATTCTGACATTTCACACTCTCAAAATAAAGTGGTGATCCTAACTGACCTAAAACAGGGACTTTTTACTATAATTAAATGTCAGGAATTGTGAGAAAAAAATACGGAGTTTAAATGTATTTGGCTAAGGTGTATGTAAACTTCCGACTTCAACTGTACATGCTAAAATCACCACTTAACCTAATACAATATCTGCCTATTTTCTTCCAGCAATTTAGCCCCTGTCTATGTGATGCGAGAGTTTGTCTATCACACTGTGTGTAGCCAGAGGATGTGATACAGAAATACTTTCCTCAAAACATTCTCAATCACATTTTAACTGCAAAGTAGGCTTACCTGGCAGACTAGCCTATATCATGAGTAAGTATATAAGTTGTATCTATTATTTGTTATTTGCTAACTTTACCATGAAATGAGCAGCAGCAGGACTGAACCATTGCTAGACCAGCACATTAGATAGTACATTCCTCACTTGCTGTATGCGCAATTAAAGGGCCAGATGCGTAAATAAATGGGAATTACACAAAAAAAATGGTCTGATGTAATTTAAACATTGACATGTACTCAGAACACCCAATTTCGCTGTTTCTCTATGAGAAATTGTCATTTTCAGAGTGGAAAGGCTAATACATTCTAAAACTTGGAAAAATTAAACTGAACAGAATTTGGGAAAATAGAAAACAGAACTTGGGAAGAAATTCACACATTTTACAACTATTAAAGTTGTTAACTAACCATTATTTTACCAGGTATATTGACCGTAAAATATAGTGCACTACTTTCTATTTTTTCTATTTGAAAGCTTGAAAAAAATGAGTCGGTCACGACATGTGTTATTGTTTTTAGGTTGCTCTCATGCTAAAATTGGTGATAGATTCATAGCACAAACATGTGGAACTGTTATGTAAATGTATGTGGAATGCAACAATGATGTGACTGTATCACAGAGTTTTAAAACCATCTACTCTCTTTGACTGTATTGTGTATCATGAATCTGCTCCACTCCAATATCTCAGAAATGCTTTATGTTCCTCACATGGATGTATTAAAAGGAGACATTTAAAATACCATACAAGAAGCCTTTTTGGAGTAATGTTTGTACTGTCATAATAATAATAATAATACTAATAATAATAATAATAATAATAATAATAACAACAAATACAAGTTATTATTAAGTCTTTGGACACTGTGTTAACTAACCTCCAGACGAGCTTCAATGCCATACAACTCTCCTTCCGCGGCCTCCAACTGCTCTTAAACGCAAGTAAAACTAAATGCATGCTATTCAATCGATCACTGCCTGCACCTGCTCGCCTGTCCAGCATCACTACTCTGGACGGCTCTATCTTAGAATACGTGGACAACTACAAATACCTGGGTGTCTGGTTAGACTGTAAACTCTCCTTCCAGACTCAAATTAAGCATCTCCAATCCAAAATTAAATCTAGAATCGGCTTCCTATATCGCAACAAAGCATCCTTCACTCATGCTGCCAAACATACCCTCGTAAAACTGACCATCCTACCGATCCTCCACTTCGGTGATGTCATCTATAAAATAGCCTCTAACACTCTACTCAACAAACTGGATGCAGTCTATCACAGTGCCATCCGTTTTGCCACCAAAGCCCCATATACTACCCACTATTGCGACCTGTATGCTCTCGTTGGTTGGCCCTCGCTTCATACTCGTCGCCAAACCCACTGGCTACAGGTTATCTACCAGTCTCTGCTAGGTAAAGCCCCGCCTTATCTCAGCTCACTGGTCACCATAGCAGCACCCACTCGTAGCACGCGTTCCAGCAGGTATATCTCACTGGTCACCCCCAAAGCCAATTCCTCATTTGGTCGTCTTTCCTTCCAGTTCTCTGCTGCCAATGACTGGAACGAACTGCAAAAATCTCTGAAGCTGGAGACTCATATCTCCCTCACTAACTTTAAGCACCAGCTGTCAGAGCAGATCACAGATCACTGCACCTGTACATAGCCCATCTGTAAACAGCCCATCTATCTACCTACCTCATCCCCATACTGTATTTATTTATCTTGCTCCTTTGCACCCCAGTATCTCTACTTGCACATTCATCTTCTGCACATCTACCATTCCAGTGTTTAATTGCTATATTGTAATTACTTCGCCACCATGGCCTATTTATTGCCTTAACTTACCTCATTTGCACTCACTGTATATAGACTTTTTGTTTTCTTTTGTTCTACTGTATTATTGACTGTATGTTTTGTTTATTCCATGTGTAACTCTGTGTTGTTGTATGTGTCGAATTGCTGTGCTTTATCTTGGCCAGGTCGCAGTTGCAAATGAGAACTTGTTCTCAACTAGCCTACCTGTTTAAATAAAGGTGTTCTCAACTAGCCTACCTGTTTAAATAAAGGTGTTCTCAACTAGCCTACCTGGTTAAATAAAGGTGAAACTAAATAAATAAATAAAAGTGCTTTTCATACACTATGCTCAAAGCGCAATGTTACCTTATTTGGAGGGGAACTTCCTCTCTTGAAGCATCTCAAGTTACGTTTTCCATTCATTTATTGACAAATGTTATGCTCTGTTTATATTTCAGGATTAATGATATTGTTGGTCCTGTCACCTCTGGTTATTGTGATCAGCGTGATCATCAGCCGTTACTGCAGATCTCGTCCAAATGAAGGTGAGGGGGCTTCATCCATGGTGTTGTAATCCCCCCCAAAGGACCTAGATGACATCTATCCTGCCAATGAAGAACACTGAATGAGGCATTATCTTAAAATTGAGCCAGTAGGATTATTGACAGATAATCCATTCGGGACTGCTGCTCTACCTCTCAAAAGGGAAAGAAAATGAGCTTTTAGACCATGTAGGTTTTTAGTTTCATTGCAGACAAATTAAAATGATGTAGTTCTGTGAAGCACTCAATGTTGTGCACTTTCCTGCATTCTCTTTTAATTCCAATACTCGAATAACCCCCTAAACTTGTTTACCAGTGATGCAGGAGACGTTGGCAGTCTTTTCACCTAAGACAGGAAGGAGAAAAGGCTTAGATTTTTCTGTGAAAATGTGTTCTTGCTGCTAACATTTGAAACTGCACTGCCTCACAATGCTGGGACATATACTTAGTGTTGTAGTATTAATGTAGTAATAAGTATTTCCAATATATTGATTGCTCAGTTCATGTGAATATGACATATGTATAAGTGTAAAATGAGAAAGGTATGGTATTTTTAGGTATTTTTTCCAACATTTCAGTTTAGTAATTGCTACACTGTTGTCGTGTCTTTGGCTATGCCGGATTAAGAGATATGACATGCTATTCTATAAAATAATATTACCTGATTGAGCTAATAATGTAATTAACTAGATAGTTGGGCACCACAAACTAATATTTATAGAGCTGTTATCTTCCGAATAAACTTTTAAAAACCTAGTAATATTTTATATCAATAGCAGTCAATATTAATTGTCATCTTAATTCAGTCTCATCTGAAAGTGGTAAATTCTTAGTTATTTGCACGAACCCTGGCTAACAAGTTGAATCAGCAATACAAAATTGGGTTTAATTACTAAATACCTAACTAACTAATCACACAGAATTACACATTAAATCATAACTTGATTACAAATTACATAAAGGAAAACGTCCCTAGCGGGCGGAACAGATATGACAGCTTGTTTCACAAAAGAAAAGGGGCTGGGTTAACAGAAAGCGCTCAAGGTTCATCAGTTCATCTTGGGCTTGGAATTGATGAAATGAACTGGCTATTGGAGAATTACTGGTCTGAAACCCTAATGATATTGTGCCCATGAGGAAGGTACTCACTTAACCTGTGGGACCAGTGTCAAAATGAACAAGGCAAAAAAAAATTAAACACATTTTTATAGTGTCCACTATCTACTCTGTAATTTGTTATTGGTACAGAAATACATTTCTTGTTGAAGTTACAAGCTACACTTACCCCTATATCAGACAATAAGCTTAGAGACAAGTGATTACATGAATATGTTGATATCAAGCTTAATATTATTATTATTATTATTGTGCAATAATGTATTGAGTGCTATGATCAGACAATTGTCATGAAAAAGGTCACTGTTATTGTATATGACCCATATCCATGCACTCCTCATGTCAAATCTGTCCTGTGATATGGTGACGCAATACATTTTAGTTATTCTATAGTATTAAATGTTTTTTAGCTACATGGAATTTCATGTTTGTAAAGGATTCACGTGTTCAATGTTGTTTAGATCATATGGCTTAACCTGGCTTTCATTTTATGCTGTGTGATGTTACTTTGTAATGTGTTTGACAATGACAGAGACTTCACACAATTGTTTGTCACTCAAAAGATTATTAGCAAAGAGGTATTTATGTATTTAACTATTAAAACAGCTATCCAAAAATATAATTGAGGATGATTGTGATCATCCCAATAATTGTGATCATCCCAATAATTGTGATCATCCGGGCTCAAAATTTGCACATTAGTCATTTACGTCACCTGTCAATGTTGTCAAGTCAAGGTACAGTATATAACTAATATAAAAAATGACAGAATGTGTCTTGTGAAATAGGTAGAGATTTGTTAAAAGCCATTTAGCACCTCAGACAGCATACATCAGATACAGTTAGTTACAAAATTATTTACAAGGCTTTATTTTCAATGTATCCACAGAATTGCTGATCATATTTAAAAAAACAATACAAGTTACTTTTCACCAAAGCCCACTTTCATTTTGCTTAGAGGAACATTAATCAATTTTATTTCAATACCAGTCAGTACAGGAATTGAATTAGGCGTGCAATTCTAAAAGATCAATGCTGTACACATTGGTCATTTCCCAGTTCAAAGTCAATGTCGACCTCAATTCCTGGGTTGACTCAAATGTAAATGGGATTAACCCCCACGTTGCCATGGAGCAACCCTCCAGAATGACCCCTCATCGTCGACCATTCTTGCACCCCTTCCTGAAGCTCCTTATTGAGGTTAGATCTTGGGGCTTAGATCGTGGGTCCCTTCAGCAGGCCCTGCTGCTTGCGCATCACAGGCGAGTGGATGCTGCAGACGAGCAATCATTGCTGGAGAACTGCTGTTCTAGCCTGACTTTGTACTGCTGTTTGGCTGCCTGAGTGAAAGGGTATAGGCTACAGTTTCATTTCTTTGAAAAGCCTACACATATTGGTTCTATAGTCCCGGCCAGAGGGTTGTCTGCCTCCATCTGCTCTAGAGGTGAACTCTTCTCCTGGAAGGTATAAGTATTGGGTTGTTAGTTTACCTGAAATGCACAAGGTCCTCTACTCTGACAATTAATCCAGAGATAAAAGGGTAAACTTAGTTTGTTTCTAGTAATCTCTCCTCCATCAGTCTTCTTCTGACTTTATATGGCGTTTGACAACCAACTTTAAGGTGCATTACCACCACCAACTGGGCTGGAGTGTGGATCGCATCTTTCAATCACCCATGTGGGTATATGCTCTGAAAAACCAATGAGGAGATGGGAGAAGCTGGACTTGCAGCGCATAAAGCGTCTATTTTAGCGCCTAGCTACGCAGGCGCTCGTTGATGCGCGCGAGCAGTTTGGATGGTATTGCTGAATAACAGGTATGTGTACATTTATTTTGCCACGCTCACGCACATAACGCAAGCGGTGTGGTCAGCATGATAGACTCGTTGCTCTGCTTCAAATGTGCCCTAGTATTTCTATGCATTTCCTCTTTACATTCAAGTATACAATGAGCCCAAACTAGCAGAACAGGCTCTCACACACAGACATGTTTTATGGAACCCTGTCTCGACCAGTTTGGCCCCAGAGTGTAAATCAACATTAAATCTTTCTTCTCAAGGGGTGCATCTAGAAGTGGTTCTTGTGGATACTTCTTACTCCTTTGCAATAACATATTCCGTAGGATGACCTATGGTAAAGATGAGGATTATTGAGTCAATAACTGTAACATTTCTAAGAAAATGAAATACATGAAAACCATCACCATAAAATGTTTGTTTCTTTTATCTGTTAAAAATAATAATAGAGGAACAGCTGGCAGTGTTGTAACTCACATAGCTGATGGTGAATATCAGCAATGCCGCCACAATCCCCACAATGGAAAGAACTAGAAAGGTATCCCTTTCTTCTGATTGGTCTGTGAACTCAAGGCAATCTACAAAAAAATGATCCACAAGTCTTTGAGCGTCACTGGAATTTAAAAAAAATATTTAGCAGCATAGATGAAGTCTCTCTCTGTCCAATTTAAAACACTCACATACATTATACAGTAGGTCTACATACCAAAACAAGCACATAATAAGAATAGAACACACTCACCTGTCACTCTGAGGTGAACCTGCCCCTCCTGGTTCTGCTCTCCTACAGGTGCTGCCAGGAGACACTTGTACCTCCCGCTATCAACAGCCGTTACATTGGGCAGGAAGATATCGAAAGAATCATCAGCCAAAAGTTCCACTTCACGCTCCAGACCTGCATACCATTGGGTGGTGCTTTTAGGTGACAGCCTCTTCATCAATAGACCAGACACCTTATTAGAGGGCTCCTCACCCAGCTGGGAGAAGAGGGTGTGAGGTTACTTTATGCCCTTAACAGCTGGTCTGGGACCAGTGCTGTATGTTTTTGGCATATATTGCACTTGTACAAAATTTGGTCAGATGGTTCATAACAGTTTGTGCTATCACAATAATTGAAAGCTTACCTTGTACCACCTCACCGCCAGGTATTGGACCCCAGGCTTACATATTGCTTTACATTTCAGAATTGAGTCCTCTCCACAAACTGACTTCACCTCTTGTGTAGGCCTATCCTGTGTGAGGCCACCTTGCACAGAGGCAGCTTTAGACAAACACAAGGTAAATCATTATTTCAGGTGAGCCTGCCTCATTGGAATATCAAATTCATTGTTAAAAATAAATGACAACATACCTATTATGCAGACGAGTTGAAAAAGCATAATTGTAGTACACAGCAACGAAGATGACGATTTAGAACAGGAGGGTAGCAGTTTATATACTTCCGAAAGAGAAGTTAAACTGGGATTTCCCCGACTGCGTCACATTCTGAAGTGCGCGTGTACTCCCTCCACCCACATGACCGAATGCGAATCTGACATGAGACATGCCCACCACCGCTCTCTGCAAAATAAATGTACACACAATATACCCACATGGGTGATTGATAGATGAATTGAGGTCCACACCGCCAGGTGGTGGTGGTAATGCACCTTAAAGGTGGTTGCCAACCGCCATATAACGTCCAAAAATAAGAGATTCTTAGAAATGTACTAGGTTTACCCTTTCATCTGTAGATTAATTGTCAGAGTAGAGGATCGTGTGCATTTCAGATATATTAACAACCCAATGTTTATATCCCAGGGCAAATTAGGTAGCTAAATTGGCATGAATGTTTCAGGCGTTTTGACCTGTCTCCAAATTAATATAGTTGGTTCAGAGTTCGTTTTGATATTTCCACGTGCGTGTCCTGATCAAGTCTGGTGTGGATGGACAAAATTAACATGCGCACATGGATGTACGAGCGCGCGGGCTCTGTCATCATGAGTCAGTGGAGATATGATGGCGATGCGTTGGTTCATTCTCCAGATGTGTTTGGTTATGTTTTTTTCAATGAATCTGGCGTTAAATTTAAGAGAAACCGGAATTTTAGTTACTGGGTGTCGTTTTTTCAGAACGTTAACTCAATACTTTATTTCGCAGTTTATTAGTTGTAGCCTGTATCATTGCATCATATCCTAATTTGTAGAAGGCAATTTTACGCACGTGCTTGTAATGTATGGCGGTAACTTTGGTGTCGTGCCTATGATTTTCTTTCTGTTGAAGAAGGTGTTAAAATAGATAGAAATACAACATTACAATATAGGCAAAATATTAAGATAGGTCTACACTATATTAACCTTTGGACTGGTTTTTGCTACCTGAAAGTGAATGTTTGGGGTGGGGGAATTCCCAATGAATTCCGCGATCAGACTTCCTCAATTAGATTTGGTTTACTCGAAACGTGTTGAGTGGGTCGTTGGAGTAATTATAGCTGTCTGTGTCAGATTAAATAACATCTCTTATAGTGTATTAGGTATTTCAGTTAAAAGACAATCATGGAAATACACACTTCATTGACAAGTATGTGGGCACCTGCTCATCGAACACCTCATTTCAAAATCATGGCCATTAATATGGAGTAGGTCCCCCTGTTTCTGCTATAACAGCCTCCGCTCTTCTGGGAAGGCTTTCCATAAGATGTTGGAACATTGCTGAGGGGACATGCTTACATTCAGTCACAAGAGCATTAGTGAGGTCAGGCACTGATGTTCGGGATTAGGAGTCTGCGTTCCAATTCATCCCTAAGGTGTTAGATGGGGTTGAGCTGCTCTGTGCAGGCCAGCTAAATTCTTCCACAACGATCTCAACAAACCATTTATTTATGGACCTCGCTTTGTGCACAGGGGCCTTGTCATGCTGAAACAGGAAAGAGCCTTCCCCAAACTGTTGCCACACATTTGGAAGCCCAGAATTGTCTAGAATTATATTGTATTGTGTAGCGGTAAGATTTCCCTTCACTGGAACTAAGGAGCCAAGCCCGAACCATGAAAAACAGCCCCAGACCATTATTCTTCCTCCATCAAACTTTACAGTTGGCACTATGCATTGGGGAAGGTAGCATTCTTTTGGCATCCACCAAACCCAGGTTATTCTGTCAGACTGCCAGATGGTGAAGTGTGATTCATCACTCACAAGAACATGTTTCCACTGTTCCAGAGTCCAATGGCAGCGAGCTTTACACCACTGCAGCCGACGCTTAGCATTGCGATCTTAGTGTGTGGCTGCTCTGCCATTGATACCCATTTCATGAAGCACCTGACGAAAAGTTATTGTGCTGACTTTGCTTCCAAAGGCAGTTTGGAACTCGGTAGTGAGTGTTGCAACCGAGGACAGACGATTTTTATGCACTACTGTTTCAGCACTTGGCTGTCCCATTCTGTGAGGTTTTGTGGCCTACCACTTTGCGGCTGAGCCATTGTTGCTCCTAGACGTTTCTAGGACTTACAGTTGAATGTGGCAGCTCTAGCAGGGCAGAAATTTGACAAACGGACTTGTTGGAAAGGTGGACTCCTATGACGGTGCCACATTGAAAGTCACTGAGCTCTTCAGTGTCAGTGTTTCCTATGGAGATTGCATGGCTGTGTGCTCGATGTTATACACCTTTTTGCAACATGTGTGACTGAAATAGCCAAATCCACTAATTTGAAGGAGTGTCCCCATACTTTCGGCCGTGTAGTACAGTTCACTCCTGGTACATGGTGATATCATGTACTTTTTGACCAATAGTTGTTTTTTTTGGCTTGTTTCCCTCGTTTTTCTGTTTTGTCCTTTAACCAATGTATGTTAAAATAAATAGCTTAGATACAATAGTGAAAACAGATAAACAGTTCTACAACTGAACATCAGAAATCAACAAAGTGCCTAACCTGACACGAAAGGCTGAGGTATATGAATGACGCTGGAGAGAATGGCTGCCGTTTTACAGTATCCTAACCAATTGTGCTATTGTGTTTTTTAAAAAGTTATTTGTAACCTATTTTGTACATCAAGTTTCTGCCACCGTCTCTTATGACCGAAAAGAGCTTCTCGAAATCAGGACAGCTATTACTCACCTCGTATTGAAAGACAATTTTTTTCTTTAACAAGGCGGACGAGAGGGATTTACTCCAGACACCCGACAAGGCCCTCATCCCCGTCATTTGCAGGAGACAGAGATATTGAGAATGAAGATCGGGAAGCCTTGTAAGGATCCGGTGGTGAGTGGGTAATTTGCCTTTGTACGTCGGCTAATAGGACCGATGGTAATCATTGGATAATAAAATAGACAAGCACGTATATCCTACCAATAGGACATTAGAAACTGTAATATCTTAAGTTTCACCGAGTCGTGGCTGAACGACGACATGAATAACATACAGCTGGCGGGTTAAACACTGTATCGGCAGGATAGAACAGTAACCTCTGGTAAGACAAGGGGTGGCGGTCTATGTATTTTTGTAAACAACTGCGGGTGCACGATATCTAAGGAAGTCTCAAGGTTTCGCTTGCCTGAGAGTATCTCATGATATGCTGTAGACCACACTATTTACCAAGAGAGTTTTCATCTATATTCTTCGTAGCTGTCTATTTACCACCACAAACCGATGCTGGCACTAAGACAGCACTCAATGAGCTGTATATGGCCATAAGCCGTATAGGAAATTGCTCATCCAAAGGCGGTGCTCCTATTGGCCGGGGACTTTAATGCTGGGAAACTTAAATCCGTTTTAGCTCATTTCTACCAGCATGTTAAATGTGCAACCAGAGAGAAAAAAAATCTTGACCACCTTTCCTTCTCACACAGAGACGCATACAAAACTCTCCCTAGCCCTCCATTTGGCAAATCTGACCATAATTCTATCCTCCTGATTCCTGCTTACAAGCTAAAACTAAAGCAGGAAGCACCAGTGAATCGGTCAATAAATGAGTGGTCAAATGAAGCAGATGCTAAGCTACAGGACTGTTATGCTAGCACAGACTGGAATATGTTCCGGGATTCTTCCGATGGCAGTGAGGAGTACACCACATCAGTCACTGGCTTCATCAATAAGTGCACCGATGACGTCGTCCCCACAGTGACTGTACGTACATACCTCAACTAGAAGCCATGGATTACAGGCAACATCCACACTGAGCTAAAGGGTATAGCTACTGCTTTCAAGGAGCAAGACTAACCCAGAAGCTTATAAGAAATCCTGCTATGCCCTCCGACAAACTGTCAAACAGGGAAAGTGTCAATACCGGACTAAGATCGAATTGTACTACACTGGCTCCGACGCTGGTCAGATGTGGCAGGGCTTGCAAACTATTAGACTACAAAGGGAAGCACAGCCGCGAGCTGCTCAGTGACCCGAGCTTACCAGTCAAGCTTAATAACTTTGATGCTCGCTTCGAGGCAAGTAACACTGAAACATGCATGAGATCATCAGCTGTTCCGGACGACTGTGATCACGCTCTCTGTAGCCGATGTGAGTAATACCTTTTTAAAGTTGTGCACATTTTTCAGGAACTTATTTTTGCTCGTGAGAGCTAATTTCAAAACCATTGTTTTTATAATTTAAGCCATTCTGGAAAATGGATTTTAAAGCTTAGCTTTGGGGATCTAACGCAAGTTTTTAGGTCTCCGGAAAGGTCATCGCACTATTGTGACCACATCCATTAAACTGACACTAGTTAGTTTAGTATGCTGCATAATACAGTGGATTTAGGTTGAAATCATCCTTTCTTGATGTTAAGTGGATTCCCAATCCCACTCATCCTTTTCTTTGTTCACTTTTCAGTTTCAGTGTCCGCAGCCCCTGTAGCGGATAATCAAATTGCCTACATATGTCAGGAGGGTAATGTCACACTAGAAGCACCGTTTTAAAGAATTGGATGCCCAATGTGAGGAGAGCTGGACCATTGGCAAAGAGGTAAACTATTGCATATATGCTTATGACAAGTAGATACAATGTGAAGTCAGGCATTTTCTATTAGCATTATAATTTTTTCACATCTCACCATTGATAGTATCATCAACAGTATGCAGAGGGGCAGGGGCCATTTCAATTGAGACATGACATGTGATAAGATATTTTTCTTTCTGCAGCCCATTGCCATTTATAAAAACGACAAGGGTAAAGTAAGGACAAAGGAATACATTCCTCTATGCAAGGATGTGTTCTTTGAAAAAGTCATCCTTAGTAAATGTGCCAATTAACTATTGGTTGCACCAAGGTAGGTCAACTTTCTGAATACAATTCACCTTCCTTTCCTCTGTTAGTGTCTGCAAAGTACCAACATAGTACAAACCTTTCTTTTTATTCACCCCTTCATTTTTTAGAAACAGGATGGGTTACATAAAGAGACCAGGATCCACTTCTTAGGTATGGTTTCCCCTGAAGTTATTGGTGTATTACACAACATATCTACCATTGATATAAATATAAAGCATTGTTGTCATCATTGCTCATATCACTCTTTTTGCTACTTAGAGACAAACGCTATCGCTGCCACCGCAAACGCTCAAATTGCTCATTATGGTAAATTATGCTTTTTTTAGACCATGCATTACATTTTGATTGTACTATTATCAAAATAAAATATACTTTACAGCTGCAGATGATCCATTTCTATAACTATCAGAACAAGTTTTGTTGCCACAGGGAAATTCTTGTTATTTTAATTTTATTACAATAAGAGATTTTGAAATGAGTGTTAGACAATCAGCATTTTTCTAATAATGCAAGTAATTATTTTAACAACTATTTTCTTCTTTTTAAAATTGTAGGGCTTTGGGCATTGATGATGCTTTTGGTCTTTCTGATTGTACTTTAAATGTCATCTGAAGGAAGCTAAAGCAACGGGACTCCAACGATGTTGGTCTCACCCAGATGACACCCCTTGACATCGATCCAGCTGGTAAAGCACAGTTAGGCCCACTTTTTCAAAGTTAATCTACTATAAGCATGATGTAATTAATCTAAGGGAAACAAATGACTTCTACAGCTTTTAGTTGTATGGTTTTTGTCTCATTACTGTCTTCTACGCAACGTTACTTTCTTTCTTTCTTATGACCACCCATTTTTTTTTAACCTGTACAGAACATAGTAAAACTCAACCAAGTAAACCAGTATGATGGGTAAAGTTCACATCTTTTTACCTGAGAGGAAGAAAGTGTATTGTGTTTTAAATGAAAATTCAACAGAACATTTCTCACTGCTGACCGCCTAGTGAATATAAAATGCAAGTATGAATGTACAATTAGCTAGAAAAACATTGCCTTCTCTCCCTTGGACAATTTAAGGCACACAATGGTTATACTTCATCAAGATGCTTTGGAACCAGTGCCACATTTTAAGAATATATATATTGTAAAGTAGTCTTATATAAGTACTCCTACTCACCCCTAGATCAGAGAATAAGCTTAGAGACAAGTGACTCGATTGATTTCACCATAGAGATGTACTGTACAATAATGTTTAACACTTGGTAATAATTCTTCTTACCTCCTTCCAGTCCATAAAACAAAACACTTTTATATGAACTGACAACCATCATTTTACACACACTAAGACGAGCCCTTTTGAACATGAGCAGCGTTAAACATTTTAATAAGGTTTATTTTCTTGTGTTTATTCATGTGTACTTTCGTAGCATAGTTGTATACCATAATGTTTAGCATGCTTTTGATGAGAGATAATCACCCATTTTCATGCTCTGCTCATTTTCTAATCTGTCCTGTGATGTGGTGATGCATTAAAAAGAATTGTCTCCAAACATTGTGACTCTTTTGTATCAGGGATCTGATTGCCAACACGTACACAAAAGTACAAATGTTAAGAACACGTGTGTGATATACTTGAGTTTACAGGGCTATGTTTCCGCCTTGTAATGTGTTGGAATGAATCTCAATGAAGATTGACAATGACAAAAATATCAATTAAGAGATAAGAGTAAAGAGATAAGAGATGAGATTAAGTGATAAGAGTTTAACATCCTGTTCATGTGAAAGTTATTTATGCAAAATAAATAATGTACATGAAAATCTATTTAAAAATCAAAATCGCCATCCAATGAATATAGTAAATTTATTTAATCGACAGACATTTTGTGATGTCCTACAAATCATTGCCAGATTATTTAACTATAGAAATTCCAAATACAATATACTGTATAACACATTTCAATGTATTATTTTTAATATGAAATAATATCAAATAGTATGTTATTTTTTATTTTATATTGATCAATGTTATCTTGACTGTGAACATCTGTTAATTGGGGGGGGGGGAATAAATTATTTAGATTAACCCAAATATGAGATGACTGAAAGAGACCACACATTCTCAGAAACACGCTCAAACTGTGGCGACTAAAAAAGTGAGGACTCATCTTAAGAAAAAGTAAGACAGAATTTATCTAAAACAGTGATATTTCAGAACACACAGTACATGTACTTGCGATACTTTACAAAATTATTTACATCACTTTTTATTTTCAATGTATACCCATCATTGTTGATCATATCAAAAACAAAACCTGACTGGTAGCCAGAGACTCCTGCAAGTTTCATTTTCTGCCAATTTCTTTTAGCCAGTTTCTCAAGCCCCTTTACTTATGGTTTGCATGGAGGAAGACAATTTCATTTTTTGTTTCTGCATAAAAAAATCAATTTTGGCCTAACAAAAAAGGTATCAATTATGCCTAAACAGAGTTCATTTGGAGCCTTGCTTGGCTCAGATGAAATGCGTCAAGGCTGGTTTCATCTCTGTGCAGAGTCCAGCGTGTCCCACCAAACCCTTCCATCACTGGTGAGCCCCATTGAACAGTGCTCAGATTAATTACATTTCAATACCAGTCAATACAGGAATTGAATTAGGCATGAAATTCAAAAAGATCAATGCTGTACACATTGGTAATTTCCCAGTTCAAAACTCAATGTCAATTCCTGGTTTGGCTGAGATGTGAATTGAATTAACTTCAATGTTGCCATGGAGCGACCGTCCAGAGTGACCCCTCGTCGTGGACCATTCCTTCCCCTTTTCCTGAAGCTCCTTGTTGGGGTTAAATCTTGGGGCTTAGATCGCGGGGTCCCTTCACTAGGCCCTGCTCCTTGCGCATCACAGGCGCGTGAATGCTGCAGTCCCGTGCCTCACAGAAGCCGGGCACTCCTGCGTTGCCTGCCATGCCAGGCTGGCCCAAAGCGCCTGTGAAACCACGGGGCCCTCTGTGACCTGCCATACCATTCTTTGGCTCTGCTGGGTGGCCTGGCAGCCCTGTGGGGAAATGTTTTTAACAATTGGAGGTGGCGTCTTAAAAGTTCACTTGAAAAGACTTCCTGCTAACATCAATGTTGAATAAAACCACACAATGCCTATTCCAGTGAATCTGGATGTGAGTTACAGATACTTTCCAACAATTCTAAGACAAGCAATTTTGAGGTAGACCTGAGAGTTTCACACCAGTGGAAACAGTGTCCTACCTCTGAGGCCTTGATGCCCATCGTGTCCTGGCAGACCTTTACCAGGCTCACCGCCCTTTCCTTTCGGGCCTTTTGTTCCTGTGGAGTAGAACAGAGAGCTTAGGGGTGCACTCTGAAGCTATGCCACTACAAAGGAGCACCACTAATTTTCACTTGAAATGAGCCTTACTGATCAGGGTTTAGTTTACCTGTAATCAAGTTTGGTTGAACTAAGACATTTGGATTACATACCTCTTTCACCCACTGTCCCCTTCTGACCATCCACTCCTGTGTCCCCTTGGATGCCCCTGCCTCCTTTGACTCCAGCTTTGCCCGCTTTACCCTGAGAGAGAGAAAGGTCAACAGAACTTATCATCGTTTGGAATAAAGGCTTTCCTTAGTAGATAGGGGTTGGTTTGGGGGCTGTGTGACTCACGGGTTTGCCTGATTCTCCAGTTGGTCCCCTGGTTCCGGGCGGCCCAATAAGTGTGCGGTTGTTGATGGGGCAGCCCTGGGAACACTTGACTCGGATAGAAGCTGCATACTGGGAGATCTGGGCTGTCACCACTCCTTTACACAGCTGCAATACCTGCTCATCTGTCAGCCCAGGGCCCTGAGGTCAAAAAGCTGGCAATCAATCAATCAATCAATCAACCAAGCAAATAAATAATCAATCAATCAATCAGTCAGCAAACGTTCTTGCTAGATATGTGTCAATGTAAAATAAGGGGGAGACCCTTCCTCCAGGCAGACTGGAGTTGGCTCCTGATACGCACAGGGGCACCTGGCACTCCTTTAGGTCCAGAGCCACCTTTGACGCCCAGGTCACCGCCTGGACCTGGCTCTCCTCTGGAGCCTGGGATGCCGGGGGGTCCATTTCGTCCAACAATGCCATCAGGGCCGATGGTACCTCTCTCCCCTTGCTGCCATTCAGAGATGAGGGGAAGGAAGGAGAGAGACAGACAGAGGGGGGACACTGTTCAGTCACTGAACACAAAAAGTCACAATTTAAACTCAATCTCAATACTTCTCCCTAATCAAATCATTTAATTCTCAATAATTTTACCTAATTAAAACAGTTCCTTTAGGATTTTATGACATAACAGGAACTCAACTCTCTACAGTATGTGCTGTTGTGTCTGATGTCATCTAGGAACAACCTATGATTTTTATGTGACATAGAATGGGTTAGGGTGAAAAAAACCATACTTTCACAGAATGGAGTATACAAACCTGTCCTTTGTCACCACGTGCTCCAAAACTTCCCTGTTTGGAAAGAGGAACAGAAACATTTTTGGTAAGAAGAAAAACAAACCCACTACATCAATGGAAACAGGAAGTAGATAGATGAGAGAGTGACGTCGCCTCGGCCTTGTCATATGATTTACCTTTTCCTCTTTTTCTCCCTTCACACCAGTTCTTCCAACCCCACCCTGAGGAAGGAACAATCAGCACATGAGATAAGTCAGTAAGATGCCATGGCAATGATAGGACTGCTTATTACAGCTCATCAGTCACAAAGGAAAGACCCAAACATAAACAGTAGATGACCAATACACATCCACTTTCACTTACTGGTGTGTGTGTGTGTGTGTGTGTGTATGTGTGTGCTTGATTAACTGTGAGAAATTGACTGGTAATTTAGCAGTGTGATGGGGAATGTAAATAAAAGGTTACCTTCTCACCATCAGGTCCTGTCTCCCCTTTGGCTCCCTAGAAACAACGCATTAAATCAACAATTGTATAATCACAAAAGTCAATGATGATAATTGTAGTGTTAATGACAATGTTGGAGTAATGACATATACACACAGGCTGGGCCTGCAGGCCTTTAGGTCCTGGTTTCCCTGGAATTCCTGCATCTCCTCTCGCTCCTTGAGGCCCCTGTATAATATGAAACACACACATAGGTAAACTGAATGAGAACCCTTGTTCAAAAAGAGGAATTTAGTTAAATTCCAATGACAGATAATTTTTAATTGTCTCAACTTATAGCAAGAGACACGGTACTCTTGCCACAACATCTCTGACAGTGTTTTTTTAAACTAAAACCATCTGTGTTTTTAACTGGCACTGAAACCTTTTCAGGGACTTTACCAACAGATCTGATGTTTTCAGGGACTTTACTAACATATCTGTTACCTTCCTTGTTTTGACTGTCAACAATATCACATGGGTGTCTGTCCACCCACAGGAAACCCTTAAGCAACATGGCATTTACATCTGATTAACAACACTGAGGGGACTTTACTGAGGAATGTGGAAGTGACAGTGTCTGTATTGTGATCTGTAGTCTACTGTGCACATGTGATTGAGATTAGAGCACCTCATATAGTGGTTATAAAGCCTGTCTTACCCCAGATCCTACTCTCCCAGGAGGTCCCCTCACACCACGATCCCCGCTCGTGCCCTAGGAGGGAAGACTGGCCATTATTCACAAAGTATTCATTTAAGTATTAAAAGTTCATGTCCACTTTTAGTTTATTTAGTAAATATTTTCTTAAAACTGCATTGTTCGTTAAGTGCTTGTAAGTAAGCATTTCACGGCCATTGTGATAATGTCATCCTGATACCCAGCATGCAATTCTCCTTCACTTTACCTTTTGTCCAAACTCTCCAGGAAAGCCGATCACCCCAGGAACTCCAAGAGGACCCTGGAAAATAAACAGTAAATGTAGTTTGTTAGGAGAAATCCCATCAACAGATTCCTTATCTATTTATTACTAATTTAGTGGTTATCATACTGGTACTCACATCCTCTCCAGGCTCCCCATCACTGCCTGGCATGCCCCCTGGGCCTTGGTCACCCTGAGAGAGAGGAAAGAGAGAGATACAGAGAAAATAGAAAGTAGAAGAGAAGAGAGCAAGGGAGACATACTACAGTATCAATCTAATCTCCCACGTGGAGAAGGTGCTATCGTTATGGACAAAAGTGTTGAACAGCCACATGACTCACAAAATCAACAATAGCAAAACCTTCAGTGAAAATAACAGTATGCAGTTTAGGGAAAACACCCATGAACACACATACATCTTGGGGGAACCAGAGTAGTTTCTGTGAAGAGTAATGGACAATGACTTTTGAGAGCAACTAGAGTACTTTCTGTGAAAACAATATAACTCCTGTGCCCCTAAACATACCTTGTGACCGGTCTCTCCTCTGCCTCCCGGCTCTCCAGGATACCCCTATAAAACACAGAAAGAAAAAGCAAGTTAGGATTGGTCTCTCTCCATGTAGGGAATAGCATAGTCTTAGTAGATAAGGAGAAACAAGAGATCCAAATGGAGAGATGAATGGTGTGACAGATAGACAGACATCCATCTTACATTATAGCCCATCTCCCCATGGTCTCCTGAGAATCCAGGTGCTCCAATCTGACCCTGTGGAAGAGAACGGATGAGATGGAAGACATTTTAGACAGGAAATAGAAGTTATATGATTTGTTTTAAATAATGAGTTATTCAACCCCGGTTTAATTAACCATAGTCACAAAGCAAGGTTGAAAGGCATTACCTTTTCCCCTTCTGTTCCCTCAGGACCCTGTTTCCCTTCTGCTCCAGTTGATCCCTGAGAAGGTCGGAAAAAAATATGTCTCAACATGGCCAGAACAAATTATAAATGTTAAATGGAAATGATCACATCACATAGCCTGTTTGAGGCTTTCACGTCACAAAGTCTTAGTATTGCTTCTAGTGAGAGCTGTGTAAGGAGCTGAGTGAAGAATTGATTTGAGCATGTTGAGAATGTGCTGAGTTGTGGTAGCAACACTGAGCGGTGGCAACTGTTGTGAGTGGACGGTGCTGAGTTGTGGGAGCCACCATATTTACCTTGATACCTCCAGTTCCATCAGGCCCACCAGGCCCTGCCTCACCAATTCGACCCTAGAAAAAGACAAAGAACTAAAGACATGAGTAGGGACAGACAGAAACATGCTGGGGATTTAGCATCACATTTCCTTACACTCATTTGAGGAATAACTTTATTTTATGCTACAGAAATGACCAGGTAGTGGATTTCCTTAGAAAATCCAACGGTAACTGGTAATTACACGATAATAACCTATGGATTGTTTCTTTGTTTCTGTGAGATTAATTGAAATAAAATCCCTGCTATCAAACCAAATATGGTTACCTACAAAACATAACAGCTACATTGTGTCAATACTCACAGTCTCACCCGTTACCCCCACTCCTCCGCGTGGCCCCTCCATACCGATGTCACCCTGTTGAGGATAAGGAACACACTCAGGCATAGACAGCTTCAAATTGTCAATGAAGATTTTTTTGGTGTAATTATCAAATACTTGTGATGGCACAATGGTATTCTATGATGCCATGCTGATACTCTGTGATGTCTCTGTGGAATAGTGGGGATTGATAATGTCATACCTTTTTGCTGGTTTTGGGGTCTACCTTTATAGATGCGGTAAAGGAGTCAATGAAACGCAGACCGTTACATTGACCATATCTGTGGTGTCTTTCAGTACAACTCGGAAACTCAGAACCTCTGAGTTAAAATGTACCTACGTTTTTTACGTAGAGCTTCCTGCTGGTCAATTCTGATATTTTCCAAGTGGAAAACTCGGGCCCCATCTTTCTACAATACCTTTTTAAGAGTTTCTGAGTTCCGAGTTGTCTTGACCGTGGCAATACGGGTTTTCTGTAATGTCACACTGGTTCCCTGTGATGTCATACTGGTCCTATGTGATGTCATATTGGTTCTCAGTGGTACAGCAGGGGTTTTATGTGATGTCATGCTGTTTCTTGTAGGTTTAAACTTTAATAATAACATTATGGTGGCTTGGGCTGTTATTAGTGAACATTCAAATAAGATTTTGTAAAGGGTCACACTGTTTTTGATATGGGGTTATAATGGCTTTTTAGGTAAAGAGTGATTTTGTTTGATGTGATACATATTTTGTAGGATGCCGGTCTGGTTTAGAGGAAGGGTCTTTACCTTCAGTCCTAGCACCCCTGTCTCACCTGGATCTCCAGGAAGACCAGGCAAGCCCTGTAGGAGAGAGAAAGAATGAGAGACAAGGTGCAAAAGAATGGAATAAAATATAGACCAAGATAGAGAATGAGAAAGAGCTATCCTAGTTGTTGGAGCTCAGCCTTTCACCTCAACGACACAACATAGCCACTCTCCAGTTCTGAATAATAAAGAGATCGCCATCTACTGGCCATAATCAATATAGAAAAACGTTACATTGCTTGTGCCATGTCACAGAATTTAGACCAGAGCAAAACAATGAAAGAGAGATACATTACATCTGTGATATCCTTTGGACGCCGATTATTACCTGGGCTCCAGAGAAACCAGAGGCACCGCCCTCCCCATCAGGCCCGGAGTCACCCTGTAGAGAAGGCAAAGGTCAATACAGCTGTTGAGTCAAGTTCAAGGGTAATGTTGATGCCATACTTTTTAAGTTACAAACATTCTTCCCAGGGAGATACTGTTTCTCTTTTGAGGTTGTGGCAAGCCTGTTTGCAGTGGGGTTGGGCAACCTGGGTTCAAGCCTCGCTTAGGGAGATGGATAGTGTCTAAGGCTGATTTGGGTGAGGTCTTTTATTTGACTTTTTTCACTTCCTCACCTCAGGCCCTGTGTCTCCTCCTCTTCCTAGAACTCCTTTGAATCCTTTGTACCCCTGAACACAACACAAAGGAACAATATCAACAGCATTACTCTAATAAGGATATGAGCACTATGAATTTGATTTAGTGACTATACAGTGATTAACACTCACCTCCCGTCCCTGAACCCCAGGGAAGCCATCTTTACCTTGCAGTCCTCTGGCTCCCTAGGTGGACAGACAGATAGACAGACAGATATTTTGTTTAGTCCAGAAAACAAAATGATACCACAGGATGGTGGTAGATGGGGTGAGTTACCCCCATACAACGCAAATCACTTAAGGACCCAGTGAATGCTATATAAATGCCATTTAATCAGTATTAATCAGCAAAGCAAATGGATGTTTGCTGTTTATAAGTTTCTAAATTACATTTGCACCTTTGTCCTACCTTGGGCCCTGCAAACCCAGCGAACCCTGGCTCTCCAGGCTCACAGTTACAGTCTGTTGGCCCCTCCTCCCCCAGAGAAGCCTCCCCACCACCAGGGGCCTGGAGCGACTCTTCGTAGGGCTCCTGCTCGTATGGTACCTGCAGTTATAACATGATATCAACTTACATGACAGAACACAATGTTACATGACATGACATTACTAAACATCACACATAACATACTTTCCCCCATGACTTCCCCTCACCTGTGTGGTGGTGGTGTAGGGGTAGGAGTCCTCTGTGATCATGCTCACACTGGTGGGGGCTGGTGCATAGGGGTCATATCCAGATGAGGGTTGCTGCTCCTCATAGCTGTGAGTGGGCTCCGGTGGGTATTCCTCTGCCAGCGAGGAATGGGGAGCGGTGGAGGGGTTTAAGTGAGGGAAACGTTTGCATTCTGGCTTTTGACTAGAAGGAGAGACTTTGCTATGTTGTAGTTATTACCTGGTTGTGGGTATCCTGAATGCTCATAGTTGTCGACCAAGGAGCCCTCATTGGTGTGTTCATCACCTAATATGACACAAAACAATAATTGAACAAGCCTGAAACCTTCCCAGTAAAATGATAGTCTGTTTACAAAACAAAATAGCCTGTTATTAGATAGATAAACCAATGTAATGTTTGTAAGCAAATATCAAAAATGTTTCATTGTGGTGACATGAGAATATAGGTCTATACATTTTAACTGCAATCTAGGTCAACTGAAATAAAATCAAGATATAGCCTACTGTTTTAGCTTACCTCTAGAAATGTGGATAATTAGCTAACATCAAGCAGTAGCTATTGGTGCAAGGCTAATGGCGCTAACAGTGCACGTCAGGCAGCTCACCTGAGTGGTAACCAGAGTACTCGTCCTGAGCGTGGGAGGGGAGGATGCACAATAGGAACACGAGCAGCGGAGAGATAACCAAAACCTGTCGAAAAGGCGGGAAAACAAAGCGAGGTTAAAACGACCATTTAGGCTGTAGCCTATTTCTTCGCCGCTATAACGATAACAGAAGGTAAAGATTGGAAGACCTACCTTTGTTGGAAGATGGAAGACCTCTCAGCTCAAAATGAATAGCCTACAGGCGCTCTTATTTCGTTACACTTTTAACTCCTTCTTAAATTAATAACAGTTTTGAGGACGAAAAAGTAGGTGACTGTAGACGTCTAGGCTAATGAAGGCTAATGGATCACTAAGAACATTTTATACCCAATAACCATGGCCCTTTTAAAATGTCAGATATATCTCCCTCTGGTGGTGGTTACGCACATTATAACAACTCATTAAACGCAAGCCTGTTTTCTTGTCTTGGCATTCCAGACATGTATTAATTGCCCACTTGTAGGCTATGTAACACTTGTAGGCTATGAATAATATTCAACATTTATATGGTCTATATTTGACTAATTCCTTGACAAACATCAGATTTCATATCAATCATAGTATGACATCTGCAAGATCATAGGTCTGTAGTTATATATCATATAGGCCTGCAGTAAGCCTAGGCTACAGTTGGAGTAGGCTAAATGACTACATTTAGGCCTGCCAATAAGGCCTATGATTAATCTGCTAAATAAGAAAAATGCTAACTTTATTTTCACAAAACGGTATATATTGTATGACAAGCAGCAAGAGTGTATATCCTACTTCAAAATGAATTCACAAAAAGCAACAATTTGTGGAGTTGTTGCTTGGGGTTGTTGAAATACAAATTGGGCTGCAAGGTGGCATATTAGACCATCACTAGAAAAGGCTATATGTTATTAGGGAAGATGACCAAAGATGGTCTGTGGTTGGGTAGTTTGCCAGAATATTTGGTAAATATTTGTTAAAAGACACGCTGGACATGTCACGAAGCAATCATTTCTGGTATTGAGGCATATGGCTAAATCATGTCCAAAAATAGTCGCTTCTTCTTATTTTCCAGAAAGAAAATGGGCCAATAAACTGAAGTCACTTCCTTGGATTAACAGCAGCCTATTGGATGTCACATGACATGAGACATGTGGGAGGAAATTCTGCAGGTATCAGCCATCCAGGTGATAGGGTTGTATTATGCTCTGTAGATGTAGGCAAGAGCTCATCTGTGCCTTGAACAAGATAGAGATGAGAAATACAGGCTCAAAACGCTCTTTGTTAAGGTAAAACCACAAGGTGAGCCACAGCAGTTCTCAGGCCCTTCTCACATTCCAGGGCACTTTCTCTGTACTCTAAAGGCTCTCTTCATCCCACTCCTCTGAGAAGGTAAAAGGCCTTTTCTCTGTTTGCTGTGATGTCAAGCAGCTGTCTGTCTACCATGAGTCAACCACTTTTCGTCCATGCCATTTCCAGCTTGTTATTCAAAACTCCAGAGGACATCAATAAAACACATGTGCAGTAGTCTATAATGGACTTAAATCAATTATTAAAAGACGATGAATAAGAGCATACATGACAAATGGTGCTCAATGATGACGCAGGTAATTGAGTATATCTGTTGAAATAAACCAATTGATTTGGAGTATTCCATACATTACCTGGGCAAGTACCCAGAATGTAGAGTTGACGCCATACGTCTGCCTGGTGGTGTAAATCGGTGATCACCACCGACCTCCAGGCCCCCTGGGACACTGAGGTGCAGTGTGGGATATAGACTGCTCACCTCCACTAACCCTAATCCTTCCATTTGAACAGTTAGTAGTCATGAAAAAGCTATTCATTGAATAGTAATACACTATCCACAAATAATTGCTGCAAAGAAATAAGAAATGTAACTGCTTCCATCTGTACCCAGAGTGTAAAATGAGATCCTGGACTTCTTGATTGATGCAAATTTGATATTGTTAATTTATATTTAGCTACCGTTAACAAAGAAAAAACATACATTTACACAAATTTTCAAACAACAAAATCACCTCTCAAAGTTGTAAAGTGCAATGTTTCAAGCCTTGTTGGTTGACTTGCTGTTGTGTGTAGTGGAGTGCTCTGTAAGATAAAGTCAAATCGGCACATTCCTGAGAAACGTACAGACTAAAGTAATCACCCTTAATTCAGAGGGAACTCAAACACTGTTATGGGCTGCATGTGAACCACTAGGCTAATCATCCTGAAAATAGGTCACATAGTATTTAAACGCCAATGTATATTTAGGTTTCTTTATGCTCACAACCCACCAGCTAAATCAGTCCATGTCAAATACACTCTCACACAGTACCAAAAATAAACCCTCATTACCGCATCATTACACAACCACTAGTTAGATTAGGTTCCTCAATCCAGCATCACTGAGTACACCACCTGCGGACCAGAGAACCTAGGCCCAAGAACCACACTAGTGGACCAAATACAGCATTCACATCCAGAATCTCAGAAACCTTGTTAGACCATGCCTGCTCTGCTTGCTTACCTTCACCCTGGGGGCTTCCATGGTGCTGGTTCTGTCTGTTTGGTTCTGTATAATCCACTGAGACCCTCACTCAACGTATCAGATAGTCCACAGGTTTTTTTTAAAGAAAGACAGAAAAGTCCAGTTTATTTCCTCCCTGAACTGTACTCCTTACAGCATTCTCGCTCCCCACTCACAGCACTGGTCCCCTTCCTCTCTCTCTCTCCCTTGCTCTCCCTCTCTCAGGGATCCATAAGGTTCTCAGGCAGCCACGGGCTCGGCTCCCTCTTCTCCTCGACAGGGTGAGAAATACCGGAGTCTAACCCTAACCCCAAATACAAACAGGGGCAGAGACCCAGACAGAAGAGAGGGATGAGAGAGTAATGAGAAAATGATAAATACAGAATTAGAGAGGGAGGGTTTAAAACAGATGAGACTAGTGCAGGGTCCATTTTGTTGTGACCATTTCAGTATACTGACACAGTTGTGCAGGTGGTGAATACCCCAATAACTAAAAACATTCAAAAGTTGACATTTGGAGCTGTTCAAGTAGTTAAGGTCAATTCTATAGTCATTCAGTCAAAAATAATCTATTGACATTCTGATTATGAATTGAATACCCATTAAAAGTAAGTATTTTTATCCCATCATTAAAACACTGCAGATGCACATTGACCCCAGGCCTGACCTTTTATGTCCTTTTGACCTGCTGGCAAAAGTGTGCCAACTATGGACACTCCTGTCCAACATTCAATACAGTACACACTGAGAAAGGCACAAACTGCCCTGAGGGGTCTCAACCAATAGGGTTGGCCTGGGAGGGGCCATTTACACCTAAATGATTACATTAATATACATATCTGTAGATATTTCTGACCATTTCTAGTCGCAACATGGAAAGACACTGACAATTGTTTATGCAGAGTTCTTGTTAAAAAAGGAAGTAATCCAAGAATTCTAAAGTAATTGTGGCTTTACAACAGAAGTCATTTTTGTGAGAATGAAAGGTAACCTTACTGAAGTAAGACTTTTCTCTGAATACTTCTAAATAAGGGCCATCACACAAAAGCTTTTACACAGATTATGACCATGATCATTAAAGTACACATATGAAGCTTCTATTCAAAGTTCAAACACAATGCTGTTTTAACTTTAAACATCAAACCGTTTTTTTGGAAGTGAGTCAAATACAGGGGTAATTATGAATGTACAACAGAATTCTGAGAATCGTGTTCTAACAGTTTATTTACATTCTGTAATCTAATACAACAGGCATTTAATAACCTCTCTAGTTTAAGACAAATGTTTAAAGCTGCACTGTTGCTTTAAAATATCATCATCAGATTACATCAAAGAAAGATTTGTCTGTGAGTCAAACTATAATTTCTACACACGCATACCACTTAGTATGAAGCCATGAATTGGGCACTTAGTATGAAGGCGTACATTCTAAGTGGTACGCCATTATGAACATTGGATCGTAGCTTTGGTTGGCTCCTTGACCTAATCTCTGGTTTTCCAAGCCAAAGTACTAAACTTGAAAATCGCTTCTCTTCCTTTTTCTTCTTATTTTTCTTCTTTCGATCATGAGGTCTCTCATCCGGCGAGCAGGAATCCCTGTGAATGTCCACACATTCAATTGATCAAACATGTTTACAACCAAAGCATTCATCAACCACTAAATGTCTACAACCAGCCTTGATGGGGACTTCATACAATTAAACACTGTCAGATTTGAATGCATGAGACAATTGATATTCAGTCAATCCACTACTCTCTGACTCACCTCTTTCTCTTCTTCTTGCGCTCCTTCTCTCGGCTGCGCCCCTGGCCCTGCTCTGGGCTGGGGTCTTTTCTGCGCTCTTCACTGCGGTGGCGTTTGTGTTGGGAGACGTGTCCATCCCTGGAGCTGGCGTGAGATTGGCGGGACTCTATGGAGGCAGACCGCCTGTCCTCAGAACTTCTCCTGAGAAACAAACGGTTCAGGGGAGTCTGTTTTTATTTTTTACATGCTCCTTAAATAAGTATTACAGTACTAACTGGATTTTGTATGAGCCATCATGTAGGTACGAAGACATTGGTTGGATTACCTGTGAGGGCCGTGTTTGGACTCTCTAACCTCTTCCTTCCTCTCCTCCTCTTTCCACTGACTGGACAGTTCAACAGAGTGGACATTAATCACATCCCGAATCACCTGCAGGATTGATGAAAAACATATCCAGATATAACACACACACACACACACACACACACACACACACACACACACACACACACACACACACACACACACACACACACACACACACACACACACACACACACACACACACACACACACACACACACACACACACACCAAAGTCAAGTACATCCATTAACATTCTATTGAAACAGTCACACCCCCACACACCTCAGTGTAGGACTTCTTGGTGTTATGGACGTTCTTGGCTCTGTAAGACTGCCGCCGTCTCTTGTAGTCCCTCATCTCAGCCATCAGCTCCAGGTGAGACTTGTGCTCGTTCTGATCGTTACCTAAAGAACAGAAATTAACACAACAGACTCACTGGAATGGATTTAGAGGAGCAATTCATAAGAAAAGTGGCTTAAACCACACTACTGATCTCAATAGTTCATGTTTATAGGCCTACCCTTTTTGAGCTTGGCCACCAAATCAACATAAAGGTCCTCGTTGTTGGTTGCAACAGCTTGATCCTTCTGTTTGATGCCCTCCCTTGTCACGTGATCAAAAAGAGCCAATCGGTCTGCCACAGTAAGGTCACAGATAGCTCGCTTCTGGTTCTGAGGAACTTCTGTAGGGTCTGTGGAGTATTCACCTGCAGCACAATGAAAAGGGCTTTACACACACTCACATCCTACAACAGTATCACACAGAGTAGAGAGTCATGAGAAGTCATTCATTCAAAAGCTTTTCAGAACACACTGATCACATTGAGATAATCACTCACACCTTCAGTATGAAAGGGTTAAAAAAAGAGTTAAGGCCTTTCCCCAACACGTACAGGGAAAACATGTGTGTGAAGCGCCGCCAACAGAGGCAGCATGTTTGAAAGGATATGGCATTAAAGGATACTGCACGTAATCAGTAAGCCTGAACGAGGGAAGAACCTCCTGTAATTACTCACCCCTGTCACTGAAAACAAAACACAGAACACATACAGATGACAAACTCAAAGAAACTATATCAAGAAATAAAAAACCACAGCCACCATATTTAGCAGTGTTTATAATGAATTAATGCATGTTAATTGAGACCTTTTTAGATTTGGGCAAGGCACTGAAGACCTACGAGCTTGGTAAAAAAAAAAGCAAAACATTGGTTGCTCTTTGGTGAAATGACCGTTAATTGCTTCTCCAGAATAAAAGCATAAATATTTTGTGGGGCATGTCTACCACAGAGGCGAACTAATGTCGATGGCCATGAATACAAGCATAGGGTTTTATCAGTGACCTAACACTAATGTAAGGGTGTAAAGATCTTACTTTGGCTGTACAGTCCCTCTGTCCTAATTGGCGGTGCACTTGCTCTTGCTTGAAGAATCACTTGTTGCTGTGTGTGTTTGTCTACAGGTGAGGCAAAACACAAAGAAAGATGTGAGACAAGCAGTGGGCTTCCCCAACCCAGGGTCAGTCCATGGAATTTTGACTACTACATTAAGTTGAGATTCACTTTGCAGTGGAATAGTGTGACACTCACCCATTGTGAAGCTGGTAATGCTGGCATTCTCATAACACAGAGAGGGGTCATACATCTCAGCCTTGGAAAAGGAGTTTACTTTTTATAAAAGCTTTTAAAGAACATAACAGATAAGGTTGTTGTATAATTAGGGTGGAGAGTTTTTCCTGATCATTTGACCTCACCACTTTGGTCCGCTCTAGTTATAGGGTCCAGTTTTTCTAGGTCTGGCCCCATGGTCAGGAAAAACTCCTTACCCTAATGACAAGCTACACCAAAAAGTGTTGATGGCTCAGTTGATATTTCAGTTGAGTTTGTGTGTGTGTGTGTGTATGTGATACTGTATACAGTGCATTGCGAAAGTATTCGGCCCCCTTGAACTTTGCGACCTTTTGCCACATTTCAGGCTTCAAACATAAAGATATAAAACTGTATTTTTTTGTGAAGAATCAACAGTACTACTATACAGTGCATTGCGAAAGTATTCTGCCCCCTTGAACTTTGCGACCTTTTGCCACATTTCAGGCTTCAAACATAAAGATATAAAACTGTATTTTTTTGTGAAGAATCAACAGCAAGTGGGACACAATCATGAAGTGGAACGACATTTATTGGATATTTCAAACTTTTTTAACAAATCAAAAACTGAAAAATTGGGCGTGCAAAATTATTCAGCCCCTTTACTTTCAGTGCAGCAAACTCTCTCCAGAAGTTCAGTGAGGATCTCTGAATGATCCAATGTTGACCTAAATGACTAATGATGATAAATACAATCCACCTGTGTGTAATCAAGTCTCCGTATAAATGCACCTGCACTGTGATAGTCTCAGAGGTCCGTTAAAAGCGCAGAGAGCATCATGAAGAGCAAGGAACACACCAGGCAGGTCTGAGATACTGTTGTGAAGAAGTTTAAAGCCGGATTTGGATACAAAAAGATTTCCCAAGCTTTAAACATCCCAAGGAGCACTGTGCAAGCGATAATATTGAAATGGAAGGAGTATCAGACCACTGCAAATCTACCAAGACCTGGCCGTCCCTCTAAACTTTCAGCTCATACAAGGAGAAGACTGATCAGAGATGCAGCCAAGAGCCCCATGATCACTCTGGATGAACTGCAGAGATCTACAGCTGAGGTGGGAGACTCTGTCCATAGGACAAATCTGGCCTTTATGGAAAAGTCTGGCCTTTATGGAAAAGTGGCAAGAAGAAAGCCATTTCTTAAAGATATCCATAAAAAGTGTCATTTAAAGTTTGCCACAAGCCACCTGGGAGACACACCAAACATGTGGAAGAAGGTGCTCTGGTCAGATGAAACCAAAATTGAACTTTTTGGCAACAATGCAAAATGTTATGTTTGGCGTAAAAGCAACACAGCTCATCACACTGAACACACCATCCCCACTGTCAAACATGGTGGTGGCAGCATCATGGTTTGGGCCTGCTTTTCTTCAGCAGGGACAGGGAAGATGGTTAAAATTGATGGGAAGATGGATGGAGCCAAATACAGGACCATTCTGGAAGAAAACCTGATGGAGTCTGCAAAAGACCTGAGACTGGGACGGAGATTTGTCTTCCAACAAGACAATGATCCAAAACATAAAGCAAAATCTTCAATGGAATGGTTCAAAAATAAACATATCCAGGTGTTAGAATGGCCAAGTCAAAGTCCAGACCTGAATCCAATCGAGAATCTGTGGAAAGAACTGAAACCTGCTGTTCACAAATGCTCTCCATCCAACCTCACTGAGCTCGAGCTGTTTTGCAAGGAAGAATGGGAAAAAAATTCAGTCTCTCGATGTGCAAAACTGATAGAGACATACCCCAAGCGACTTACAGCTGTAATCGCAGCAAAAGGTGGCGCTACAAAGTATTAACTTAATTAAGGGGGCTGAATAATTTTGCACGCCCAATTTTTCAGTTTTTGATTTGTTAAAAAAGTTTGAAATATCCAATAAATGTCGTTCCACTTCATGATTGTGTCCCACTTGTTGTTGATTCTTCACAAAAAAAATACAGTTTTATATCTTTGTTTGAAGCCTGAAATGTGGCAAAAGGTTGCAAAGTTCAAGGGGGCCGAATACTTTCGCAATGCACTGTAGCTCTTTAACCTGTTCCTCATGGAAGTATCCAATCTGGCGGAATTGGCAGGTGGCTTTGTGTCTCCCCATGCTCCTACTTGGCACTCTGTGGTTCGGGTCATAGGGGCACATCTCCATCAGCTCCTGTGGAAGGTCATTTACAAGTTATAATCTCATCTCTACTTGTTGTAGCATGCATGTCATGTATACGGAGACTTAATGAATCACCCATCATCTAGGGTTTTCCCATTTATTTGGAGGCCTCCTATCTAGCTAGCTACACATACACAACAGATGGTGCACATTTTTAATATAGATATATGGATATTAGCTCAGGTAACGTTATGAAAACATTGATTATGGGGTGAACTAGTCCTATAAAGAACGCCGTAGTTTCAGGGCTAGGAGAACCACCCATCGTATCTGAGCAGTTGAATGAATATAGCTAACTAGCTTCCTGACCTACCTGAACTGGGCCGTTATCGTGGTTCTGTCTCCATCCCAGCGTCTCGAACAGCTCATTCAGTTGTCTCTGGCAGTTCTCGGTGAACTCCGTCAACTCTTCCAAACTTCGCAGACGAGCCTGGTGATTTTCTGGTGAGTCGCACATGTCGTAGTCAGGTAAAATCTAAATTGTGTTTACATTAAAAGGGGATTCCTTACATTTTACTAGTTAATGTCCAACCCATATTTGATACGCAGATTTTCGAACGTTGTTCAGCACCACTGTCGCATTTTAAAAACGTAGGCTGTGTGGCGCATGTAGATGACGTAAGCCGGACTGAGGTGCATTGGTGGTAATTGAAGAATAAAAATACATTTAAGGGTTAGTTTTGAATTGTACACATTTGCCGCTAAAAGCTTAATTGCAGCATACGCAGGCCTACGTAAGTAAATCAAATAAAACATATGAGATGTAGTATACAATATTACAGTTAAACAACTTCACAAAGTAAGGCATTGGGCTGTTGTAGTATCTGTCTGTCCGAATAGGGGGAAGGACTAGATGGGTAGATCTGACACTGACATTTCCTATCGTCTGAGGCAGCTAACGTTATTTGTTGCTGGGATTTTGCGAGCTTCTGGACAAAGGATCTGCAGTGGTGGGTGCGGTGGGACTCCAAGGACTGCAAGCCCAGGTCATTGCATGCAGAAGGTGTAGGTGGTGCCCATGATGATTTTGGTTTCATGTCGTTGGATCTTCTCAAGTTGGTTGTGTTGGTGGGCTGTGAGACCTGGGTGCTATACTGGAGCACTGGACGGACAAAGCAGGTGTAGACTGTCAGAAGGTCTTGGAAGTTACATACACTATATCTTCATTAGAAGTTCAAATCAAGACAACAAGCATAGGTTTTCTTATTTTATTGGGTAAATGTTTTTTAAAATTAAAGTAACGTCACTTACATAACACTGACATATAAAAGGCCTTTAAATGGTATTTAAAATAAATTGTAATATTTAAACTACATTTAAATACGTTTAAAATACATTCAAACGACAAAGCTGACATTTAAAAACACAGAAAGTTCCCTTTCAAACAACTTTTGAAGGAATGCAGGTTTAGGTGGGGAAAAGCTGGTCATCGTGCAGCAAAATGGTTTCCATCAAATAATTTGGATAGACTCCTGATCTAAAAACAAAGACATACAAACATTATCTACTGCATAGCCCTACTTTGTTTATGTGCTTCAGCAATGTGTAAATAAACCATGACCTTGAATCATTTAACTACTTACATGACTTCAAGTGTCTCTGTGTCCTCATAGGCTACTTCCTCCACTATTTCCACCTCGACTCCTACCATTATTGTCTTCCTCACTGGGAAACAGAAGTATTTGATTAGAGAAAAATACTACATTGCAGCCATACTGGATCACCATAGAGAAGAATGACCCTCTTTCACATAAACAGACACATACACTTACTTCTGAAATTGAAGAGAGGGGAACCAGCACAACTGTGGCAACATCTTCCTGGTCCACTTGGTCCATGCACACAAGCACAGCCATGGCCCTCTGTCCTGTGGCTCCCCCATTGACTGTCTAAACAATGCTGGGATGATTCTTCTCCATCAGCACCACCCAAGGAGGGCTGGTGTGGGGGGACATCCATCCACATTTCAGGGGCATCTAGCCCTGTGTCACTCTGGCTTTGGATGCTAACTAGGTCTGTGTGAACAGGGCCAAAGGGACTCTCGGTACCAGCCCAGCCCCAGTGGTTCTGAACACACTCTTGGGTGAGACCATGGCCATCTGAAGACACAGGGGACAGAGGAGAGAAGGAGAGAACCTAAGAACATTTGACAAAAAGCTATTCTGTTCATACCACTGATGATGTCTAAAGGGATTCATGTGAATGGAGAAACCAAGCAAATGGCATTATGTCCAAATGTTGGATGGCACTTTAATGAGCATACAAAACAATGGGAATAGGGGAGATGAAGACTGAAACGTGGATAAAGAGATAGAAGGCTGAGAGAGGAGGGGAAGGGATGAGATGGAGGAGCGATAACAGTGAGGTGTGGTGAGAAGGGATGATGGAAGGTTGGATGCTGTTCTGTTGCAGTCTGTCGTTGTGTCACGTGTTTGGTCCTGCTGTCTCTTTGGCCTGCCAATGGGCCTGCTGAGTTTGGGCAAGGCTCTTAGTCACAAGTCATCTGGCCACACTGGCAAGCACTGAGGGAGTGGTAGGTAAGCAAAACCAGAATAGCACCATTGGGAAAACATAATGTTAATTGATACAAACCAGCATAAACCCTGTTTACCCCAAGACAACAAGGCATGCCACTTGAAAACAAACCTAAAACAGGAAAAACAGGGTTGAAACAGATAAACAATGAAAGAGTCCCCTGTACTATTTTGCAATGAGCCAGCAATATTCTCTCACAGTTACCTCATACACCTCACTCTTACTTGTAGAATAGCAACAGATTGCTGGGTGCTCCCTGGTCCAAATTGCATGTTCTTCCTCTTTTCCTTCTTCCTCATCCTCCCATTGCCTCAGGGTTGCTGAGCCAAGTCTGCCCAGGTGCCCTTGGTGGCGTAGAGGCGCTCCGTTCGACCACAACCAGTTAGGGTTCTGTCCATACATCTCAGTCAGGGCTTCTACTGTATACCAAGGCAAAGAAGAATCACTTTGCGTGTTTGATTCCCTAGTCGATAAAGGCAGGTCTATAGGCTAGAGATGAGCCAGATTTGTCCATGGACTGGCGCTGCATGGGCTCCGCAGCAGTGCCCTCTGATCCTGTCAGCCGCAGAATAGCTTTTCAGTGGAGGCACGATTCAGCGTTTCCTGTCCAAAAAGGAAGCGCACCCTAATGGTTCTGAGACGAGAGTGTTTCTGATCTTGTGTAATGATGTAATGATGACTCTTGGTGGTCTTACTGTATTACAATACAACACAAATACAATACAACATTATTAGCCTGTGGGACAGTTAATGCTGTGCAGTAGCATTAGGAACATGCACACTCACACATAATATATACAAAAAATACAATACCCAATGCAATGGCTGGCCTGGTGAAAGTAATGTTTAGCACAATAGTAAGACACAGTAACAATTGAGACAACTCACAATTTGGCATCATATTCACTTGTTTAAATTTTTTTGAAAAATCTATATGCAAATCTATTACTATAAGCACAACTACTATCTATAGTATTACTTTATTAGTCAGCGTTGCATTTATCTTCGTTGACAAGTATTATTGTTACATGATTGGCAGGCAGCTGGTCACATGTTAATGCAAGGCCAATCAGGGACTAGTGCGTTGAGGTGATGGGCGTGAATGAAACATAAAATACTGGAATGTGCCTGGAATATACCATTTACTTCCTCGAGTGTTCATTTCATTTTAGCAAAACATACTCTGGTAAAAGTTTATACTTTGACTTCTATTCAACTACATCCACTCTTTTACTCCAAATAAAGGTTCCCAAAGACAACAGCTTAGAACTCAAATTCATCCCTCCCATTGCTTATTGTAAAGCAGGACAGCCGACACTCCCCTTGTGTGTCAAGAAGGGCAAGTCGTGGAAGTGGATACTTTATTGCCAGTTGGTTTCACAGTCTTATTCTTTTCATTCATAGAAATGAGTTATCCTGGATATGGTGCTCCCGCAGGCGGATACCCAGGAGGGGTAAGATCTTACAGACAAGTGTCTTCTACACAAATATGAAAATAAATGGGTATCGGCAGGACCGTTTAGTTGTCCGGAAGTAGAACTGCAAATCGACATAATATCCTACATAATATAACAAGCGTATATTGCACAGTGTTTTCCGAATACAGTAGAGTATTTGTTGTATCTAATACAATTTGTAGGCCTGCCTGCCAACGAATCTCTACCATTGGCAAGCCGTAGCAGATATTTTATGCTTTATGCGCTTTAGCCTCCAGGGAGGCCTGTTGTTCCCGGAGTGAAGAGACTTGTTGGATACAACAGAGACACTCTTACAATGTAACAATCTGAGCTGATCAAAAGATAACATGAAGTGCAAATGTTAGCTTTACTGTGATTGATTATAGGGCCTATACTTTGTATAAAAAGTTCAGTAGCGTATAGGTCTATAGAAGTACTGGTTTTGAATTAACTCAGTTCACCCAACCCTGGGAGTGGTCAGGCACACATAATAGCTGGGACTCACTGTCCTGGTGTTGCTGGCCGAAGTGCAGTTTGGCACTCTTGCTGATTGGAATAAATAATCTATATTAAATAATTCTCAGCACCTTGCACTGATTTGAGACACAATTGTCTGTTGTCTTTTGACTATTGGTTAGGTGGTTCAGAGTGAGTCATTGGGATGTTCAACTTTGGTCACTTTCATGGCACTTGACCTATGTTGTCACTAACTGTTTCATAGTAACCTTATCGTGTTTACTGTTTCTCTTTCTCTCTCTAAATCATTGTCTGTCTGTTTCTCTATAAATCATTGTCTGTCTGTCTCGCAGTATGGAGGTGCCCCTGCTGGTGGCCACCCCCCTGGTGGCCCTGGCTTTGGAGGATACCCTGGTCAGCAGCAAGACCCTCTCTATGGATATTTTGCTGCTGTTGCAGGCCAGGTAATAAGACTTACAGATTGACATATTGAGCTATCTGCTAGTCTCAACACAGTCAAAACAGCTTACTGTCATCTAAAAATGCATTGTTTCGGTCTCAGTAAGTATTTTTTCCCCTATATGTTTTGACATTGGAAGGATGGGCACATATCAGCGGAAGAGCTCCAGCAATGCCTCACACAGGCTAACTTCTCTGGTGGCTACAAACGTAAGAGTGACACCATGTACAAGACCGACGGGAACCGCAAACTCCCAGTCATTTTTCAATGCAGTATTTTGTTTTATTCTATTCTTTACACTGTATGGAGAGCTGACTGTGGTTTGATGAACTGTTTTCTTATCTCTGACAGCTTTTAACCTGGAGACCTGCAGACTGATGATCAACATGCTGGATGTATCCTTGACTAACCAGTCAGTACAGACACACAGATTTTTAAAATACTATGGTCCCTACTAGCTACCAGGACAATAATATGAGATGGAATATGTGTAAGTGACAGTTTTTTGTGCATTCAGAGTTTGCAGAAAGTCCTCTCACATTGTATGACTGTGTTCCATGGATTTTTCTTGAATGGGGAAAAAACAAACTAGATATATCAGGACAACATAATCTAAATATTGAAATTATTCAGGAAACCTTTAGCCGTCTATATTCATGTTTGAGGTAAGGTTGTGAGGTCACTGCTGTTCCTGTTCCTTGACTGAAGCGACCCCTCAGAGAGACATGTCATGTACTATGGGCTTCAACGAGTTCAAGGAGCTGTGGACTGTGCTCAATGGCTGGAAGCAGCACTTCATGTCCATTGATCGTGACCAGAGTGGGACCGTGGACCCCCAGGAGATGCACCAGGCAGTCACTTCCATGGGTACGTACAAGCACAAAGGGTGTATTCGTTTATATGTGTATATACAATAAGTTGACATGTTTGTTTGTGTGTTACAGGCTACAGACTGAGCCCACAAGCCATGAACTGCATCATCAAGAGATTCAGTTCTCAGGGGAAGATCACCTTTGATGACTATGTAGCTTGTTGTGTGAAGCTCAGAACCCTGACTGGTGAGTGGACTGTTTTGATCACTTGTCCATTATCAGTATGACTATTGTATATGTGGTTGTTTGGTAATAGTTTATCTCTGTATGTTTGCTACAGATTTGTTCCGAAAGCGGGACCAAGCTGGACAGGGAATGGCCACATTTCCATACGATGATGTAAGTCTTTCAAATTTCTTACATTTTATTTTCAGATCCTCTTCCTTGTTGTAAGCACTTACTGTAAATGGCCCCTTCTTAAATGTAAAGTATTATAATCACTCTCTCTCTCTCTCTCTCTCAGTTCATCCAGTGCACGATGAGCACATGAAGAGACAGAGCAGAAAAACATCTGAGGGACTACCTCTTAACTCCCATAATATTTACAATTTAGCATGTGTAAAAATTAATTCTGTATTTTTGATACTCACAAATCACTTGCTTTTTTTGATTGCTTTTATACAAACATGACTAAATAGGAAGTTTTGAAATAGGAAGTTGCTATAAAATTGTAACATTACCTTAGGAAACTGGAATATTTGCCAACTTTAACCACTAGGTGTGCCTATAAACCCGTGTCACCACTGCATGTTCTGTATGTTATGTCACTGTTGAAAGTCTTTACTATTCATCATGATAATCAAGATATCCCTAAATATAGCTGGGAGTAATTTTGTCTGTATGTGAAAGAGTAATAAACACAACCATATATGTGGAATACACCTCTGATGATCTGCTGTTTTCCTATTAGGTCTTGGTGACAGTTCAATTAAATCGAGTGAGCATTATCAGCATTTCACACTGTAGGTCCACATGCACTCTCCATGGGAAAATAAGAACAATAGAACAAGGTATGAATCCAGAAAATAATTGATTTAACTTACGAGTGATTTTATGGTTTCTAAAATGTCAACATCACTCACTTCTGACCATCACTCTTGTCCACTTGGAGAGAGACTGAGGAGGCTATGACTTGAGCAGGCAGAACTTCCACTCTGTCGTTTCCTGGAGGTCCAGTCTGCCCACTCCTCACGTCCAAAGTGGAAAGACTGGGTCTCCTATTGAGCTAGATGTAAAGACCATTTTTGTTGAGTTCTTTACAGGAGAAATTGTGGACCAAGATGTAGAGCTTTTCCTAAACCTGTGAAATTATACAGCCGGTCTACAAGCAACTAGACAAGTTTGGGATCTGGTATGGGGTCAGAAGGTACAAAGTACATTTGTGGAAAATCAACAGATTTCCAGTACAGATCCTTAACTCAACCGCAATGGGTCCCTAGTGGTTAGAGCGTTGGACTAGTAACCGGAAGGTTGCAAGTTCAAACCCCCGAGCTGACAAGGTACAAATCTGTCGTTCTGCCCCTGAACAGGCAGTTAACCCACTGTTCCTAGGCGTCATTGAAAATAAGAATTTGTTCTTAACTGACTTGCCTAGTTAAATAAAGGTAAAATAGAAAAAAAACATTGGGAGAGTCAGTTATCAAGGTCAGACCCATCGCTGCTACATCTGTCAGAGTCTGGACCATCAGGTCAGAGATTGTCATAAAACATTATGCGCTGGACTGGGCCGCAATGCAAAATACTTTACTGAAGAAGCGATGTACAGCCTATGTGGAGGTGAAGGTCACACCTTCCAATGTCCAGTGTCCTACGCGGGCATGGTAAGAAGAGGTCCAGCCTCTAATCCAAGGCTTGACGAAACGGGATAAAGAGAAAGTGAGCCCGCAGCATTAGACCCAGCACCCTAGACCACCAGCAAGACTACAACTCGCGCTGTGGCACTGTGTGCCGTCACCCGCTGCTTCTCCAGGAACTGTGACAGAGAGTGAGCCCGGGAGAGAGAGAGTTGAGACGGCATAAGAAGAAAGAAATGGAACTAGTAAGGTCGTCCACCCGAGCGCTGAAGTAGACGTCACCCACCAGTCTTCCAACTCCATCCCGAGCGACGGTGAAGAAGAAAGTGACAGCAGTGAGCGTGAGGCCAAAAGGGAACATGAGAGAGATGAAGACGACACCAATGAAAGTGCAGCGAATACACCGACCCAGTGAATACCGTGCCCCTCTTCTCCTCTATCACTACCTCCCAATGATGGCCCTTAATGTGAAATGTCTAGAAAACAAAGATATGATAAATGAATTGAAGTTTGAAATATGTGAACTGAAAATTGTATTAAACTGACATTGACTTGTCGGACATTATGAAGTCCAGAATAAGGGGATTTAAAAAAAATCAAATGTAAGTATTTAGATAGGCCTACACTAAAATATTTAAATTACACGGAACAAAAATATAAACGCAACAATTTAAAAGATTTTACTGAGTTATAGTTCATGTAAGGAAATCATTAGACCCTAATCTATGGATTTCACATGACTGGGAATACAGATATTCATCTGTTGGTCACAGATACCTTCAAAAAAAGGTAGGGCAGGGACCAGAACCTGTCAGTTTCTGTTGTGCAGCGCAACACATCTCCTTCGCATACAGTTGATCAGTCTGTTGAAGGTGTCCTGTGGAATGTTGTCCCGCTCTTCTTGGATGGTTGTGCGAAGTTCCTGGATATCGTCGGAAACTGGAACACACTGTTGTACACGTAGATCCAGAACATCCCAAACACGTTCAATTGACATTTTCAGCTTCCAAGGATGATCAAATCTAATTTTGTTGGTCACATACACATATTTAGCAGACGTTATTGCGGGTGTAGTGAAATGCTTGTGTTACTAGCTCCAACAGTGCAGTAGTATCTAACAATTCACAATAATACACACAAATCTAAAAGTAAAAGAATGGAATTAAGAAATATATAAATATTAGGATGAGCAATGTCTGAGTGGCATTGACTAAAATACAGTAGAATACAGTATATGAAATTAGTTAAACAGTATGTAAACATTAAAGTGACTAGTGTTCAATTTAAAGTGACCAGTGATTCCATGTCTATGTAGTACATAGGGCAGCAGCCTCTTAAGGTGCAGGGTTGAGTAACCGGGTGCTAGCCGGTAGTCATGGCTATTTAACAGTGTGATACTGTAGAAGCTGTTTTTCAGTCTCTTGGTCCCAGCTTTGATGCACCTGTACTGACCTCGCCTTCTGGATGATAACGGGGTGAACAGGTAGTGTGGCTCGAGTGGTTGATATCCTTGATGATCTTTTTGGTCTTCCTGTTACATCGTGCTGTAGGTGTCCTGCAGGGCAGGCAGTGTCCCCGGTGATGCGTTGGACATACCCAGCGGCGACCAGTCATTTAGATTTTTTGGGGCTTGCCTGTTTTAAATGTTATTTTGGCATTAATATGTGTCACATATCAGTTTGCAAACAATTACAAATATATATAAATCTTTGAGTTAATAGAGCCGCATACAAACACGGTCTCTTTTTTGTTTTCTTGAGTAAGGCAGCTCCAAAATACAGGTGTTTCAGCCCAGCTCAGTGCTTTCTATGATGGTGGGGCAAGCCAGCAGAAAATACGGAGCTTTGCACCGTGATTGGCTCAGTGTTCTGTCACTCATGAGGAAACTACGTCACCGCATAGTCTAAGGGGAGACCTCGAAAATTCTAGCCCTTTCAGGTATTGACATAGAGATACATTAGAATTGCCCATCCAAGAAGGCTCAAGGTCATTGGCCACAGATAAAATGACGTCAAATCTCGTTATATGTATAGTAGCTTTGATTGGACTGATCATGTCAAAATCATACTTTCAAAATCTTAGCTAGAAGTCATCATCATGAATCAAGTCGACAATCTACTGGCAAATCCTTTTCAATCCTTGTCATATGAAGATAAATAATGAAGAGAAATTATAGATGAAACGAATCGGTGCTTATCGGCCATTGGATATAAACATTACACAACAAGATGTAAATTGCAAATTCAACATTGAGTGGTTTGGAAGGAAGTGAGCACAACAAGATGAGTCCAAAAATGTATTGTATGCTGCTGCATAAATTATGTAATATGCCAGGAGATATGCATACTGTAGCTAAGAAAGTAATACTAATGTTGTGTATGTTGTCTATGTTGTGTAGTAAGCTGTTAGTAGCCCATGTGCCTCACGCTAATAATTTGGTCCCCTTTCCCCTCTTTTCCCTACTGTTCTGACTTGGTGGTGCACGTGCACATGTAGCCTATAGCCTGTTTTAGAGAAATGCAATCATCAAATATTGTAAGAGCTTTCATTGTTTGCTTATATGGCACCGTTATTTATCCTACGGTTCTGACTTGGTGTACAGGGAGAATACGGTAAGAACAGCCCATGTTCTGAATTCTATCGCTGTACATTTCAAAAGTGCTGAACAAATAGTTAAATTGACAACATCCATCCTAGCTCGCTCATTAATGTCTCAATTTAAATTACGGATTGTCCTTCCCTTATGTCATAGTCTATACTTCTCAATTGTCAGTAGAAACCACCATTTTTAACAGGTCAGCCATATCAGCTATGTTTTTTAAAAAGGCAGTAAATGAGGCTGAATTAACTGATTCGCTACCAGACAAGGCTCCGCTGATAGCCAGGTGTAGCAGTGGTAAGGTGTTGGGACTGCTTTTGGGACAGCTTTATGTAGGTCCTAACTGTTTGTGGGCACTGTTTGTCACCGTTATAGTACAATGAATGTATTGTTTAGTGTTGTGTTGTGTAGTGCCTTTGCTGGCATGCATACATTTATTTATAATTTTTTTTGCCCCACCAAGATTTATATGCTAAAATCGCCACTGGGCAGACCGTACCATCCTCTGGAGAGCCCTGTGGTTGCAGCAGTGCAGTTGTCGTACAAGGCGGTGATACAATCCGACAGGATGCTCTCAATTGTACATCTATAAAAGTTTGTGAGGTTCTTAGGGGCCAAGCCAAATTTCTTCAGCCTCCTGAGGTTGAAGAGGCGCTGTTGCGCCTTCTTCCCCACACTGTCTTCTCCACTGCCGTCCCGTCGATGTGAATAGGGGAATGCTCTCTCTGTTGTCTCCTGAAGTCCACGATCAGCTCCTTCGTTTTGTTGAGGGAGAGTTATTTTCCTGGCACCACTCCGCTAGGACCTTCACCTCCTCCCTGTAGGCTGTCTCGTCATTGTTGTAATCAGGCCTAATACTGTTGTGTCCTCTGCAAACTTGATGATTGAGTTAGAGGCGTGCGTTGCCACGGAGTTATGTTTGAACAGGGAGTACAGGAGGGGGCTGAGCACCCACCCGTGTGGGGCCCCTGTGTTGAGAATCAGCGTAGTGGAGGTGTTGTTTCTTACCTTCACCACCTGGGAGGCGGCCAATCAGGAATTCCAGGACCCAGTTGCACAGGGCGGGGTTCAGACCCTGGGCCCCGAGCTTAATGATGAGCTTGGAGGGTACTATGGTGTTGAAGGTTGAGCTATAGTCAATGAACAGCATTCGTGCATAGGTATTCCTCATCCAGATGGGATAGGGCATTGTGTAGGGCAATGGCAATTGCATCATCTGTGGATCTATTGGGGCAGTATGCAAATTACAGTGGGTCTAGGTTGTCAGGTAAGATGGAGGTGATATGATCCTTATCTAGCCTCTCAAAGCACTTCATAATGACAGAAGTGAGTGCTACAGTCATTTAGTTCAGTTACTTTCGCTTTCTTGAGTACAGGAACAATGGTGAACATCTTGACGCAAGTGGAGAGAGCAGACTGGGATAGGGAGAGATTGAACATGTCCTAACGACTCTAGCCATATGGTCTGCGCATGCTCTGAGAAGTGGCTAAGGTTACAGTCTGAGCCAGTAGCCTTGCGAGGGTCAACACGCTTAAATGTCTTACTCAAATCGGCCACGGAGAACGAGAGCCCACAGTCCTTGGGAGCGGACCATGTCGGTGGCACTGTGTTATCCTCAAAGCTGGCGAAGAAGGTGTTAAGCTTGTGTACAAATCCTTGCAACATGGGGGTAGTGCATTATGCTGAAACATGAGGTGATGGTGGTGGATGAATGGCACGACAATGGACCTCAGGATCTCATCACGGTATCTCTGTGCATTCAAATTGCCATTGATAAAATGCAATTGTGTTCATTGTCCATTGCTTATACCTGCCCATACCATAATCCCACTGCACTCTGTTCACAACGTTGACATCAGCTAAATGCTCGCCCACACAACGCCATACACGTGGTCTGCGGTTGTGAGCTACGTTGGATGTACTGCTAAATTCTCTAATAAGACGTTGGAGGCGGCTGGTGGTAGAGAAATTAGCATTCAAGTCTCTGGCAACCGCTTTGGTGGACATTCCTGCAGTCAGCATGTCAATTGCACGCTCCCTCAACTTGAGACATCTGTGGCATTGTTTTGCATGACAAAACTGCACAGTGGCCTTTTATTGTCCCAAGCACAAAGTGCACCTGTGTAATGATCATGTTGTTTAATCAGCTTCTTGATATGCTACACTTGTCAGGTGGATGGATTATCTCGGAAAAGGAGAAATGCTCACTAACAGGGATATAAACTAATTTGTGCACAACATTTGAGAGAAATAAGCTTTTTGTGTGTATGGAACATTTCAGGGATATTTTATTTCAGCTCATGAAACATGGGACGAACACTTTACATGTTGCATTTATATTTTTGTTCACTCTATATCTTAATCTGAATTGTAAAATAAATACAGCTACATTTGAAAAAATATAATTTATATGAATTGGAAAATGAAATAGGCTGGATGGAGGATTCTTGACTTTTCAATTCCTTTTAATCCTTCTCTATCGTTTTGTACTATGAACTGTACATGTGATGTAATATATTGTATGTTTGTTAATCACCTCTTTTTGATCCAAAACAACTAGCAAAATGTAATCAACAATATGAAATATGGAATAAAGATATTATATATATATATATATATATATATATATATATATTTAAAAAAATGTTTTTAAAGCATCAAAACAAGAGGTGATTCAAAACAAATGTTTGTAACTCATGAAAGAGACCTGGAACAGAGAGATATAGTTTTTAAAGCAGATTGCAAAATAAGGAGTTGGCCCTATGTATTGGAGCAGGTAGCATTCTCCTGGTATCCGCCAAACCCAGATTCGTCTGTTGGACTGCCAGATTGTGAAGTGTGATTCATCACTCCACAGACAAGTTTCCACTGCTCCAGAGTCCAATGGCAGCAAGCTTTTCACCACTCCAGCCGACGCTTGGCATTGCGCATGCTGATCTTAGGCCTATGTGCGGCCATGCAAACCCATTTCATGAAGCTCCCGATGAACAGTTCTTGTGCTGACGTTGCACTTCAGCACTCAGAGTCCCGTTCTTTGAGGACAGATGATTTATACGTGCTTCAAGCTTCAGCACTTGGAGTGCCATTCTGTGAGCTTGTGTGGACTACCACTTTGTGGCTGAGCCTTTGTTGCTGCTTATAGAAGTTTCCACTTCACAATAACAGCACTTACAGTTGACCGGGGCAGCTCTAGCAGTGCAGAAATTTGACGAACTGACTTGTTGGAAAGATAGCGTCCTATGACGGTGACACGTTGAAGGTCACTGAGCTCTTCAGTAAGGCCATTCTACTGCCAATGTTTGTCTATGGAGATGGCATGGCTGTGTGCTCAATTTTATTGTCAGCAATTGGTGTATCTGAAATAGCTAAATCCACTAATTTGAAGGGGTGTCCACATACTTTTGTATACATAGTGTATCAACTTACAGATTCAATACCAGGCTCCAACCAGCACACCACTACACTGCATCATTATTTAAACAACTATGATCAGGGCAGGCAAAGGTTAGGAAAATTAGTTTCAGTTTCCTTTGCCTGCTCATAGTTGGTCAAAGTCACATGATGCACACCAGATGATAAATGACATGTTTAAAAAGGGTAAAGTGCCCCTTTAAACATAAATTGTCAATATCAAAATGTTTGGCGAGGAAAGGAAAGAAAGGAAACCTCAATCAGTTTTGCCTGGTGAAGTAAAGGTAAACATCCTTCAATAATAATGATTGCTGATTGGTGAATATGAGGTATTTTGTTGTTTCCTCTTCAGTGTGGGGTGACCAGTGCTCCGTCCCCTGAGGGCCCCTGCCAGCCAATCACCATTCCACTGTGCCAGGGCATCTCCTACAACCTGACGGCCATGCCAAATCTGCTGGGGCACAAAAAACAGGCGGAGGCGGCCGTTAAGATGGCTCAAATGGAGTATGTTTTGAAATTGACTTGTTCTGTGGATATCCGCTTCTTTCTGTGTTCTGTCTACGCTCCCCAGTGTGTGGAAGGGGAGGTGCAGCGCCCTTGCAGATCCCTTTGTGAGAGAGCCAAACTGGGGTGTGACAGTGTGTTGAATAAGTTTGGGATGTTCTGGCCTGATGATCTGAGCTGTGAATCCTTTCCAGAGGAGTCATGCGTGAGAGTAGGTACCGATACTCTAGTCATTTTTTAACCCTTATTAAGTCACCACTTTTAATAAATCAGTAGTTTCTCCAAGTTGTTTAATTCAGTAATACCTTGCAATAAGTACATGGGCCAGTAGTGGCTGCAACAATGATTTGGCTTTCATTATTTTGCTACAGACCCAACAGGGTGCATGCTAGCGGTATCGTCACCTTTGTTTGAGATGTGTACAAAACAATTTACTCTAAAATATTGTCTACTTCTTTTCACAGGGGGACAGTAATCCCGAGGTGTGTTTAAAATATTTTTCTCCGACAACTGAAGAGTAAATATTTATATGTAGCAAGTGAATGATACCTATAATGTGTTTAATGAGGAATGTATGAAGTGAAGTGGGAGTAGGTGGATAGGTGGCAAGTGAAAATTGGAGAATATTACCGTCATCCTATCAAATGTTTGTGTTTTTTGGTCTCCACAGCAACTCACGGCTGAGGAACTCCTGGTCAAGCTGAAAGAACTTGGTCACTCTGTTCGGGACCAATGTTAGTTGTGGTTTCTGAGATTTAAAGCATTATGTATGACGTGTGTGTGTATTTAATTTATACATATATGTTCTTGTCTACTTCAATTGTAGCACTAAGTCTTCAAACTGCCCACATATTGTTGGTTCTAGAAGATGTATCCTACACCTGTTTCTGTTTTTAGTTCACTTTTATATGAGTTTATTAATTAATATTTCTTCCCCGAAACCATTTTTTTGTGTTTCCTGCCAATTATTTTATTTATTTACTTCTTTCTGAGCTATATTGTAGATCAACTGAGGCCCCAGTAGGCTCCCTGGTTGACAATGGTTTCAATACTGTATCAACCATCAATCCTTTCTCCTTTAACCAGCTCCTTTCAGAAAGACAAATCAGGCAAACTGGATGTGAAAGAATTCCACAACCTAAAGCACTATGTGTCTGTTACCAAGAGAGAGTACTCAGAGTCCTATGAGTGGCAGAACCCAGGGTTCGTCACAGAATACCAGATGAAGAATGCCCTTGATGTCCGTGGTTAGTCATGTATCACAGTTACGATCAAAGGATGTATTTACAGTGGCAAGAAAAAGTATGTGAACCCTTTGGAAATACCTGGATTTCTGCATAAATTGGTCATCAAATTTTATCTGATCTTCGTCTAGGTCACAACAATAGACAAACACAGTCTGCTTAAACTAATAACACACAAACAATTATAAGTTTTCATGTCTTTATTGAACACACCATATAAAACATTCACAGTGCAGGGTGGGAAAAGTATGTGAACCCTTGGATTTAATAATTGCTTGACCCTCCTTTGGCAGCAATAACCTCAACCAAACATTTTATGTAGTTGCAGATCAGACCTGCACAACAGTCAGGAAGATTTTTGAATCATCATCATCTTTACAAAACTGTTTTAGTTCAGCAATATTCTTGGGATGTCTGGTGTGAACCGCTCTCTTGAGGTCATGCCACAGCATCTCAATCGGGTTGAGGTCAGGACTCTGACTGGGACACTCCAGAAGGCTTATTTTCTTCTGTTGAAGCCATTCTTTTGTTGATTTACTTCTGTGTTTTGGGTTGTTGACCTGTTGCATCACCCAACTTCTGTTGAGCTTCAATTGGCAGACAGATAGCCTAACATTCTCCTGTAAATTGTCTTGATAAACTTGGGAATTCATTTTTCCGTTGATGATAGCAAGTTGTCCAGGCCCTAAGGCAGCAAAGCAGCCCCAAACCATGATGCTCCCTCCACCATACTTTACAGTTGTGATGTGGTTTTGATGTTGGTGTACTGTTCCTTTTTCTCTCCAGTGTTGTGTGTTCCTTCCAAACAACTCAATTATAGTTACATCTGTCCACAGAATATTTTGCCAGTAGCGCTGTGGGAAATCCCTGTGCACTTTATGGCCATTCTCACAAGGCTCAAGATCCCGAAGGGTAACTCTTTACTCACTATATAACACATTTCTGACTTTCCAATCAATCTACTACATCTAAATATATTTATATATATATATATAGTCACATACTGTACACATACTGTACACCAAATAGGTGCATTAAAATGTGTTGTTTTACAATGTTTACAATGTACAGTGGGGAGAACAAGTATTTGATACACTGCTGATTTTGCAGGTTTTCCTACTTACAAAGCATGTAGAGGTCTGTACTTTTTATCTTAGGTACACTTCAACTGTGAGAGACGGAATCTAAAACAAAAATCCAGAAAATCACATTGTATGATTTTATTGCATGATATTTGATCACCTACCAACCAGTAAGAATTCCGGCTCTCACAGACATGTTAGTTTTTCTTTAAGAAGCCCTCCTGTTCTCCACTCATTACCTGTATTAACTGCACCTGTTTGAACTCTTTACCTGTATAAAAGACACCTGTCCACACACTCAATCAAACAGACTCCAACCTCTCCACAATGGCCAAGACCAGCGAGCTGTGTAAGGTTATCAGGGTTAAATTGTAGACCTGCACAAGGCTGGGATGGGCTACAGGACAATAGGCAAGCAGCTTGGTGAGAACGCAACAACTGTTGGTGCAATTATTAGAAAATGGAAGAAGGTCAAGATGACGGTTAATCACCCTCAGTCTGGGGCTCCATGCAAGATCTCACCTCGTGTGGCATCAATGATCATGAGGAAGGTGAGGGATCAGCCCAGAACTACACGGCAGGACCTGGTCAATGACATGAAGAGAGCTGGGACCACAGTCTCAAAGAAAACCATTAGTAACACACTACGCCGTCATGGATTAAAATCCTGCAGGACACGCAAGGTCCCCCTGCTCAAGCCAGCGCATGTCCAGGCCCGTCTGAAGTTTGCCAATGACCATCTGGATAATCCAGAGGAGGAACGAGAGAAGGTCATGTGGTCTGATGAGAAAAAAATCGAGCTTTTTGGTCTAAACTCCACTCGCTGTGTTTGGAGGAAGAAGAAGGATGAGTACAACCCCAAGAACACCATCCCAACCGTGAAGCATGGAGGTGGAAACATCATTCTTTGGGGATGCTTTTCTGCAAAGGGGACAGGACGACTGCACCGCATTGATGGGAGGATGGATGGGGCCATGTATCGCGAGATCTTGGCCAACAACCTCCTTCCCTCAGTAAGAGCATTGAAGATGGGTCGTGGCTGGGTCTTCCAGCATGACAATGACCCGAAACACACAGCCAGAGCAACTAAGGATTCGCTCCTTAAGAAGCATCTCAAGGTCCTGGAGTGGCCTAGCCAGTCTCCAGACCTGAACCCAATAGAAAATCTTTGGAGGGAGCTGAAAGTCCGTATTGCCCAGCGACAGCCCCGAAACCTGAAGGATCTGGATAAGGTCTGTATGGAGGAGTGGGCCAAAATCCCTGCTGCAGTGTGTGCAAACCTGGTCATGAATTACAGGAAACGTATGATCTCTGCAATTGAAAACAAAGGTTTCTGTACCAAATATTAAGTTCTGCTTTTCTGATGTATCAAATACTTATGTCAAACATACTTATGTCATACAATAAAATGCTAATTAATTACTTACTTACTTTTTGTTTTAGATTCCGTCTCTCACAGTTGAAGTGTACCTATGATAAAAATTACAGACCTCTACATGCTTTGTAAGTGAGAAAACCTGCAAAATCGGCAGTGTATCAAATACTTGTTCTCCCCACTGTATATGTTACAATGTTTTACAATCTACAATGTTGCATAGTGCCTTGAGAACAAGTGCTTTATGAATACAATGTATTATTATTATGATCAGTGTTGCAATGATCTATAAACAAATAGAACACAGTGAGATTTGTACATCTTTTTTGTTCTCCTGCTCCAGCTCGCTTTAAATCCCGACTCATTTCACCCTGTGATGCTGCAACAGACTGTGAGGTCGACAGTTTCTCCTTCAGTCAGGTGAGTTTGCTCTGGCAGAGTTATCAAGCTTTGAAGCTTTGTCTTTGGCCACAGTGACTACGTCTATCTCTACCTAAAGAAGAACAGAATATGAAGAAGTAATCACCACTGAGAAGCTTTATTTGTGGAAGATGTCGAATTTTTCTCCCCCTGTTCCAGTTAATCCAAGTTACCATTATGTAGGCCAGCGGCAGCTGTCCAGTCACCAGCAGGAGTTCAATTGACCTGGAATGCAAAGCAATGCAGTAACCTGTTTTGGACCAAAAAAACAACATTCTACTGCCTTTTAGTACATACCTGTCAAAAATGATTGTCATAGTGCTGTATAATTTGTGACTGATGTCCACCTGAATATGATGGCTGTTTCCTCCTGGTCTGTTTGAATCTCTTTCTGTACATTTTCTTGCTACATTGTTTATAACACATTTACACACATATTTTGTTGGACTCAGTATTCTATCTTGCTTGTCAGTTATACAACAAGACTAGAGACTTTCTTCTCCATATCGGCATTTTTTCTTAAACTTTAATCTCATGTTTCTTTTTCTTTCTTTTGTCTGTATACTGTCATTCAGCTTTTAGCTGCAGAGTTGTACAAGACAGCCTAACAAATAAAATATATGCCCTGGCGGATATTCATACATGTGTGTGTGTGTGTAAAATTCTGAATTATAAGACGATTTTGCCAGCCTATCCTCTCATCTTTTCAGTTAACAGTAGCTACTATCCTCCATCATACTACTTCACCAGTATAATGTATCCAGTTGATTTCCTGTTGATAGAGTAGCATGTTATTTATCATTCAGACCACCTCCCTCAAAAGACTTCACAATATCCCCTTTTCTTAAGTAATTATGTTTATTATGTTCATGAATAGCCATTAATTCACTCAAAGACCCATATATTTAAATGTAAACGAGAAGCTAGATAGTGATTAAGTACTATTGGAATCTGCGTTGTGTTCTTGAGGATTCGAGTGGTGTCATCTGTTAAAAGCAGACTGGCTGATAGCCAATGGACTTTCCATTTCAAGGGAGGGATTTGAAAGAAAGTCACAGGCACAGGACTCACTTCCCGAATAACAGTGAGAGTAGTGATAATGTGGCAACAATATTGAAAGTTCAACTTTTGGACCAAATTCATTAAATTATCCTCCCTCTGGAAGTGCATCCCTGTGTTTCAACTTTCTTTCAAAATCCTCATCCACCAACATCTCTCATGGCCTACACGATCATGACATACAGTGCCTTGCGAAAGTATTCGGCCCCCTTGAACTTTGCGACCTTTTGCCACATTTCAGGCTTCAAACATAAAGATATAAAACTGTATTTTTTTGTGAAGAATCAACAACAAGTGGGACACAATCATGAAGTGGAACGACATTTATTGGATATTTCAAACTTTTTTAACAAATCAAAAACTGAAAAATTGGGCGTGCAAAATTATTCAGCCCCCTTAAGTTAATACTTTGTAGCGCCACCTTTTGCTGCGATTACAGCTGTAAGTCGCTTGGGGTATGTCTCTATCAGTTTTGCACATCGAGAGACTGAATTTTTTTCCCATTCCTCCTTGCAAAACAGCTCGAGCTCAGTGAGGTTGGATGGAGAGCATTTGTGAACAGCAGTTTTCAGTTCTTTCCACAGATTCTCGATTGGATTCAGATCTGGACTTTGACTTGGCCATTCTAACACCTGGATATGTTTATTTTTGAACCATTCCATTGTAGATTTTGCTTTATGTTTTGGATCATTGTCTTGTTGGAAGACAAATCTCCGTCCCAGTCTCAGGTCTTTTGCAGACTCCATCAGGTTTTCTTCCAGAATGGTCCTGTATTTGGCTCCATCCATCTTCCCATCAATTTTAACCATCTTCCCTGTCCCTGCTGAAGAAAAGCAGGCCCAAACCATGATGCTGCCACCGCCATGTTTGACAGTGGGGATGGTGTGTTCAGGGTGATGAGCTGTGTTGCTTTTACGCCAAACATAACGTTTTGCATTGTTGCCAAAAAGTTCAATTTTGGTTTCATCTGACCAGAGCCCCTTCTTCCACATGTTTGGTGTGTCTCCCAGGTGGCTTGTGGCAAACTTTAAACGACACTTTTTATGGATATCTTTAAGAAATGGCTTTCTTCTTGCCACTCTTCCATAAAGGCCAGATTTGTGCAATATACGACTGATTGTTGTCCTATGGACAGAGTCTCCCACCTCAGCTGTAGATCTCTGCAGTTCATCCAGAGTGATCATGGGCCTCTTGGCTGCATCTCTGATCAGTCTTCTCCTTGTATGAGCTGAAAGTTTAGAGGGACGGCCAGGTCTTGGTAGATTTGCAGTGGTCTGATACTCCTTCCATTTCAATATTATCGCTTGCACAGTGCTCCTTGGGATGTGTAAAGCTTGGGAAATCTTTTTGTATCCAAATCCGGCTTTAAACTTCTTCACAACAGTATCTCGGACCTGCCTGGTGTGTTCCTTGTTCTTCATGATGCTCTCTGCGCTTTTAACAGACCTCTGAGACTATCACAGTGCAGGTGCATTTATACGGAGACTTGATTACACACAGGTGGATTGTATTTATCATCATTAGTCATTTAGGTCAACATTGGATCATTCAGAGATCCTCACTGAACTTCTGGAGAGAGTTTGCTGCACTGAAAGTAAAGGGGCTGAATAATTTTGCACGCCCAATTTTTCAGTTTTTGATTTGTTAAAAAAGTTTGAAATATCCAATAAATGTCGTTCCACTTCATGATTGTGTCCCACTTGTTGTTGATTCTTCACAAAAAAATACAGTTTTATATCTTTATGTTTGAAGCCTGAAATGTGGCAAAAGGTCGCAAAGTTCAAGGGGGCCGAATACTTTCGCAAGGCACTGTAAGACTTCTGATAACAACGCAACACGTTTGGGGTGATAATGGGCCACAACATTGTGAAGTGCTATAACCAATGGTAGGAAAGTACAGTAAGCTCCAAAAGTATTGGGACAGTGACACATGTTTTGTTGTGCAGACTGTCAGCTTGTATTTGAGGGTATTTCGATCCATATCGGGTTAACCGTTTAGAAATAACGGCACTTTTTGTACATAGTCCCCCCATTTTATTGTGGCAAAAGTATTGGGACAAATTCACTTGGGTCCCATATTCATAGCACACAACGTCTACATGAAGCTTGTGACTCTACACATTTGTTGGATGCATTTGCTGTTTGTTTTGGTTGTGTTTCAGATTATTTTGTGTCCAATAGAAATTAATTGTAAATAATGTATTGTGTCATTTTTGTGTCATTTTTGTCACTTTTATTGTAAATAAGCAGTGGTGGAAAAAGTAACCAATTGTCATACTTGAGTGAAAGTAAAGATACCTTAGTAGAAATTACTTGAGTAAAAGTGAAAATCACCCAGAAAAATACTACTTGAGTAAAAGTCTAAACGTTTTTGGTTTTAAATATACTTAAGTATCAAAAGTAAAAGTACAAGTATGAATCATTTCAAATTCCTTATATTAAGCAAAGCAGACAGACACATTTTCTAGTTATTTACAGATAGCCAGGTGCACACCCCAACACTCCAAACGAAGCATGTGTTTAGTGAGTCCGCCAGATCAGAGGCAGTAGTGATGACCAGGGATAGTCTCTTGATAAGTGTGGGAATTAGACCATATTCCTGTCCTGCTAAGCATTCAACATGTAACGAACACTTTTGGGTGTCAGGGAAAATATATGGAGTAAAAAGTACATCATTTTCTTTAGGAATGTAGTGAAGTAAAAATAAAAGTTGTCAAAAATATAAATAGTAAAGTACAGATACCCCAAAAAACTACTTAAGTAGTACTTTGAAGTATTTTACACCACTGTAAATAAGAGTAGAATATGTTTCTAAACACTTCTACATTAATGTGGCTGGTACCATGATTACGGATAATTCTGAATGAATTGTGAATAATGATGAGTGAGAAAGTTACAGATGCACAAATATCCTACTCCCCACCCTGATAACGACTTCCTCTTCCTCATCACTGCTGTCATCAATGATGATAATTTGTCTTAAGACCTGAGGAATACAAATTAGACAAAAAATCACATGACAGTCATAATCCCTGGTGGACAGACTACGTAAACATAAAGTTGCAGGCACATTCCATTTGAAAATTATCTCTATGGTTACAGGGCTCTGTTTGGCTGATACATTTCCCACTGTTGCTATGTCACCTGTACCTGCACCAGATGAAAAAGAGCACTGAAGTGAATGCACTCGGTTACTACCAAAATCTACGTATGCGTTTGTCCACTGAGCAGTGCCACGAGTCACGTTTCTCCTGCACCTGACATTGACCTGACATGAAAAATAGGAAGTCTGACAGGCCATGTGTGCCTTGTTGAACTTTTTTAAAAGCACGATCCAGCCTGTAGGTCTACTGAGAACCACTCAGGCTCAGAGGACACAGACAAAGCCCAGCATTCACTGATCACCCACAGACAGCTAAACAGTACCGTTCTAAAATCACAAGCTTTTTATATTTAGTTTACAATTGTACCACCTGCAGGCCAATTAGAGAACCTCTCTCAAGTGTCATTCAATTGAACCAATCAAATCAAATCGAACCAAATCAAATTTTATTTGCCACCAGTTTAGACCTTACAGTGAAATGCTTACTTACGAGCCCCTAACTGACAGTGCAGTTTCAAAAAAATATGGATAAGAATAAGAGATAAAAGTAACAGGTAATTAGAGGAGCAGTAAAAAATAACAATATATACAGGGGGGTGCCGGTACATGAGTCAATGTGCAGGGGCACCGGTTAGTTGAGGTAGTATGTACATGTAGGTAGAGTTATTAAAGTGACTATGCATAGATGACACCAGAAAGTGTCAGTGGAGGGGGGAAATGTGAATAGTCTGGGTAGCCATTTGACTAGATGTTCAGGAGTCTTATGGCTTGGGGGTAGAAGCTGTTTAGAAGCCACTTGGACTTAGACCTGGCGCTCCGATACCGCTTGTTGTGTGGTAGAAGAGAGAACAGTCTAAGGAGGCTGGAGTCTTCGACAATTTTCAGGGCCATCCTTTGACACCGCCTGGCATAGAGGTCCTGGATGGCAGGAAGCTTGGCTCCAGTGATGCACTAGGCCGTTCGCACTATCCCTGTAGTGCCTTGCAGTCGGAGGCCGAGCAGTTGCCATACCAGGCAGTGATGCAACCAGTCAGGATACTGGTGCAGCTGTAGAACTTTTTGAGGATCTGAGGACCCATGCAAATATTTTCAGTTTCCTGAGGGGGAATAGTTTTTGTTGTGTCTGCTTCACGACTGTCATGGTGTGCTTGGACCATGTTAGTTTGTTGGTGATGTGGACACCAAGGAACTTGAAGCTCTCAACCTGCTCCATTGCAGCCCCTTCGATGAGAATGGGGGCGTGCTCGGTCCTCCTTTTCCTGTAGTCCACAATCATCTCCTTTGTCTTGATCACGTTGAGGGAGAGGTTGTTGTCCTTGCACCACACGGTCAGGTCTCTGACCTCCCTATAGGCTGTCTCGTTGTTGTCGGTGATCAGGCCTACCACTGTTGTGTCATCTGCAAATTTAATGACGGTGTTAGAGTCGTGCCTGGCCGTGCAGTCATGAGTGAACAGGGAGTACAGGAGGGGGCTGAGCATGCACCCCTGAGGGGCCCCTGTGTTGAGGATCAGCGTGGCGGATGTGTTGTTACCTACCCTTACCACCTGGGAACGGCCCGCCAGGAAGTCCAGGATCCAGTTGCAGAGGGAGGTGTTTAGTCCCAGGGTCCTTAGCTTATTGATGAGCTTTGAGGGCACTATGGTGTTGAAAGCTGAGCTGTAGTCAATGAACAGCATTCTCACATAGGTGTTCCTTTTGTTCAGGTGGGAAAGGGCAGTGTGGAGTGCAATAGTGACTGCATCATCTGTGGATCTGTTGGGGCGATATGCAAATTGGAGTGGGTCTAGGGTTTCTGGGATGACGGCATTGATGTGAGCCATGACTAGCCTTTCAAAGCACTTCATGGCTACAGACGGGAGTGTGGATCGAAGTTGTTTTATTTGGAGATTACCAACATTGCCTATAGAAATGTATCCGTCTCATATTAGTTGAGAGAGAAACAACACATTTCTCTTGCAGAATGCACTAACACAATCAAAACTTTAAAAAGCCTACCGGTCACAAAATGCAATAACTCCGAAACAGTATAATTTGTCGTCTGGAAAGATTATCAACTATCACCCTCAGAATTTAGAAAACATGTCACAAGCATAGTCACGGGAAGTAGGGGTGCTGCTGCTGCACCCCCTGAAAAAGTAGAATTGAATAATAATTTATATTCACAAAAGTAGTGCACTGGGCCTTTGCTAGTCCTGTATTAGCAGACCGATAAAGCCTTCTGTAATGCGGGAAACATTTTTTTTCCAGCCCCTAATCTCTGAACTGATCAATTAGCTCAGTTGTGGTGCCTAGTTGGAACAAAATCCTGCAGTACTCCAGGAACAGGATTGCCTACCCGTCATAGAGGTTAAGGTGGCTAGAAGTTTCTTCAGCTTCCAGAGACCCAGGTGGTGGTCTCAAAAAAGGCCTCAGAATTGGTTAATGATTCTAGGTTGAAGTAACCACCATCATGCCATAGGTTCTCACGTTCCTCCTGCTGCTGCTCTACTTTAACATCATAGTGCCCATTGGGTATGAAGTTTATTACTAGGTATTGCTGCACTGTTGGAGCAAGAAATACAAGCATTTCTCTGCACCTGCGATAACATCTGCAAACCTGTGTACTCGACCAATAAACTTGATTTGAGTAGTCATCAAGCAGCCATCTTGGAGGATGAAGTAGAATTCCTGAGTTATCTAAGCTGTATCATGCATAGAATACTCATTATAGGATATCTATGGTTACAGGGCTTTGAACGGATGATTCAATTCCACTACGTCAACTGCACCAGATGAAAAAGAGCATGAACTTCCACTTAGTGACTCCCAAATAAAGTAGGTCAAAGAGAACATCTCACTTGCCCTTCAATTGAACCAATCATAGAACACAGTTCACACACACACACACACACACACACACACACACGAAACCACAAGGCTTTTATTCAAAAACGCATTTGGTCAGGAATTAAGATGTATATATTTATATGTAAATAGATAATGCTCATATACACAGAGAGAATCAATGTGCTAGAGTCATTGCAATATTCATACACATTTAGGTGTGTATGTCCTTTCATCTATTCTCCAAAACCAAAACGATAAATGCAATGGCTGTATCACTGCTTACAATGGATGACCTTTCGAAGCCTTTCAATGCCACCAAAATCTAAATGAGCAGACATGATCAAAGGTAATAAAGTGTGTGTGTGTGTACCGGTTTGTATGATGAAATCAGAGAAGCCTCTGTAATATAAAGCATTGTTAGCTTGTTTAACATGGCATAACATGTTAGTTTGTTCGATGCTCACTGATTTATTCAAGACTTCCCCCACACTGCAGCACTTTTTACAGTCTGGTAGTTGGCAGCATGGGAGGTTGTTACTGGGGGGGGGGGTCTCCCTCCCTGATTTAGTTGGCGGGGTGGGGGGGTCCCTCTGGGATGAGGGAGGTGAAGAAGGTGCTGATGAAGGACCAGGCGGAGGCCAGGAAGCCGTGGTGGCGGGGGGCAGCGGGAGCTGCCGGGTCCTCTGGGCCTTCCTCTCCACTGTCGCCCTCCTCATCCTCCAGCCCTTCATCCATCATCCGCTCCTGAGATGGAGAGAAACAGGACAAGGAAATGAGAGAGAATAAGAGAAGGACCATCGGTTTAAAAAACAGAGACGGAGAGAGAATGTGGCAGAGAGAAAGGAGCAGCTTGGACACAGACAGAAAAACAACCACACAGACAGAGATGGAGTCCATCTTAAACAAGAAGCACCTACCATCTCCTGGATGTCCTGGTGTCTCTCTGCCTCGTCCTGATGAGCTAACCCCGCTCCTCCTCTTCCGGGGTTCTGCAGCTCTGGCCTAAAGGGGAACCAACCAGCCCTGTGCCTAGTTAACACCACAAAATTAGTATCTCACACACAGACACAGTGGGCTCCAAAATTACTGTCACCCCTGACTGACAATGCACAAACAATACTTGAACAAATATAAACAATATAATTATAGAGATACTCAAAATACCAACATGTGAGAAATACTGTACTTTATTAATGTTTTAATGGAACCCACCAAAATCATACAATTATTTAACACAAATACATTTAATCAAAATCAAGGTTTCATAATTATTGGCACTCCTCATTTAGTACTTAGTGCATCCACCTCTGGCAAGGATAACAGCATGGTCTTTTCCTGTAATGTTTGACAAGGTTAAGGAACACATTTGGAGGGATTTTGAACCATTCTTCTATGCAGATCCTTTCAAGAGCTTTCACATTCTTGGGTTTGCACTTATCAACTTCCCTCTTCCACTCAGCCCACAGGTTTTCGATTGGATTGAGGTCCGGCGACTGAGATGGCCATGGCAGAACATTGATTTTGCTGTCACAGAAGCATTTGTGTGTGGATCTTGAGGTATGTTTTGGGTCATTGTCTTGTTGGAAAGTCCACCTACGACCAAGTCCAAGCCTTCTGGCAGAGGCAACCAGAATGTCAGCCAAAATTGCCTGATTCTTGGTGGAATTCATTATGCCATCAATCTTAACCTCTGGAATTAAAACAGCCCCAAAACATCACTGACCCACCACCATATTTCAACGTACGAGGTGCCTTTCCTTGTATGCATCTCTGTTTCGACACCAAAACCTTAAATTTTGGTCTCATCTGACCAGAGCACCTTCTTCCAGTCATAATTTAAATGACGTTTGGCTCCAAGCACTTGCGTCCGTGTCTTGGGGTCAGAAAGGGCTTTCTTATGGCAACCCTTCCAAAGAGGCTGTGGTTGTCTGATGGTGCTTTTTGAAAACTGGTGACCCCAAGACGCCACCAAGGCCTGCAAATCTTTCACAGTAATTCTTGGGGATTTTGTTGCTTCTCTCACCATCCTCCTCACTATCTTGGGGGGCAAAATGCATTTGCGTCCTCTACCCATGAGGTTTTCAACTGTTCCATATCTTTTGAATTGTTTAATAATTGCCCTGACAGTGCTCAGTGGTATATTCAATTGTTTGTGGATCTTCTTGTAGCCATTAACAGATTTAAAGCTCATCACTAAGCTAAGGATCCTGGGACTAATCACCTTCCTCTGCAACTGGATCCTGGACTCCCTGACGGGCCACCCCCAGGTGGTAAGGGTAGGTAACAACATCCGCCACGTTGATCCTCAACACAGAGGCCCCTCAGGGGTGCGTGCTCAGTCCCCTCCTGTACTCCCTGTTCACACACGACTGCGTGGCCAAGCATGACTCCAACACCCTCAATAACTTTGCAGACGACACAACGACAAGACAGCCTATAGGGAGAAGGTCGGAGACCTGGCCGGGTGGTGCCAGAATAACAACCTATCCCTCAACGTAATCAAGACAAAGGAGATGATTGTGGTTTACAAGAAAAGGAGGATTGAGCACACCATCATTCTCATTGACGGGGCTGTAGTGGAGAAGGTTGAGAGCTTCATGTTCCTTGGTGTCCACATCACCAACAAACTAGAATGGTCCAAACAGACCAAGACCGTCGTGAAGGGGGCACGACAAAGCCTCAGAAAACGAAAAAGATTTGGCATGGGTCCTCAGATCCTCAAAAGGTTCTACAGGTGCAACATCGAGAGCATCCTGACTGGTTGAGTCACTGCCTGGTACGCAAATGCTCGGCCTACGACCGCAAGGCACTACAGAGGGTAATGCGTAGTGCCCAGAACATCACTGGGGCCAAGCTTTCTGCCATCCAGGACCTCTACAGCAGGCGGTGTCAGAGGAAGGCCCTAAAAATTGACAAAAACCCCAGCCACCCTAATCATAGACTGTTCTCTCTACTACCGCATGGCAAGCGGTACCGGACCGCCAAGTCTAGGATTAAAAGGCTTCTCAACAGCTTCTACCCCGAAGCCATAAGACTCCTGAACAGGTAATAAAATGGCTACCCGGACTATTTCCATTGTGTCCCGCCACCCCTTCTTTTACGCTGCTGCTACTCTGTTTATTATCTATGCATAGTCACTTTAACTAAACCTACATACAGTGGGGCAAAAAAGTATTTAGTCAGCCACCAATTGTGCAAGTTCTCCCACTTAAAAAGATGAGAGAGGCCTGTACTTTTCATCATAGATACACTTCAACTATGACAGACAAAATTAGGGAAAAAATCCAGAAAAATCACATTGTAGGATTTTTTATGAATTTATTTGCAAATTATGGTGGAAAATAAGTATTTGGTCACCTACAAACAAGTAAGATTTCTGGCTCTCACAGACCTGTAACAACTTATTTAAGAGGCTCCTCTGTCCTCCACTCGTTACCTGTATTAATGGCACCCGTTTGAACTTGTTATCAGTATAAAAGACACCTGTCCACAACCTCAAACAGTCACACTCCAAACTCCACTATGGCCAAGACCAAAGAGCTGTCAAAGGACACCAGAAACAAAATTGTAGACCTGCACCAGGCTGGGAAGACTGAATCTGCAATAGGTTAGCGGTTTGGTTTGAAGAAATCAACTGTTGGGAGCAATTATTAGGAAATGAAAGATATACAAGACCATTGATAATCTCCCTTGATCTGGGGCTCCACGCAAGATCTCACCTCGTGGGGTCAAAATTATCACAAGAACGGTGAGCAAAAATCCCAGAACCACACGGGGGGGACCTAGTGAATGACCTGTAGAAAGCTGGGGCCAAAGTAACAAAGCCTACAATCAGTAACACACTACGCCGCCAGGGACTCAAATCCTGCAGTGCCAGACGTGTTCCCCTGCTTAAGCCAGTACATGTCCAGGCCCATCTGAAGTTTGCTAGAGAGCATTTGGATGATCCAGAAGAAGATTGGGATAATGTCATATGGTCAGATGAAACCAAAATATAACTTTTTGGTAAAAACAACTCGTCGTGTTTGGAGGACAAAGAATGCTGAGTTGCATCCAAAGAACACCATACCTACTGTGAAGCATGGGGGTGGAAACATCATGCTTTGGGGCTGTTTTTCTGCAAAGGGACCAGGACGACTGATCCGTGTAAAGGAAAGAATGAATGGGGCCATGTATTGTGAGATTTTGAGTGAAAACCTCCTTCCATCAGCAAGGGCATTGAAGATGAAACGTGGCTGGGTCTTTCAGCATGACAATGATCCCAAACACACCGCCCGGGCAACGAAGGAGTGGCTTCGTAAGAAGCATTTCAAGGTCCCGGAGTGGCCTAGCCAGTCTCCAGATCTCAACCCCATAGAAAATCTTTGGAGGGAGTTGAAAGTCCGTGTTGCCCAGCAACAGCCCCAAAACATCACTGCATGGAGGAATGGCCCAAAATACCAGCAACAGTATGTGAAAACCTTACAGAAAAGGTTTGACCTCTGTCATTGCCAACAAAGGGTATATAACAAAGTATTGAGATTAAGTATTTGGTCAATAACAAAAGTTTTTTTCCACCATAATTTGCAAATAAATTCATTAAAAATCCTACAATGTGATTTTCTGGATTTTTTTTCCTCATTTTGTCTGTCATAGTTGAAGTGTACCTCTGATGAAAATTACAGGCCTCTCATCTTTTTAAGTGGGAGAACTTGCACAATTGGTGTCTGACTAAATACTTTTTTGCCCCACTGTATTACTTCAATTAGCCTGACTAACCGGTGCCTGTATATAGCCTCGCTACTGTATATAGCAACTGACCTTTTTACTGTGGTTTTTTATTTCTTTACTTATCTATTGTTCACCTAATACCTATTTTTTTACTTAAAAATTGTACTGTTGGTTAGGGCCTGTAAGTAAGCATTTCACTGTAAGGTTGTATTCAGTGCACGTGACAAATAAACATTGGTTTGCTTTATGAAGGTCTATGACCATCTGTCTCTTTTGAACTGCCAGTTTTTTTGTTTTTTTTCATAGTGTTGGATGACAAAGGGATATTGCATTACCTCATTTATTAAATCAACAAATTACTTTGGTGGGTTCCATTGAAATATTAATAAAGTAGAGTATTTCTCACATGTTGGTGTTTTGAGTTTCTCTATAATTATATTGTTTATATTTTTTCAAGTATTGTTTGTGCATTGCCAGTCAGGGTTGCCAGTCATTTTGGAGCCCACTGTACAAAGTAAACAGGGTCCTTCAAAAGTATCCACTCTAATGTCAAACTGATAGTGTACAGACGAGAACTCACAAAAAGACGAGCAGCATGGCGCCTATCACCATGACGAAGCGGCCAAAGGAGGAGTAGAAATACACAATGCTGAGCAAGATGGCAGCGCGGGAGACCGCGTACATCCAGTCCAGCCAATCCCGGTTCAGTTCATCCTCATTTAGCACGGCCCCGCCCTGGGCATTCATCTGGATATTGGGATTGGCCGGCCTGTCCTCTTGAATGGGGTTAGGTCCCTGGGGAGGTGGAGCTTCATTGGGCTGTGCGGGTTGGGGGGAGTGGGTGGGACTGGGGGAGGAGGGAGGGGTGGAGGGGGGCTGTGAGGCTGCCACTGCTGCTTGACTGGAAGAGGGAGAGAAAGAAAGACATAAATAAGTATTAGCGGATAGAAGCCAGTGAATATAACTCATTCCAACATAGAAAAGTCTGTGGTCCTTATGGGTTGTTAGGATTGGGCTCTAAATGCAGACGACTGACTTACTATTGCATGTAGTAGTGGCGTGCATACATTTGCTGCCACCAGAGGACCTGCATGGGCATGTACATGGGGTGGGGGGGCACACCTGCAGCCATACCCCCCTGTACTGGGACCTGCGTCCCATCTGGCCTATGGAGGAAAAACAGTAACACATGCAATCAAAAATCATGCGCACACAATATTTTCTGCATTATTCCCACCATTTTTTGTAATTGAATTTCAATTATTTTCCTGACTAGGTAGAAACTGAACTAGAATTGATCCCAATACACGAGAACAGTGCTTACCATTGCATTATACCAGTAGAGGTAGGATTTTGAGGGTTAAATTGAGGGAAGCCTCCACGATGCCTTAGTCCATCATAACTTCCTGCTACTGAGGCAGCGGACTGACCGTCCTGATTTGGTGTTGTGGCTTGGGGGGTGGAGCCAGCACTGTCTGAACTCTGAGTGACAAGACATACACCAATCATAAACCAGCAAAGGTCTATATAGGTTTTAAAAAAAAACAATGCACCTATGGGAATAAGGACAGCTGCAAAGTAGGGCTGGGCTGTATAGAGTATTTTACTATATACACACACACCGGTACTGATGCACAGACAAGCTTGGGTTTTTACTTTACCTTGTATAACGGTATTTCAATGTTTGGTTTGTTAAATGTGTTATGCCACTGTGTGTAATGTCGGTTGGTTCCTACCCTGTCACAATAACCTCTCCCTCGCTTTTTCATTCATTGTGTCAATCACTGGATTCAAAGTGCCCACTATATTCAAACTTTTGGTTGAAGTTTCTTGAATGTCCAAAGCCCTATTAAAAACCCTTAGAATGTATGTGTTGCCACCCCAGGGTCATGCACTACAAACAAAGCATATTTAGAACTTGTAATGTTAAAAAACTCAAATACCGCAAGAAATTTGAAAAATATTGTGATATATTTGGGTCATGTCGCCCAGCCCTACCGCAAAGACACCAAACGGATACGTTCCAAGTCACCGAGTAGAAATGTAACGTATAGACCACACCCCACTCTCCATTCCAAATGACAGAGCATTCTGTTATGTGTTCTAGGCATTTCATTTCTATCTGATTGAATTGTTGAGCTCCACAGAATGACTCCACACCATTAGACGTACCCCAGAGCTGGAGCTGGGGTCAGAGGTCACCGAGCTGGGGGTGGAGCAGTGGGGCGTGGGCGAGGTTGGCGGGCTACGGGAGGCACACACCAGGTGCATCATGTGATAACCCTCCTGCTGTAGGCAGAAATAGAGGGTTGGATGTGGGGGAAAAGGAGAAGGGCATAATTAATCATTTGATTCTGTTTTGGTGATTGGAGGACGTGAGAGTGAGAGCGAGGGAGGAATTTCAGGGAACAGGCTAGAATTCAGGGACAAAGCCAACCTCAACAATGTTGCTTACTACATCGGATCAGCTATTGTTATACCATCACAGTCTCTGCCTCACGTTCACCCTCTCTCTCAGACACACAAGGGGGTGGGCCCTATTCAATAACGGCTCAGCAGTCAGTTGTCTGTTATGTTGAGTGAGGTTTCTGTGATATTGCATACCAATTCTAACATTTCAGATACAGTGTTAGTCCACCATACTCCAAACCTCTCGACCATATGCCACATCAGAAAAACAGAGACAAGGTTGAGAGTGATCTTTACCTTCCTGAGGACATCCCTCAGTTGCAGGTGGTCCTGGAGGAGATGGCCTGAGTATACCAGCCGCTGATCCTTGGATGACTAAAACAACACAACTGTCATTCTGAGAAAGCCTGTTGCAGAATATGCTACTAGATCATTTAAAAATCACATAGTTTGGGTTGATAAGCCCTAAATGCAAAAATTATGGAAATGTTACATGCAAGAACAATGGTGCTGAAAGTATATCAACAAGGTGGTAGGGCAATATTACGTTTATTAATACAGAAGTACTATTGCACCCATAGACCTAAATGTTTGATTGATCCGATACAGTGACAGAACATGCCATTAGTAATATCTCTGGTTGGAAAATGTGCATTGTTTTTATGTAGATTTTAGAATATTTGCATGAAAATCTGGCACCAATTGGATGGAAACCTAGCTTGTGTTCCAGAGAGACTAAGCATTTTCAGATTAGATTACATTAGGGTAGATTACACACTTGAACACATACCTGCAGCGTCACAAGACAACGCCTTACAGAATTATTTCACATGATGTACAGTACCAGTCAAAAGTTGGGACACCAAATCATTCAAGGGTTTTTATTTTTTACTATTTTTTACATTGTAGAATAATAGTGTAGACATCAAAACTATGAAATAACACATATGGAATCATATAGTAACCAAAAAAGGGTTAAACAAATCAAAATACATTTTATATTTGAGATCCTTCAAAGTAGCCACCCTTTGCTTTAATGACAGCTTTGCATACTATTGGCATTCTCTCAACCAGCTTCATGAGGAATACTATTGGACATCCACCTGGGAATACTACAGACTATTCTATTCACAATTCACATTGCCCCCCTCCCCTCCACTGACACTTTCTGGTGTCATCTATGCATAGTCACTTTAATAACTCTACCTACATGTACATACTACCTCAACTAACCGGTGCCCCTGCACATTGACTCATGTACCGGCACCCCCCTGTATATATTGTTATTTTTTACTGCTCCTCTAATTACCTGTTACTTTTATCTCTTATTCTTATCCATATTTTTTTGAAACTGCACTGTCAGTTAGGGGCTCGTAAGTAAGCATTTCACTGTAAGGTCTAAACCGGTTGTATTCGGCGAGTTCCCACATATGCTGAGCACTTGTTGGCTGCTTTTCCTTCACTCTGCGGTCCAACTCATCCCAAACTACCACAATTGGGTTGAGGTCTGGTGATTGTGGAGGCCAGGTCATCTGACGCAGCATCATCACTCTCCTTCTTGGTCAAATAGTCCTTACACAGCCTGGAGGTGTGTTTTGGGTCATTGTCCTGTTGAAAAACAAATGATAGGGGGACTAGGCGCAAACCAGATGGGATGGCAAATCACTGCAGAATGCTGTGGTAGCCATGCTGGTTAGTGTGCCTTGAATTCTAAATAAATCACCAACAGTGTCAACAGCAAAGCACCCTCACACCATCACACCTCCTCCTCGCTTCACGGTGGGAACCACACATGCGGAGATCATCCGTTCACCTACTCTGCATCTCACAAAGACACAGCGGTTGGAAGCAAAAATCTCAAATTTGGACTCATTAGACCGGTCTAATGTCCATTGCTCGTGTTTCTTGGCTCAAGCAAATCTTCTTATTGGGGTCCTTTAGTAGTGGTTTCTTTGCAGCAATTTGACCACGAAGGCCTGATTCACGCAGTCTCCTCTGAACAGTTGATTTTGAGACGTGTCTGTTACTTGAACTCTGAAGCATTTATTTGGGCTGCAATCTGAGGTGCAGTTAACTCCAATTAATGTATCCTCTGCAGCAGAGGTAACTCTGGGTCTTCCTTTCCTGTGGCGGTCCTCATGAGAGCCAGTTTCATCATAGCGCTTGATGGTTTTTGCGACTGCACTTGAAGAAACTTTAAAAGTCCTTGAAATGTTCTGTATTGACTGGCATCCATGTCTTAAAGGAATGATGGACTGTTGTTTCTCTTTGCTTATTTGAGCTGTTCTCGCCATAATATGGACTTGGCCTTCTACCAAATAGGGCTCTCTTCTGTATACCACCCCTACCTTGTCAATACAACTGATTGGCTCAAATGCATTAAGGAAAGAAATTCCACATATTCACTTTAAAACAAGGCACACCTGTTAATTGAAATACATACCAGATGACTACCTCATGAAGCTGGTTGAGACAATGCCAAGAGCATGCAAAGCTGTCATCAAGGCAAAAGGTGGGCTACTTTGAAGAATCTCAAGTATATTTGGATTTGCTTAACACCTTTTTGGTTAATACATGTTTCCATATGTATTATTTCATAGTTTTGATGTCTTCACTATTATTCTACAATGTAGAAAATAGTTAAAATAAATAAAAACCCTTGAATGAGTAGGTGTCCAAACTTTTGACTGGTACTATATGTAAATGTAGACCTACGCACATGTAAAAACAAGCATTTCAAATCCCCAAAACGTAGTCTATGCTCAGAAGGAATAGTTGGGTTTTGTTTTGGTGGTCAAGACGCAGCAAGATAGTGCTCACAGATAAACAACGTGGCAGAGAACCCAATGTGTCATTCATTTTGGAAAACCTGACAAATTAACTATTAAGATAATATCCCTTAACTAATCCCTTCATTTAGGATGCTTGGTTGGTTGCTGTGGTTACACAGTTCTGTTCTGCTTTCCCAGGTGGATGTCCAGTTTTGAGATTTACTCAACAGCTGTCACATCTTTCAGTTTATGGAGCTCAGCTAGGAAACAATTAGACTGTCTACAGCTTCCTCTGGTTATAGAAAATGCTAAGATGAACAACGCAATTGCAATTACCTCACAAGTGTATAACATGAAAAATCAGGGCTTGTTTCTTACTCAAATTCTGGAGAAGTCTACTTCGAAACTATATTGAACAAAAATAAAAAACGCAACATGTAAAGTGTTTGACCCATGTTCCAGGAGCTGAAATAAAAGGTTGCAGAAATGTTTCATAAGGCCACTCTAAAATGTGCAGTTGTCACACAACACAATGCCACAGATGTCTTAAGTTATGAAGGAGCTTGCAATTGGAATGCTGACTGCAGGAATGTCCACCAGAGCCGTTGCTAGTGCAAGCTTTAACTTCCTGACTGATGTCTTGAGATGTTGCTTCAATATACCCACATCATTTTCCTGCCTCATGATGCTATCTATCCTGCAGCAAAGCACCCTAACAACATGATGCTGCCACCCCAGTGTTTCACGGTTGGGATGGTGTTCTTTGGCTTACAAGCCTCCCCCTTTTCCCTCCAAGCATAACGATGGTCATTATGGCCAAACAGTTCCGTTTTTGTTTCATCAGATCAGAGGACATTTCTCTAAAAAGTATGAGCTTTGTCCTCATGTGCAGTTGCAAACCATAGTCTGGCTTCTTTTATGGCGGGTTTGGAGCAGTAGCTTCTTCCTTGCTGAGTGGCCTTTCAGGTTATGTCGAAATAGGACTCGTTTTACTGTGGATATAGATACTTTTCTACCCGTTTCCTCCAGCATCTTCACAAGGTCCTTTGCTGTTGTTCTGGGATTGATTTGTACTTTTCGCACCAAAGTACGTTTATCTCTAGGAGACAGAATGCGTCTCTTTCCTGAGTGGTATGATGGCTGAGTGGTCCCATGGTGTTTATACTTGCGTGCTGTTGTTTGTACATATGAACGTGGTACCTTCAGGCGTTAGGAAATTGCTCCCAAGGATGAACCAGACTTGTGGAGGTCTACAATTTATTCTCTGACGTCTTGGCTGATTTATTTTGATTTTCCCATGATGTCAAGCAAAGAGGCCTTGAAATACATCCACAGGTACACCTCCAATTGACTCAAATTATGTCAATTCGCCTATCAGAAGCTTCTAAAGCCATGACATAATTTTCTGGAATTTTCCAAGCTGTTTAAAGGCACAGCCAACTTAGTGTATGTAAACTTCTTACCCACTGTAATTGTGATACAGTAAATTATAAGTGAAATAATCTGTCTGTAAACAATTGTTGGAAAATGTACTCGTTGGGTTTTGTTTTGGTGGTCAAGACGCAGCAAGATAGTGCTCACAGATAAACAACGTGGCAGAGAACCCAATGTGTCATTCATTTTGGAAAACCTGACAAATAAACTATTAAGATAATATCCCTTAAATAATCCCTTCATTTAGGATGCTTGGTTGGTTGCTGTGGTTACACAGTTCTGTTCTACACAAAGTAGATGTCTTAACCTACAGTGGGGCAAAAAAGCACCAATTGTGCAAGTTCTCCCACCTAAAAAGATGAGAGGCCTGTCATTTTTATCATAGGTACACTTCAACTATGACAGACAAAATGAGGAAATAAAATCCAGAAAATCACATTGTAGGATTTTAAATGAATTTGCAAATTATGGTGGAAAATAAGTATTTGGTCACCTACAAAGAAACAAGATTTCTGACTCTCACAGACCTGTAACAACTTCTTTAAGAGGCTCCTCTGTCCTCCACTCGTTACCTGTATTAATGGCACCTGTTTGAACTTGTTATCAGTATAAAAGACACCTGTCCACAACCTCAAACAGTCACACTCCAAACTCCACTATGGCCAAGACCAAAGAGCTGTCAAAGGACACCAGAAACAAAATTGTAGACCTGCACCAGGCTGGGAAGACTGAATCTGCAATAGGTAAGCGGTTTGCTTTGAAGAAATCAACTGTGGGAGCAATTATTAGGAAATGGAAGACATACAAGACCACTGATATTCTCCCTCGATCTGGGGCTCCACGCAAGATCTCACCCCGTGGGGTCAAAATGATCACAAGAACGGTGAGCAAAAATCACAGAACCACACGGGGGGACCTAGTGAATGACCTGCAGAGAGCTGGGGCCAAAGTAACAAAGCCTACCATCAGTAACACACTACGCCGCCAGGGACTCAAATCCTGCAGTGCCAGACGTGTCCCCCTGCTTAAGCCAGTACATGTCCAGGCCCGTCTGAAGTTTGCTAGAGAGCATTTTGATGATCCAGAAGAAGATTGGGAGAATGTCATATGGTCAGATGAAACCAAAATATAACTTTTTGGTAAAAACTCAACTCGTCATGTTTGGAGGACAAAGAATGCTGAGTTGCATCCAAATAACACCATACCTACTGTGAGTTGCTGAGTTGAAAGTCCGTGTTGCCCAGCAACAGCCCCAAAACATCACTGCTCTAGAGGAGATCTGCATGGAGGAATGGCCAAAATACCAGCAACAGTGTGTGAAAACCTTGTGAAGACTTACAGAAAATGTTTGACCTCTGTCATTGCCAACAAAGGGTATATAACAAAGTATTGAGATAAACTTTTGTTATTGACCAAATACTTATTTTCCACCATAATTTGCAAATAAATTCATTAAAAATCCTACAATGTGATTTTCTGGATTTTTTTTCTAATTTTGTCTGTCATAGTTGAAGTGTACATATGATGAAAATTACAGGCCTCTCATCTTTTTAAGTGGGAGAACTTGCACAATTGGTGGCTGACTAAATACTTTTTTGCCCCACTGTACTTGCCAAAACTATAGTTTGTTAACAAGACATTTGTGGAGTGGTTGAAAAATGAGTTTTAATGACTCCAACCTAAGTGTAAGTAACTTCCGACTTCAACTGTAGGTGGGGCCTTAGTGACTATGCATAGGTAACAAACAAGCAGCGAGTAGCAGCAGTGTACAAGGGGTGGGGGGGGTCAATCTAAATTATCCGTTGGCGATTTTTATGAATTGTTCAACAGTCTAATGGCTTGGGCGTAGAAGATTTTGAGGAGCCTTTTGGTCCTAGACTTGGCGCTCCGGTACCGCTTGCCGTGCGGCAGCAGAGAAAACAGTCTACAACTTGGGTGACTGGAGTCTGACAATTTTATGGGCTTTCCTCTGACACTGCCTATTCATAGGTCCTGGATGGCAGGACGTTTAGCCCCAGTGATGTACTGGGCCGTTCGCACAACACTCTGTAACTCCTCACGGTCAGAAGCCGAGCAGTTGCCATACCAGGCGGTGATGCAACCAGGATGCTCTCGATGGCGCAGCTGTCGAACCTTTTGAGGATCTGCGTGCCCATGCCAAATCCTTTCAGTCTCCTGAGGGGGAAAAGGTTTTGTCGTGCCCTCTTCACGACTGTCTTGGCATGTTTGGACCATGATAGTTCATTGGTGATGTGGACATCAAGGAACTTGAAACTCTCGACCCGCTCCACTAATGGGGGCCTGTTCGGCCCGCCTTTTCCTGTAGTCCACGATCAGCTCCTTTGTCTTGCTCACGTTGAGGGAGAAGTTGTTGTCCTGGCACCACACTGCCAGTTCTCTGACCTCCTCCCTATAGGCCGTCTCATCGTTGTCGGTGATCAGGCCTACCACTGTTGTGTCGTCAGCAAACTTAATGGTGGTGTTGGATCGTGTTTGGCCACACAGTCATGGGTGAACAGGGAATACAGGACGGGACTAAGTCCACACTCCTGAGGGGCCCCAGTGTTAAGGATCAGCGTGGCAGACGCGCTGTTGCCTACTCTTACCACCTGGGGTCAGCCCATCAGGAAGTACAAGAACCAGTAGCATAGGGAGGTGTTTAGTCCCAGGATCCTTAGCTTAGTGATGAGCTTCGTGGGCACTATGGTGTTGAACGCTGACTTGTAGTCGATGAACAGCATTCTCACATAGGTGTTCCTTTTGTCCAGGTGAGAAAGAGCGGTGTGGAGTGCGATTGCGTCATCTGTGGATCTGTTTGGGCGGTATGCCAATTGGAGTGGGTCTAGGGTGTCCGGGAGGATGCTGTTGATGTGAGCCATGAAAAACCTTTCAAAGCACCTCATGGCTACCGGCGTGAGTGCCAGGGGGCGGTAATCATTTAGGCAGGTTACCTTTGTTTCCTTGGGCACAGGGACTATGGTGGTCTGCTTGAAACATGTAGGTATTACAGACTCAGTCAGGGAGATGTTGAAAATGTGAGTGAAGACTAGAGGTTGACCGATTAATCGGAATGGCCGATTAATTAGGGCCGATTTCAAGTTAACAACGTTTTTTTTAACACCTTTACTTAATCTTTATTTAACTAGGCAAGTCAGTTAAGAACATATTCTTATTTTTAATTACGGCCTAGGAACGGTGGGTTAACTGCCTCGTTCAGGGGCAGAACGACAGATTTTCACCTTGTCAGCTCGGGGGATCTAATCTTGCAACCTTAAAGTTAACTTGTCCTTGTGCACTCCACAAGGAGAATGCCTGTTACGCGAATGCAGTAAGCCAAGGTAAGTTGCTAGCTAGCATTAAACGTATCTTATAAAAACAACCAATCAATCATAATCACTAGTTAACTACACATGGTTGATGATATTACTAGATATTATCTAGCGTGTCCTGCGTTGCATATAATCTGACTGAGCATACAAGCATACAAGTATCTAAGTATCTGACTGAGCGGTGGTAGGCAGAAGCAGGCGGGTAAACATTCATTCAAACAGCACTTTTGTGCGTTTTGACAGCAGCTCTTCGTTGTGCGTCAAGCATTGCGCTGTTTATGACTTCAAGCCTATCAACTCCCGAGATGAGGCTGGTGTAACCGAAGTGAAATGACTAGCTAGTTAGCGTGCGCTAATAGCGTTTCAAACGTCACTCGCTCTGAGCCTGTGGTCGTTTCCCTTGCTCTGCATGGGTAACGCTGCTTCGAGGGTGGCTGTTGTCGATGTGTTCCTGGTTCGAGCCCAGGTAGGGGCGAGGAGAGGGACGGAAGCTATACTGTTACACTGGCAATACTAAAGTGCCTATAAGAACATCCAATAGTCAAAGGTTAATGAAATACAAATGATATAGAGGAAAATAGTCCTATAATAACTACAACCTAAAACTTCTTACCTGGGAATATTGAAGACTCATGTTAAAAGGAACCACCAGCTTTCATATGTTCTCATGTTCTGAGCAAGGAACTGAAACGTTAGCTTTCTTACATGGCAAATATTGCACTTTTACTTTCTTCTCCAACACTTTGTTTTTGCATTATTTAAACCAAATTGAACATGTTTCATTATTTATTTGAGGCTAAATTGATTTTATTGATATATTATATTAAGTTAAAATAAGTGTTCATTCAGTATTGTTGTAATTGTCATTATTACAAATAAAATAAAAAAATTGGCCGATTAATCAGTATCGGCTTTTTTGGTCCTTCAATAATCGGTATCGGCACTGAAAAATCATAATCGGTCGACCTCTAGTGAAGACACTTGACAGTGTCATTATTACAAATAAAATTTAATTAATATTGGCCGATTAATCGGTATCGGCTTTTTTGGTCCTCCAATAATCGGTATCGGCGCTGAAAAATCACAATCGGTCGACCTCTATAATCGGTTGACCTGTTTAAAGGTTTTGTTCACATCGGCTACCGAGAGCGTTATCACACAGTCATCCAAAACAGCTGGTGCTCTCATGCATGCTTCAGTGTTGCTTGCCTCGAAGTGAGCATAAAAGGCATTTTGCTTGTCTGGTAGGCACACGTCACTGGGCAGCTCGCATCTGGGTTTCCCTTTGTAGTCTTTGAGATGCTCTTTGAGATGCTCTGGATCGACATGTATTATTGCATGTTCCAGTTCCCACCAATATCCAGCAACTTTGCACAGCCATTGAAGAGGAGTTGGACAACATTCCACAGGCCATAATCAACAGCCTGATCAACTCTATGCAAAGGAGATGTGTCGTCCTGCATGAGGAAAATGGTGGTAACACCAGATACTGACTAGTTTTCTGATCCACACCTCTACTTTTCTTTAAAGGTATCTGTATTACAGTCATGTAAAATCCATAGATTCGGGTCTAATTAATTTATTTCAATTGACTGATTATATGAACTGCAACTCAGTAAAATATTTGAAATTGTTGCGTTTATAGTTTTGTTCAGTATACTTTGCAGATACTTTTACTGTGGTTATTCCTCTGAGAGTTAGACCTAGAGCTGAGCTGGAGCAAAAGCCTGCACACCCAGTAGCTCTCCAGGCGGACGGTTCCCCAGTCCTATCCACTCCCCTTAGTTAATGGAATGGTGGAGATGAGGAAACCAAAAAATGGCAGTACCAACTCACCGGCTTGCTTGGGTACACATTCGAGATGTGACTCTTCAGTTTCTCTACCGTCCAGTTGAGAAAACAGTTTATTGTCTGGTCGTCATACTTCTGGTTGGGGGCCTTGATGACTAAGGTGACAGGACTGTCAACTGCTCCTGGGTCCATGGTTCATATTAATGGGTGTGTCAAGGGGATGGGAAAGGACAGGGCTCGCCTCCTACACCTGAGGAGGAAGACTCCCTCAGATCCTCTTCATCATTGTGATCTAAAGTCCAGCTCAGCCAATGACTGTGGTGGACAGGGTATTTTCCCCTCTAAAGAGCTGTCATTAGCGGGGAGATGGTTCTGTGTCCAATCACGATGTAATCCTGGTGGAGAGTGAAGCAGCTATGTTTCTTGGGGTTCTGTCAAATAGAGAAAGTCATTAAGACAATGCTTCTCAAACAGTTATGAATATGAACGTTTTGAATGTCCTTACTTGTGGTACTAACTAGGCTACTCAAATGTATTGACATGCACAGATTGACAGTCTCTGGAATTGTTTATGTTAATTTATCATAAAAAAAAAGAAGGGATATTGGCTAGCTAGCTAATACTTTTAAATGCTTTCATAATGTAATTAATGAGTGAGACACAGCCAGTCCTGATGATTACTATTTCATCCCATGTATGGCCAGTTGAAGAAAATATTATTGCTCAAGAGCTTAGTCAGCATGACTATATTCAACAGACAAGTCCCGGATAAACATAAACACAGACACTAGATCTCTGACACCCCTGACCTAGCTAGCAACAATTCAGGGGGAGACATTCCAGTCTTCAGAACACCTGTCGCGTTGCGTCATACAGCCGTCAAAACGAGCCACCCAGCCAGAGACTAGTTAGCGACCTACTTGTTTATTGTTTACACTAACCACCAAAACTAGTGTATGTAGAAAGTAATTGTATGATGTTAACTACTTTAGCATATCTGACAAATAGACGTTCGTTTTACGAGTGCTGTGCTATCAAAGCTCCAGAGATTACTGTTGCTAGTTAGCTAGCTACCTATTAGCCAAGCTAACATTACGTTAGCATATCGTGAAATGCTGGTTTGCTACTTCTCTTGATAATACGAACGACATGACAGTATCGGGGACAGGAGGTTTATTCATACACAACGTTAACTTACTTTAGATTATTTGAGTATTTTCGACCCCTTTTGACTGCTCCTTCCCAGTTCGACAGGTTTTTTTGGTGAGTCGGGCGTGATACCGGAAACTACGTCATAATATTCCATTGACAGCTAGTGGGTACCAGTCATAGAGATATATAGAGGACACTATAATAACTCACGGGTGTTAGTCGTCCAACGAAAATATTTGTAAATATATTTGAAATATTGATGAGAAATGTAAATTTTGTCAATCTGGGGAAATAATAAATTGAGCATTTGTTTTTCCAATGTGTGTATAAAACATGTTCTGGGTGGATCTTCTGATTTGGTAGGGACATCCATCTGCAAGCTTGTGCTGTTCTTTTTGTTTTTGATAGTGCAAGATTCTCAACTAACGACAAGTATGTGATGAATTTCATTATAATTCTTACTAATTCTTCTTAAATGTATTAAATTGCCCCCCCCCCCCCCCCCCATCAACCTACACACAATACCCCATAATGGCAAAGCAGAAACAGGTTTTTAGACATTTTTGCAAATGTATAATAAAAAATAAAAAAAATGAAATATACATTTACATTATTCTGATCCTTTACTCAGTACTTTGTTGAAGCACCTTTGGAAGTTATTACAATCTTGAGTCTTCTTGGGTATGATGCTACAATCTTGGCACACCTGTATTTGGGGAGTTTCTCCTATTGAACGGATGGTGGCAGACATTTTTTTTGGTAACCTTCCCCAGATCTGTGACTTGACACAATCCTGTCTTGGCGCTATTATCCTCAGCATAAATGAAATATCTTATAGAATTCTACAGTCTGGCCACACAGCAATGTTGTTTGTAATTTACAGATTTGTTTTACCAAGTCAATGTTTTGACTGAATAGCTGAATAGGGCCATAAATTCACTCCATTGTTTTTGTGTGACAGTGCTCTCTTTCCAGGGGCTGAAATTAAATTTAAATTCCATCAAGTCAGGAGATAAATTGAAATGTAAGAATGAAAAGTGTCATTCCTTTTCAATGAGAAAGTTTTCCATTTTGGAACTAGAATTTAAATTTGCTTTCACTGGGTGGATAGGTATGGATAGGTATGTTTATCAGGAGGGGTGGAGGGGGTATTACTGAAATAGAGCCCTGTAGTTAGTGGAAAAGTTTGTTGGTCAACGTGACTCCTGCAGGAGCTCTCCTCCCGATGTAGTGATGACCTCATCCTAGGGAAAATAACACAGCAGTGAAGAATAGATATTGGATATTGAGACAGAAATACAATTTACACAGATTAATTTAGCGCAGACACAGCAAATGCGCATAGACAAGTGAGAGCTAAATCAAGCCCAGACAGGCAGACATGACAGACCGATAGACAGAGACCAAGAAAACGACAAGAAAAGAAAGACAGACTAAAAATAAAGACCTTGTGGATTTAAATGAGGTTGGCCAGAGTGAAAAAACATGTTCTGATCAAGCTTTCTCCAGAGACATCCACCAGGAAGTGTTTGAAGCCACAGGTGGTGCAGTTGCTCAGGGTGTAACCCATAGAGATTGATAGAGGACTCAACATAAATATTTATTTAGCTTTTTTATTTAACCAGGCAAGTCAATTAAGAACACATTATTATTTACAATGACAGCCTACCACAGCCAAAGCTGGATGACACTGGGACAATTATGTGGTGCCCTATGGGACTCCCAATCACAGCCAGATGTGATACAGCCTGGATTTGAATCAGGGAGTGATGTAGTTATGCCTCTTGCACTGAGATGCAGTGCCTTAGACCACTGCGCCACTTGGGAGCCCTCACTTATAGCTTGTTTTCGCATGGACATTGCCATTGAGGGCGTCCACCATTTTAAAGTAGTCAACTGGCTGGGGGTTCCTTCGGGTTGGGAGCAATCAGCCAATGACTTCCAATTTAAATTGGGTGCTATGGTATCTAAATGGCTTTAAACTATAAAACCACCCTCTAGTGGCCACAATAAATTAATGACACACAATATTTGGTTTCAGGACTAAATCAGCAATATTAGCTTTACACTTTATTTAAACACAAATAAGAAGAAAATTGATTACTTTAAAATTGAGATGTCAATGGCGCTGCCCATGCTGTTGCATACGCTATAATAGCAGGTATGCAAAGATGAGTCTTCTATCTAGCTCTATGGTGTAACCCCAGATCTGCTCCCTGGTTCGAACCAGGAAGCATCTCTCTAAAGCATTCATCAGCAAAGACTCAGACTTCTGGCAAGAGATGATGCCTACAGAGAGAAACCTTATATCTGTAGTTATAGGGCCAGATACAGTAATTTCCATGTTTATCTTCTTGGGAGTGTACTGTCAAGGGTGGGTATCAGTGCCTTTCAGAGTGGTCCTATATAGGCTAATTAAGAACTAGTAGGCCTACACTACACGTATGCAAAAATGTACACAGACATACATGCACATATATACATTTGTCTGATGTCTAGTGATGGCAGAAGAGTAGGGCTCATATTGTTGAGAACTAAGGGGTGTGTTCAGGAGAGAGCAATGTTACAGATTGTCAGATTCAAATATTTTGTGTGGAGATACATGATTATCTTTCAGGTAGAATAGGGAATCATGTTAGCTCTATCCATTACCGTTCTACCTGAAACGTTCAAAAGATTTCACCTCACTGAATAGACCCATGACTCCTTACCCAGTGGGCAAAACTGGTTGAAATTATGTCATAATGACGTCGAACCAAGACAGAGGGAGGAAGCTGGGAGATGTTGGTTCATAGGTGAATGGCAATATTGTGCTGCATTGTTGTGATGTAATAAATGCAGAAGGAAAACCATGTGGAATCATCATACACCAATCACAGGAGATAATCCATTTATTTTGATTAAGACATCATTCATTTTGTTTAGAATTGTCACGTCTTCACCGGTCCTGGTAACCCATCTATATGCACACCTGTCAACCTTCATTACGCACAGCTGTGCCTCATCATTAGGCACACCTGGACTTCATCACCTCCTTGATTATTTCCTATTTATCTTGTATTCCATTGTTATCACCCACCAGGCAATATTGTTTATTTTTCCATGTTAGACGCATCTCTTGTTTTGTACTGTGCCATGGTCTTAGTCATTAAACTCCCTAACTGCACTTGCTTTCTGACTCCCTGCATCTACGTTACAAGCATTTAATTGCAAAGTTGTTTATACTGCTTGGTCAATATTTATTACTGTAAGTGTAACATTTTATATTATATAATATTAATTCAAACTTTTCCAAACCCACCTTTTTCTGAAAGAAATTTAAAAATTCAAGAGTTGGCTCAACTTAATAAAAATGTCCTTCAAAATAAGCAATTAAGTTCAACTAAATTAGGTTTATGTATTTAGCAGGTATGCAAAGATGAGTCTTGGCCCTCTTTTACATATTCCTTACCGGTGTTGTATCTTGTCTTATCTTGTGAACCCTATTATGCCTCTTTGGGGGTTTAATTTAACATGTTTATAACTTGAACGAGTTTTGTAATAAGATCAAAATGAATAAAAACAAAAGTCATGTGACCTACCGATGAGGTGAATCAACCTGCTTGTCATGCTAATGTCGTGCGAATGACTGACAAAACATCACTTAAATTAAATGCACTAATCTTCTAAGCTTGTGAAATAGTCCACGTGACTCTGTGATAATGTGACACTTATAGCTCAGACACACTGGTAGGATTGTCAAACGTTTGCCTGCCAACAGTTCTTAGCACCTCTGAACAGTGTCAGCAGTCAATAGCTTCTGTGTTCACACAGCAACGACCTTGAATTCGTCAGCCACCTTGTTAAAATACTCCAAACCAGAAGGTGGCAGTAGCATTGTATGGCAATGCATGTCTGTGTGTGTTGCTTATGGTTTAGATTGAGCTAATGTTGCTATTTTGTAGAAAGCCTTGTTTATACTAGCCAGATGGCCACAGCTAGATAACTACCTAGCAAGATGATGAAGAAATAATTTAATTAAATCTCCATAATCCCATACTGCCAGTCCCTAGCTGAATGTTTAGCTAGCTAGCTAGCTAACGTTAGCATATTCGCTAGCTATCACAACATAAAGGACACCACTAACTCGGCATCTAACACAGGCAGCTGTTTCATGGAAACTAGCTAAGTAATAGTGATGTAATTATAATGTCAATACTAGCCATAGTGGTTTGCTAGCTTGGAGGAAGTATTTAGTTCAGATTCAGTTTCAGAGTGTTTAATAGTCACATGGTTGCAGGTGTGATTGTAGGGTACAGTGACAATCTTAGGTTTCGATCTCTAAGTGGACTAAAATAATGAAAATTGTAATAAAAAAACAGCAATAGAAATAACACTATATACATAACAACTGTGGCAGTGGTGAATTAATAAATGTCCTTTGGGATGGAGGCAGAGTACAGACTGTTGAGGGGGTGGGGAGGAATGTCCATAGTGGGAGTGTTATGTGTATTGTGTCTGTGTCAACTTCCACAAGAAATATAATACATAGAATTATGAAATATTTACAATCTTCATTATTTTATAGTCCTAGATAAATTCAATAAAGTTTTTTCATGATTATTGTATTTATTATTATTATTTGATTTATGATTCTGTGTGTCCCTGATATCACTTCCCACCCTGTTAGTTTGTTGTTCTCCATTTAAGAAAACAACCCCTTCCTAAAATGACACCACATTCAGGAAGTGTCATAATTTATTTGGTGTGAAAACAATGGTGCAAAGCTAAATAAATACAAACACTCAGTTTTATCTATTTGTCCATGTTTCATGTTGTTTGTATGTCCCACTCATACATTTCCACCATGCTTGGCTAAAGTATAGATAAAATTAACAACATTTAAAAATGTTAAAATATGTTTGATAGAGAAGTTAAAATTATGTTTAAGTGTTCACCATTATGCTAGCTCAATCTTGCCCATTCACAGAGCTACGGCTAATTTAGGCTCCAAATTTCCTGAGCTTGACCAATATGTTTTTCTGAGAGCCAAACATGTCCTTTTTTTAATAGAATACCAAACAATGTAAAGGTCATGAGGCAAAAAGCAGTGGTGGTAAAAGTACTCAATTGTCATACTTGAGTAAAAGCAAAGATACCTTAATAGAAAATGACTCAAGTAAAAGTGAAATTCACCCAGTAAAATACTACTTGAGTAAATGTCTAAAAGTATTTGGTTTTAAATATACTTAAGTATCAAACGCAAATGTGATTGCTAAAATATAATTAAGTATCAAAAGTAAAAAATAATTTAAAATTCCTTACATTCAGCAAAACAAACAGCACCATTTCTTTTTTGTTTACATTTACGGATCGCTATGGGGCACGCTCCAACACTCAGACATCATTTACAAGCAATGCATGTGTTGAGTGAGTCCACCTATTCAGAGGCAGTAGGGATGATCAGGAATGTTCTCTCAGGACAGGTGTCCTGTTAAGGATTTAAAATATAAGGAGTACTTTTGGATGTCAGGGAAAATGTATGGAGTAGAAAGTACATTATTGTCTTTAGGAATGTAGTGAAGTAAAAGTTGTCAAAAATATAAATAGTATAGTACACATAGCAAAAAAAATACTTAAGTAGTATTTTCAAATATTTTTACTTAAATACTTTACACAACTGGCAAAAAGCTACCATCCCACAGCCTACATTGCATATGAAATGTGACTGGCTCATCCATTGATGTAGAAAATGCCCTCTTTTTAAAAACGTTTTGTGTTTGCTCTCTGATTGGCTCAAAGTCAAGTTGTTGGTAGATAGATTTGGTAGGTTTGTCGCTACCTACAGGGGCGATTCGCAGCAGGTACCGCTTTTGTTGTAGCAGGAGAAGGAAGAACCTACCACTGCGATAAGTACCTAGTATGCCACTTTGTTTACATACTCATCTCATTTGTACATACTGTACCCGATACCATCTACTGTATCTTGCCTATGCTGCTCTGTACCATCACTCATTCATATATCCTTATGTACATATTCTTTATCCCCTTACACTGTGTACAAGACAGTAGTTTTGGAATTGTTAGTTAGATTACTTGTTATTACTGCATTGTCGGAACTAGAAGCACAAGCATTTCGCTACACTCGCATTAACATCTGCTAACCATGTGTATGTGACAAATAAAATTTGATTTGATTTGATTTGGTAATACCTAGTGATATTATAGGTGTGTTTAATGGTTTAAGTATTAAGGGCACTTCCAAAACATAAAGAATACACTACTAGGCTATATAACACCTCAAATGGCCCCCGTTTCTGGCACACACAATGCAACATGTGATCGATAATAGCGGCCATTCAAATGTGATTGATAGGGTCTCTCATCAATATGGTTGAAATCCAGCTCGCATTGCAACTCTTGTGAGGTGGTAACTATCTTCAATTGATGTCATCTGGCTACTGGAAATATTTCAAAAAGGTTTACAAGTTCATATCATTTTGGAATCTTGTTCAACTTTAATCTAATGAATTCTATATACAAGTGAGGTCAGTAAATATAAAGTATACACATGCACATGCATCTCTGCATTGTCCATTGTTAATTGTTAATTTTGTCCATTGTTAATTTCTAAATAACTAAATAGCCACATAAAACAAGTTTGCCCTCTTTTTAATATCACAATTACTATAGTTTGAATTAATAACAATTGTACTACTTGGGTGAGATTCAGTAAAACATTGTTAAAATGATCCTGAATGTGTTTGTTGTTTATGACATTGACTTATTTACCATTGTGCCTATGTGACTCACCACCTGGACTCGGTCTTAAAACTAGATACTTTTACTCAAGTAGTATTTTACTTGGTGACTTTTACTTGTGTCATTTTCTATTAAGATATGTTTACTCAATTGTCATACTTGAGTAAAAATAGTTTTTATACGACTGAAAATGAGGATCAATATCTGTGTGTTCCAGAATCTGAATGAATTCACAATCAGAATACATTTTTAAATGCCCGGCACTGTGTTCATTGTTGTTTAACTAGCTAACGTTCGCTGGCTGGCTCGTTAGCTAATGTTACAGTGCCTTGCGAAAGTATTCGGCCCCCTTGAACTTTGCGACCTTTTGCCACATTTCAGGCTTCAAACATAAAGATATAAAACTGTATTTTTTTGTGAAGAATCAACAACAAGTGGGACACAATCATGAAGTGGAACAACATTTATTGGATATTTCAAACTTTTTTAACAAATCAAAAACTGAAAAATTGGGCGTGCAAAATTATTCAGCCCCCTTAAGTTAATACTTTGTAGCGCCACCTTTTGCTGCGATTACAGCTGTAAGTCGCTTGGGGTATGTCTCTATCAGTTTTGCACATCAAGAGACTGAAAATTTTTCCCATTCCTCCTTGCAAAACAGCTCGAGCTCAGTGAGGTTGAATGGAGAGCATTTGTGAACAGCAGTTTTCAGTTCTTTCCACAGATTCTCGATTGGATTCAGGTCTGGACTTTGACTTGGCCATTCTAACACCTGGATATGTTTTTTATTGAACCATTCCATTGTAGATTTTGCTTTATGTTTTGGATCATTGTCTTGTTGGAAGACAAATCTTCGTCCCAGTCTCAGGTCTTTTGCAGACTCCATCAGGTTTTCTTCCAGAATGGTCCTGTATTTGGCTCCATCCATCTTCCCATCAATTTTAACCATCTTCCCTGTCCCTGCTGAAGAAAAGCAGGCCCAAACCATGATGCTGCCACCGCCATGTTTGACAGTGGGGATGGTGTGTTCAGCTGTGTTGCTTTTACGCCAAACATAACGTTTTGCATTGTTGCCAAAAAGTTCAATTTTGGTTTCATCTGACCAGAGCACCTTCGTCCACATGTTTGGTGTGTCTCCCAGGTGGCTTGTGGCAAACTTTAAACAACACTTTTTATGGATATCTTTAAGAAATGGCTTTCTTCTTGCCACTCTTCCATTAAGGCCAGATTTGTGCAATATACGACTGATTGTTGTCCTATGGACAGAGTCTCCCACCTCAGCTGTAGATCTCTGCAGTTCATCCAGAGTGATCATGGGCCTCTTGGCTGCATCTCTGATCAGTCTTCTCCTTGTATGAGCTGAAAGTTTAGAGGGACGGCCAGGTCTTGGTAGATTTGCAGTGGTCTGATACTCCTTCCATTTCAATATTATCGCTTGCACAGTGCTCCTTGGGATGTGTAAAGCTTGGGAAATCTTTTTGTATCCAAATCCGGCTTTAAACTTCTTCACAACAGTATCTCGGACCTGCCTGGTGTGTTCCTTGTTCTTCATGATGCTCTCTGCGCTTTTAACGGACCTCTGAGACTATCACAGTGCAGGTGCATTTATACGGAGACTTGATTACACACAGGTGGATTGTATTTATCATCATTAGTCATTTAGGTCAACATTGGATCATTCAGAGATCCTCACTGAACTTCTGGAGAGAGTTTGCTGCACTGAAAGTAAAGGGGCTGAATAATTTTGCACGCCCAATTTTTCAGTTTTTGATTTGTTAAAAAAGTTTGAAATATCCAATAAATGTCGTTCCACTTCATGATTGTGTCCCACTTGTTGTTGATTCTTCACAAAAAAATACAGTTTTATATCTTTATGTTTGAAGCCTGAAATGTGGCAAAAGGTTGCAAAGTTCAAGGGGGCCGAATACTTTCGCAAGGCACTGTATGTGACGTGTGTACAACACCCTTTGAATATGGCCGGTGTCAGTAAACGTCTGCAAAATAATTTTATGAAATTGTTGCCAGCAGAGCCGGTAAGGCTGTTTTCATGTTATCCATAGGTAAACAAATCATCGCCAGAGCGTCAAGTGTGTGCTCCGAGAGCGAAACTAGATGGGTGTGAACGATGCTGAATGGGTGTAGACAAAGAAGAGCTCTTCACTAGATACCAAAACATTCAAAGGCCAATTTCTCAAAAGTGAGTTTGCAAGTTGATCAACTTTCAAAGCAGAATCACTTACCCATTGTTCCTCAAATGATATACCATTTTGTAGCGCTACTTTTAACCATTGTTGTAAAAAATAATTTAAAAAAAATAATTTCAAATGTTGCTACATTAAATGTACTTAAGTACAGTGGAGTAAAAAGTACTCAGTCATCATACTTTTGTAAAAGTAAAAATGTTATACAATTAATTCCTTTTATTAAGCAGTGGATGTACTTAAGTATCAAAAGCATGAAACATTAGAGCCGTAAACACAAAAAGCAAAAAAGACAGACATTTTATTCAGTTTGAGCTTTTCTAAAGGTAACAGTCTTACTTACGGATGCAAGAAGAGCTCAGATAAATAAATACAAGTGGATTCTCAAATAGGAAACACTTCAAAATATATCTCTTACAGACAAAATAGAATTATGCCTTAATAATGAAGGAATATAGCCAGTACACATAAGAACTTACAATCACTGACACTTTGCTTTAGAAAAAAACCCATCATATAATAGAACCCTATACATAAAAATAAAATGTTTAGCTCATTCAAAGTACATACAACCTCACTGTGGGGATATGAGGACATCACCACTGATGGAACTGTATTAGAAATCAGTGTGTCAGGTCATGCCTTTGTAACAAGGACACCTATAACTTGTGAATTTTAAACAATTTAACAAAACGCATAAGGCATCCGTGTCCTCGGGCTTGCTAGTGTTAAGCTGTCATTACTTGAAGTTGAAGAATTTACAGTTCATCTTCAATAAAATATTGTTTTCTAGAATCCAGCCTTGCTCTCCTGGGGCTGAAAACAAGTCCTGCAATGCTGAACAGCCTTTCACAGGCAGCTGATACAGGTAAGGATGCGTTTAACCTCAGAGATAGCTTACAGACTTGAGCAACTCCATATGATCAGCTGAACAGGCCAGGTATTCGTCCAGCTGTTTGGAGCTTTCTTATGCTTGAGATGTTTGCATGGCAGAGAAGTCATCCTCATCTGATGAACTGGTGCCATAACCCAGCTGCAGCAAGGGTTCTTCCAGGTGGTCCTTGATGTAGAGTTGCAGCTTGTACCTCGTTGGGTTTCTCATGTAGACTGGTCGCCAGCGCATAATCCTCGAATTCATCCCTGAAGTTGTTCCAATTAGTATTCCAGTCCCCTGTGAGAACCATTGGATTTGGTGGCGGAATGTTCGCTGCCATAGCAATGGAATAGGAGATTTATTTTGTTAAGGGTTGCGTCAATCGAATCTGGTATCAGGATAAATATGACAATGAGTCACTGATTGTATACTATGTACTTTTTATTAGCTAGGCAATAAGTGGTCAATTCAATTTTCGTATATACGGGCTCTCTGTCCCACCTCGCAGGGCAAACAGAGAACTGACTTGTTCCTGACAAAGATATTATAATATACTCTGATGACAGAAGTAGTTCCTGCTTCCGAGCCGGCCCGTCAGAGTAAAGACTGGGCGTGGTTTAAACTCACCCAGCCTATCGTTGATTGTTGGTGCAAGAGCTGGTCCCAGCCCCCGCGCGCAGTCCTTATAATTGTGTAGAATATCTATGAGCTCACACACTCAATACAGTTCTCTCACCTGGCTCCTGTTATCTAACAAAATACCGTTTGTTCTCGCAACACTACGTTCTGAATGTGCCCCCACAACTCATTGCACAGTTCCTGTCTTCATGTTATTCTGTATTTTTCCATCACGAGAAAGGCCCGTGGCCCTGAAACTGTTAACAATGTCTCAAGTCAGCTATGTTGCATAACACACAAGCCAACAGCAAATAATATTCCATCACATATGATATGGTAAGGGCTATAGTGTATAACACAGAACCTCACACTTTTTCCTTCAGTCATCGAGGTAGGTAGTGATGCTAGCAAGCCAGCTAACAACAAGTTGATCAGTGTTGTGAGTAGGAAACGGCGTATGTTCGCAAATGGAACGTAACTGCGCCTATACTGTACTTAGTTACAAAAATAACCAACGTGTGTTTTCCGAGCCACTTCTGATACCATGTTTCTGTATGATATGTTGGATAAAGGAATAAAGACGGACACAAATGTCAAGATCAATAGCCTTGTTTGTGCATTGTACAAATCCCTACACGCGGAGTCCGGGGAACAGTCCGGCTAGTCGAATACCTATCAACTTAACTCCGTAAGAGTTAACTAGCTTGCTAAGACGTTAGCTCGTCAGTTTAGTTAGATTGCTTTAGCTAGAAAGCTTTCGAATCTGGTTAAATTTTAGCCAGCTAAAGTAGATAGTTAGTGATCTAGCTAGTGATCTATTTAGGCATAGGATTAGTTAGCATCAACTAACACTGCTTGTTGTATTGGCAAATGTGGGTTAGCTATCATGCTAATTAGCATGCTAACGTTATTCTAGCTAGCTAGCAAGCTAACAAAATACTTACCTCAATGTGTTTTTTAGGTTCGACGGCGAGTTCTTGAACGCTAGTATTTCCTGAACTTTTGTTAAACACAACAGACATTTTATCCGGTAGGATAAATCCTTTATTCCGAGAAAATAAAACAACATTTATTGTAGATACAGCCAAGGGTGTTCGTCCTCACCAGGGGGTGGTGGTAGAGCGATGTCAGACATGACTGGGCGTTGATGACTGTTTCACCCGGTGGGTGAGGTTATTTTATTTTACACAATTTATTTTAATTTGTTTTCAATCAAATATATTTCAAACCATACTTTGCATACTGTACATGCGCTACACACAAAATGATCAAATCAAGATTACATTGCCTTGAAACAAGAAGGCACCATTCACACCTGTTAGCTGTTTTAATCTGTTTTATTGTCTCTTTCATAAAGTCAATGAGCTGTAAACGTATGGGCAGTACCTGAAATAAAAAACAAACATTAATGATGTAATGATTGTGTTGAGGAGAGGGTGGGGTAAGTGTTAATTGTGTATGTGTGTCACATGGTTAAGGTGATTAGGACAGGGGAGGGGGGAAGTGTGTTGCAAATGACCTCCTTGAGATGAAAATGTCTTGTCTTCCAAGGGAACACCACACCCCACTATTCCAACTTTCTCTTTAGAGTTTCGTATAAAAACGGCACTGCTGATCTCCAGTGTCAGAGATCTATAGCAAGAAACATATCTTAGATCCACAAGTTATTCAGTCACAGAGACTGAGGACTAGACCAAGACTAGAGAGCAACTGACACAGAGCTAAACAACAGAGAAATGTCGATGGACTGCAACTTTGGTGAGGATAGAAATCTATGGATTTTGGGCTTCTGGATTTAGCCTTTTTACTTTTAAGATCACAGTTGTGCTGTTTTTACTTACATTCTTTAATATATTTTTTATAGTCTAGTTACAATCAGGTTTGCCTTGCTGCGTGCATTTATGTCCTTGGGAAGACTTTATTTGACTAGTCCATCTGTAGATGCTCTACAATCCATCTACAGCCTATCAGTAACATTTCTACTAACTCTAGCACTAACCTTAACCCTTATCCCAAATTAATCGTAACCTTAGCAAGCAGTTGCTTATCAACAGATCATTTGTTGATAGTATGACATAGTATTCAGACTATCCAAGTGTTTGTGTTTCTGTCTATTCGTAGTATTACAGACTTAACATGTGAACTGTCCTCAGTGAATTGTATGTATTTACTGTATTAACTGTCTTGACATGTTTTACTTACCACTGTTCGTCTTATACTTGTGATTCATTCATCCTTTACCTTTTTGTCTGTATGTTTGTTTATCTCTTTGTACTGTTTGAAGTGTGTGTCTATACCAGTAGGAGATTCGGCAGTGAGGAAGAGGTAATTTCCCTCCCTGATACACTTCCCTTTGTCCCATTTCCATTGGCTCCCACCTTGATGTAATCATTGGGATGCCAGAGGTATTTAGAGCTGTAGTGGCCGTTTTGTTCTATTATTCAAAATACAATATCTAAATCAATGTGAGTAACATTGGTACTGTTCTGCAGGTCAAAACAATGCCGCACAGATGGGTGCTAGGACCATGGGGCGCAGGAAGAGAACTATCTTCACCAAAGAGCACCTGAAGCTTCTGCGGGTGGATTTTGATGTTGATCCCTACCCAAGCATTGCTGTGAGGGAGCGCCTATCCCAAGCCACTGGCCTAACAGAATCCCGCATTCAGGTAAGCGGTTGCACACACCTTTCCCATTCAATTACGTTGTAAAAAGCACATTCTCATCTAGCTATCCCTATCTGTTGCAGGTGTGGTTTCAGAACAGGAGAGCCAGAACAATGAAGCACAGGGACCACAAAGTCTCCCCTCAGCCAGAGTCATCTCACCCTATCCCCAGTCCTTTTCTACCTACACAGTCTTTCTCCAAACTCCTCCATGGGATCAAAGATGTGACCCACCAGGTCGACATAGAGGAAGTCTCTTATTACCAGCCGCTGAGCCACAGCCAGATGCACGAGGAGGACTGCTTCTACGGTCCCTCATCTTGTCCCCCCACCTTCCCGCTCTCTCCAGGGGATGCCGGATACAGCAGTCCCTCATTCAGTGTGGGAGTGAGACATGACAGGTTCCTGGACACTATCTCTCCAGGTGCTTTGCCAGAAGCTCAATGGTGCAACGTTGCCCAAGAGTTCCCGTTCTGCTCCCAGGGGGAGGGCCAGGACTTCCACTACTCACCTCCGTCTGGACTTCTTCATCCCCAGTACGCCCACGGCGGACTCCAGTCCGTTCGTGCCAGCAGCACCTTCGACCCGTTCTCCAGTTGCCCTGCCACACCGGACTCAGCCTGCTGGGACATAGGACTTGAGAACCCCTATCCCATAGACCAGGGTTTCCTGTACAGGGAAGTCTCCGATGAGTACTCAAGTCCTTTTGGGTACTTTGATGCTGTGCAAGAAGCCCCACTACATGAACTGTCTTTCCCAGTGGCAGGACCAGTAAACACCCCTACCATATTCTAGATCTTCAATGGCAAGGGTTGCCAGCACTCCAGGTTTGAATAGGTCTAGCTCTTGTGAGAAGTAGTGCTGTTCCGGGATGGTCTCAATGAAACAAATAATGAACATTTGAATTATGTCGATGGATTTATAATCAATCCCAGAATGAGTTCGGCAACATTAAGGCATACCTGAATGTATTAGCCATGTACAATAGGACTGTTGCATGAATGAACATAGCTGCTGCGTTATGTAGGGAGGTACGTTACTACTATAATATAGGGTTAATTTATTTATTTTTAAAACATGTATTTTACCAGGTGAGTCAGTTAAGAAAAACACATATTTACTGGCTATAAAGGGTGTATAATATGAGTAGAATAATACATTGACAATTTATTTTACATAATGTATCACTATTTATTCCAAATAAACACCTACTTTGTGAACTGCTTGATATTTTATTCTCTCATAATTGACAATGAAATAGGACTACCATACCCGCAGTAATTTGAGTCATGTGTCCGGTAAGTAGCATGTGACTCCCATCTAATTTAGGAGAAGGCTTTTAAATCACTCTTCCTTTGTCATTGATAGATATATTTTTGCAGATATTAGACTACAACCAAATGGCGGAACGTGTTAGGAGGCGGATCTTAAATTGGTGTGATGTTTCCTAGACGCCTGGAAATACAGATGGCCATCACTTCCGGATTCTCTGTACGCATGTGAGACAGTTGGAAACACGTTTGTTTTGCAACTATTGTGTTTGCCCAGATGAAGTAAACAAATGCACTTCATTAACTGACTGGAAATCAAGTCGTTTGAAGTAGATTTCTCGCAGGTAATGTGGCTTTATTTCTCCGTGCCTTCATAAATTGCAATTAGCTTTGACAAGTACAGAAAACTGGTCTAAGAATATTTCGTATTCTGTATTTAAATCACACACTCCATGTATACTGAACAAAAATATAAACTCAACATGCAACTATTTCAACGATTTTACTGAGTTACAGTTCATATAAGAAAATCAGTCCATTTGAATTTAATTAGACCCTAATCAATGGTTTCACACACTGGGCAGGGGCGCAGCCATGGGTGGGCTTGGAATAGCATAGGCCCACCCACTTGGAGGCCAGGCCCAGCCAATCAGAATGAGTTTTAACCCCACAAAAGGGCTTTGTTACAGACAGAAATACTTCTGTTTCATCAGCTGTCCGGGTGGCTGGCCTCAGATGCTGCAGGTGAAGAGCCGCGTGTGGAGGTCCAGGGCTGGCGTGGTCACACGTGGTCTGCGGTTCTGAGGCCGGTTGGGCGTACTGCCAAATTATCAAAAATGACATTGGAGGCGGCTTATGGTAGAGAAATGAACATTCTCAATTACCTGGCAACAGCTCTGGTGCACATTGCTGCAGTCAGCATGCCAATTCCATGCTCCCCTAAAACTTGAGACTTCTGTGGCATTGTGTTATGTGACACAACTGCACATTTTAAGTGGCCTTTTATTGGCCACAGCGTTTATATTTTTATTCTGTGTATGTGTTACATTTAATTTGTGAATGTCCATCCATTTCGTATGATATATTACGAATTACAATTCGTATTATAGCTTACGAATTTGCTAAACTTACAACCTTCTAGGCTAGGGGTAAAGGTTAGGAGTTAGGTTAACATGCTAAATGGTTGCAAAGTAGCTAAAAAGTAGTAAGTAGTTGAAACATTGCTTAAGTTATCCATGATGAGATCGGTATCCATGGGAGAGCCATCCCTTAAGTAGACTGGAACTGTGCCCATTTTTTTCAATGGTGAACTACCTGAGTAAAACATCATTTATTCACCAGCTTTGCCTCAACTCCTTCAGAGTAGAGAGTAGCCCACCTGCCGGCAGATGGCGCTAATATTCCTTTTAGGTTGTTTTTCAATTGCATCCAACTGTAATCTATGCAGTAGGCTATACACTTGTCATGTCCCCCGGTGACCGGCTCGTACATAAAACATCCTCCATTCAGGCTGCAAGGGCGTCGATTTCCTTCTTACGTAGCTTTAATGGCGAGCCGTAAAAAAAAATAGGTAAAATTGGCGTACTGTTTAAAAAAATAAAAAAATACACCACCATGCTAGTCACTAATGCTACTTCCTGATTTGGAAAAGTGTAGAGTGTTTTGTTGACATTTGGAAAGTTTACTGACAAATTTGCTGTTTCCATCAGGCATATCGTGACTTTAAAAAAAAAGTACTTTACGTGCATAAAAGGTTGGATGGAAGCCTGGGTAGTGGCATTTCCCATCCCTTTGAGGTATGTTTTCCAACCCATCTCTCGCCGGCTCTGCAGTGTCTAAATCTAACAAAGAGGGGTTTCCGACTCCAGTGCAACTCAGTGTAAACAAGTGTAATAGTCGAAATCTGCTGGCTAAGCCAGTTGCATAGATTCCAGTTGGACGCAGTTGACAAAAACAACGTAAAAGGAACAATAGCGCCATCTGCCAGCCAGTTGGGCTAGAGTTGACAGCAGGCAAGAGTTTTTGAAATGAACCTCCAACTCATTTGAGTCGCTATGCGTCAATACTTTAAAAAAAATTACATTCTTAATCCTGTGTACCTAAGTTGCGTGCCTTTCTTAGTATTTCACAGTCAGTGGTTGTATTTGATTAACGTTTTATTAAAATGTATGGATTTCAGCAAGCAAAGGCACGCAACAACAAAGAATGCATAGGTTAATTTAAACATTTTGCACCGAGTGAGGTGTTCCTTCGACATTTTAGCTGCCAGACATCTTGCATTTCCCAACATCTTTGCAGGAGCTAGTCATTTCTATTCGCCTTGGCCACTTGTAGAGGTAGTTGGCAGCGCATCACACATTGCGGCCAAAACAAAGATGTACACACATGCAAGATGCATTTCTCACTTGATATAAAACATGGATGTAATATCTTTCTGAATATTCAGTTTTTTTGGAGAACCATCTGTAACCAGACACAGACATTTTTAAGATACTTTTTTCACTGAAACGAGAACAAAGAAAGTATTGTCAAGGACAGGTAAGTTGAAAAATCTATGGCGACGTTTTGTTTGGAGTAACATGCTGACCACCGCTCCCGTGCGTTGCAAAATAAATGTACATAAATAACATAAATGTTATTCAATCATTGCACCCACACTGCTCGGGTGTCTGCGTGGCAAGGCGCTAAAATTGAACTTGGTTCTATTTGTGATGCTTAACGCGCTCCAAGTCTTGCCTCTCCCGTCTCTTAATTGGTTTTTAGGAGCATATACCCACGTGGGTGATTGAAAGATGAACTGTGGTCCACACTCGGTTCATCTTTGTGGTAATGCTCTGTAAAGTTGTTTGCCAACCTCAAGTCCAAAGAAGAAAAATAATCCTGAAGGAAGGAGGAGAGATGACGAGAAACTAATTTGGCTCACCGTTTTATCTGTGGATTAATTGTCGGAGTAGAGGACATTGTTCATTTCAGTTAAAATAACAACCCAATGTTGATATCCCAAGACAAAGTAGCTTGCAACAGTAAGCTAGCAAGCTAAATTGCCATAATTGTTTAATGCTTTTTGATCTGTTCCCAAATTATATAATATAATTGGTTCAATGTGTTTTGATATTTCAACCTGTGTGTCCCGATTGCGTCTGGCGTGGGTGAACAAAATCAACTTGCCCGCAATGGAAGACGGACGCACGGTTGGTCAGCATGTTATGCCCAGTAATGGAAACGCATTGTTAAGTTATATCACGTTATCTGGCGTGCAAACTGTAGCTTAGGTTGAAATGAGTTCCAAGCTAAATCTGTTTGCATGGTAGCTAGCTGGACATGCAGTTAGTGTATTAACAGTCAGGTTATCTTTAGGAAGTACAAAAAGAGACTCAACACTTGAGTAAATGTCGTAACACGAAGACGACTGACTTAATGGTCGTTAAATGAGGCAAACAATTTATGATCATGTTGTTACATGTAGTTGATTGTAGGTATTGGTGCTCCCAAAACACCCACTAGCTATTAGGGCCAGGACGATACCAGTATCTCAATATTTTTTTCCATGGCAAAAATGAAAACACGAAGCTGGTAACTCTTTGTTCCTTTAAAAATTTGCTGTATGTAAAATAGTATATTTCTTACTCATACTTATTTCAGATTTCCATGAGTTGAGTGACCCTGTTGTTACTAGCAAATGCACTACAACCATTATGGGCAAGTTTCTTGACATACTGTAGGTAGTTCACTCACATACAGGGAGGTAGTTGGAACTATCTAAATTATTGTTACATGAAGCACCTAATTAAGTGGGATGTGCATAAGGCAAAGCTACATTTGATCCTCCAAGCTTCAGTTTCTGACGTGTGTGTGATTCTCAGAAAGGAGAAGATGGAGGGGAAGGAGCCAAAGAAGGAACAAAAGCGGCACCAGCAGAAGCACAGCGGGCCCAAGGCGGAGAGGAAGAAGAGCAGGAAGCAGCTGGGAACTCCTGCCGGAGATGACGAGCGCAAGAGGAACCCCAAAGCGTTTGCTGTCCAGTCAGCAGTGCGCATGGCCAAAACCTTCCACAGGTCAGCAGCATTCATATATACATGCCCCACTATACTACACTACATGAAAAATCATCCCACCATCAGCTTTCATGTTTATGTTTTTAGCATTTATTTTGTTTTGTTTCACAAGGTTTACATAGTATATTGTTGTCATTTTAGTTACTGTGACACTAATCTGTGGTTTACAAGTTCATAGAAATAACCATAGGAGTGAATGCTGTTAACATGTATCTTGAGTGGTTCAGACAGAAGGACAGACATTGAGATTTAGGAAAGCATTGTAGAGGAGGCAGCACAAAAAGTGCAGACAGACACAGTTAAACATTGTAGGAAACTATAAACACTGTTCTTTCCCCCTCTCCCAGAGCCCAGGACCTAAAGGCCAAGAAGCATCACATACCCTTGGTGGACCGCACCCCTTTAGAGCCTCCCCCGATAGTGGTGGTGGTGGTGGTAGGACCCCCCAAGGTGGGCAAGAGCACCCTCATCCGCTGCCTGATCAAAAACTTCACACGGCAGAAACTAGGGGACATCTGCGGGCCTGTTACCATCGTCTCTGGTGAGCTGAGCTTGGATGTTTCTTACAGTATTACGATCAGTTAGGTCATATTAATTAGTGCACACCATAGCAATGCAATTTGCAACCGAAAATGGAAACGAGCACTTCTTGGAAAAGTTAAGGTAGTCCCATTTGCTTCCGTTTAGTTCCTAGTGAATACAACCTTGTGTGACCACAGAGCTGTCATTTAATGTGTTGTGTTTACCTTGTGTGACCACAGAGCTGTCATTTAATGTGTTGTGTTTACCTTGTGTGACCACAGAGCTGTCATTCATTGTGTTGTGTTACCTTGTGTGACCACAGAGCTGTCATTTATTGTGTTGTGTTTACCTTGTGTGACCACAGAGCTGTCATTTAATGTGTTGTGTTTACCTTGTGTGACCACAGAGCTGTAATTCATTGTGTTGTGTTACCTTGTGTGACCACAGAGCTGTCATTTATTGTGTTGTGTTTACCTTGTGTGACCACAAAGCTGTCATTTGTGTTGCGTTTACCTTGTGTGACCACAAAGCTGTCATTTAATGTGTTGTGTTTACCTTGTGTGACCACAGAGCTGTCATTTAATGTGTTGTGTTTACCTTGTGTGACCACAGAGCTGTCATTCATTGTGTTGTGTTACCTTGTGTGACCACAAAGCTGTCATTTAATGTGTTGTGTTTACCTTGTGTGACCACAGAGCTGTCATTTAATGTGTTGTGTTTACCTTGTGTGCTAATGCCGCCGCAGTACCATCTTAATTTTCCTTTCAGGAAAGAAGAGGCGTCTTACCTTCATCGAGTGTAGCAATGACATCAATACAATGATTGACTTGGCAAAGGTTGCTGACCTGGTAAGTTAATTTGTGTATGGTAGTTGAAGCCAAAATGTCAGAATTTCAAAGGGATCGATAACTAGATCGAATTGTACTTCTTATGATATTGGCGTACGTACAGTGACTATTTGTGAGTCCCAAATGACATCCTATTCACTATATAGTACACTACTTTTGACCAGGACCCATATGGCTCTGGTCAAAAGTAGGTCATTATATAGCAAGTAGGTTGCCATTTGAGATGGACATATGAGACAATTGAATTGAACCCAGACTTCCTTACCAGACAATAAAAATAGACTTGACGTGGGGCTATAAGTGAGCTAAAGACTGACATCCCTGTGGTCCACCAGGTGCTGATGCTCATTGACGCCAGCTTCGGCTTTGAGATGGAGACCTTTGAGTTCCTCAACATCTGCCAGGTGCACGGCTTCCCGCGCATCATGGGCGTGCTCACCCACCTGGACTCGTTCCGCAACAACAAGGCCCTTCGCAAGACCAAGAAGCGGCTCAAGCATCGCTTCTGGACTGAGGTCTACCAGGTCAGCCCCGAATTAGAATGAGAAACTTTTTATCTTTGGTTTCACACCATAAATCGTATTAGCAATTGTGTGTAAGAGTGAGTGAGTCCATGCAAATAGTCTCTTAAAATGCAGGTGAGTACAGGTAGACTGGTCTGTACAGGTAGATGGGTCTGTGCAGGTAGACAGCTTAGGGTTAGCTGCTCAACAGTCTTATGGACTGGAGGTAGGAGCTGTCTCGGAACCTGTTCGTCCGAGACCTGATGCTCAGGTACTGCCTGCCGGAAGGTAGCTGAGAGAGCAGTCCGTGGCTGGAATCGTTGGCGATCTTCCGAACTTTCTCAGTGACCGCCTGGTGTAGATGTCCTGCTGCCTGCATGACTGGGCAGTCTTCACCACCCTCTGTAGAGCCTTGTGGTTCAGGCCGGGTAGTTGCCGTACCAGGCGGTGATGAAGCCAGACAGAATGCTCTCAATGGTGCACCTGTAAAGGTCCCTGAGGATCTGAGGGGCCAAGCCAAATCTCTACAGCCGTCCTGTAGTCTACGATCACCTCCTTGGTTTTCCTGAGGTTGAGAGGTTATTGTCCTGGCACAACTGCCAGGGCTCTAACCACCTATCTGTAGGCTTTCTCGTCATTGTCGGTGATCAGCCCTATCACCGTCGTGTCGTCAGCAAACTTGATGATGGAGTTGGTTTGGCCAGGTTTTTGTGAAGTATTTTTATTGGTTTTCACAAATATATTCAAACGGTACTGAGCATGGATAATACCAAAAGAAACAACAACTGAACACCATACTGTAACTAAATATATACAATCTATATATACACAATCTATAGCTAGCACATTTCATATTTAATTTCTTGGCAAGAGCTGAGATATTTCTGATGTGCTAGATAAACCTAGGAGTTAAATTAGCGGCGTTGGCCAGTCTGTGCCAACCCTGCACGTCCCCATCATACATCCTGCGACTCAGCTTTTTTCTCTTGTGCTATCGAAGTGACAAGTTGACTTGTGATTTTCTTAGGCTTGTCTTGATAAGACGTTTAAAAAAGTGCACACTCTCTGTCAGAGCTTGTAAATGTGTTATGTGTTAAAGGCTAACAATCTCATAAACAAGACATACGGAACCTAATCCAACACAAGTCCCTTTCCTGAACAGTGTTCCACGTCCCCTCTTTGTTCCCACAGGGTGCCAAACTCTTCTACCTGTCCGGTATGGTGTACGGGGAGTACCAGACCCAGGAGGTCAAGAACCTGGGCCGCTTCATCTCCGTCATGAAGTTCCGCCCGCTGGTGTGGCAGCAATCTCATCCCTACGTCGTGACCGACCGACCGGTGAGTGTCCAGACCTTTTAGAGCAATGTGCTTGTAATGGAACGTAGCCAGAACTCATTCAGAGTAGGGAAAGTGACATGGATCAAATCAACTAACTACCAGGGAGAAGCAGTACCCAAACTTTGGGCAAGTGGTGTGTACTGTATGTTGCTATTATTGTTTTGTAAATGCTATGCTGCTGTTGAATGGTGCCATGTATGGTTGTGTGTAACAGAGCTGTTTTCTAATAGAAGTAATGTTTATGGTTTGTGTGTGTGTTGTGCACACTTGCGTGCCTGTGAGCGATGGATCCTAGCACCCTGCTTCCGTTTTCAAATGTTCTTGTTGAACTGTACCCCTTCACTGTTCCTCGATCACACTCGCCATCTACACAGCATGGAGGATTTGACGGACCCTGAGATGGTGAGGGTGGACCCCAAGTGTGATCGTACTGTATCTCTCTATGGCTACCTGAGAGGGACATACTTGAAGAATAAAGGCCAGGTCCATATCCCTGGTATGTATGCTCATTGGGTTAAGAGCAAATAAGAATCTGAGCCCTTTTGAGGAACACTAACTTGTAGAGAATAGATTAATTTAATACTGCATCAATACTCTCACACCTAGCACATATTGAGATGCACTATTCACATTCACCTATGTATTTAGCAAATAAACAGCATGTGGTTACTGCGGTGGTGTGTTTGGGAAATGTTTCACTCCTACACAGTTGTACAAAAGTGGGGTTTTGAAAACATCGATTCTGAAAGCTATATTGTCTTAACATTGGGCAATTTGGTTTGAAACCTAACACATGATGGCACCCTCTGCAGGTGTAGGGGACTTTGCGGTGGCAGACATCAGCTTCCTGCCAGACCCCTGCGCTCTGCCTGAAGTTCAGAAGAAGAGGGCGCTGAACGAGAAGGAGCGGCTGCTCTACGCTCCCATGGCAGGGGTCGGGGGGGTCGTGTACGATAAGGACGCAGTGTACATCGGCCTGCCCGGCGGCCACGTCAATCAAGAACAGGTCAGTTCCAACCCCCGGGCCATGTTCAGTAAGACTCAAAAAAGGAAAATACTGAAACATTTAACAAAAAATAAAAAAACTATGTATTTTTATTGGTCAAAGTCAGATAGTTGATAGATGTGATATGGAAGTCCTCCTGAATATAATTGACTCCTGTTATATACAATGGCTTGAGACTGTTGTAATGAGTGTACTAAACCAAAAGTGTCATGGGCCATTGAAAATTCCCTCTCCCCTGAACCTAGATAATGTCCAGAGGATTTTTGTAATGTAATTTTGGTAACACGCTCCTTTAATCAGTCATTTCTGTCCCGTGTCCACTAGGAGGAGGTCCGTCCCACCACAGAGTTGGTCCAATCCCTCATCGGTACACACACCACCCTGGATGCCAAGATAGCCGCCAGCAAAGTCTCACTATTCACAGGGGCGGCTGCCCTGACCCCCGGGGAAGTGGAGCAGGAGGAGGAGAACGGGTTAGTGACGCTCGCGCATCTTGGAAATCTCAAATGATACCCTATTCCATATATTGATTGTGTGCTACTTTTGAAAGCCACTAAGGAATCATTTGAGACACAGCCTCATTGTTAAAATTGGTTAGACTAATTGTCAAGAGTCGCAGCCCTAAAATCTGTCAGTCCTTGCAATTTTGAGAGTCGCTACATTTCTCTAGTCCTAATCCTCAGCTTTATAGCAAACTAAGTGGCTGCCGTTTTGTTCTTTTATGAAATAAAAAGTGGACCCTTAAATAAAGGAATAAAGAAAATGATATACATTTTTGCCTCTGACTTGTGTTGGTCTCCATCTTGTCTTACAGGCTGACGTCAGGACCCCAGGAGAGCCGAGTCTGGGACCCTGAGACACAGCGAGAGAGGAGGAAGGCTGTCTTCACTGAAGAGGAAGATGACGATGATGACAGCGAGGGTAGCAGTGACGAAGAGGGGGACGAGGAAGGAAAGTCTGAAGAAGAGGATGAGGGGGAAAACAAAGGGGAAGAAGAAGAAACTGTTTTGAAGAAAGAGGCAAAGGACAGAATTGAACCAAAAGAGAAGCAAGGAATAAAGACCATCCCTTCGGTGAAGAGACAGAAGATGGAGGAAAGGAAAGTGGAGAAAGAGCCAGTGGTGGAGGTACCTGCCTTTGCAGACAGTGAGGATGAGCTGGAAATGAGTGAGGAGGAGGAAGGAGAAGGGGGGAAGGGAGAGCGGGAGAGTGAAGGAGAGGAAAGTGATTCGGAGGGGGAAGACGATGAAGAAGACGGTGCAGTGGAAAAGGGTGATCTCAAACCAATAGACTCGGGTCATTGCTCGGAGGAAGATGCGAGTGATTCAATAGAAGATGACTGTGAAACCAATGTCTCGGGCAAAGAAAGCAAGAAGTCAAATGCCACCTCCAAAATGGAAGAGGAAGATGAGGAGATGGAGGGAGGAGAGCTGTGCTATGAAAGTGCAGGTAATATTAGGTCTATTCAGCGTATTTCCATTGTGACCCCTCCCCCTTGTCTATACTACCTCTTCAGGGTCCACAGATTTTGTTCAATAATGCTGCTCTGAATTTAATACCAAGTTGAGTACTTGAATCAGGTGTGTTAGTGGCAGGCTGGAACAAAAACCTGCACACACTGGTGTAAGCAATATTGTGATGGATGCACCTTACTCCAACAGTTGTCTGTTGAATTCAAAACCAACCTAGCCCTTACTCTCTAGGCACTCCTGTAGATCTGACAGGACTGGATAGGTTTCTTGCCTTGTGATAGGATAATCTAATGACCTATCCAATCATATTAAATTTACAGGACTGCCTAGGAGCTAAGGGTCGATTTAGCATTCAGAATGCGTGCTTCGGTCTGCCATATTGCTTTCGCCTTGTGAATACTGATGGGGAGGGGAAGTGGCAAAACGGAACAAGAACTGAAGTTGGAATCAATAATTAATTTGACCTTTGACCCTAACCACCTCATGTTTCTCAGGGGCACTGCGGTGGAAGGAGGGTCTGCAACAGAAAGCGTCGGAGGCGTTTCTACGGCAACAGCGCGCCGCCCCCAACCTGCGTAAACTGGTGTACGGCACAGGTAACGTCTCCTCCTCGGTTTCAGTAACAATATTATAATTTTTTGCTGTTAATTTTACTGCCATTTTCCCTTTCATCCTAATGTCATGGCGGTCTTGTTTGTTGTCTATTCATTAATGCACACTATAGCATAATGTTTAGCAATGAAAATTAGCATTTGTTATTGGACTATTTTGCCCCATTTGCTTCTGTTTGTGCCTAGCCTTGATTTCTGACTGACTACGCTTGTCTCCTTCAGTGGCAGAGGATGAACGTGATGGGGAGGAGGATGAAGAGGAGCTGGGAGGGCTGTTTCGAGTCAGCCGCCCCGAGAAGGGCAAGAAGCATCGTGCGGATGGTGTGGACTGCTCCCGTTTTGACCCCGATGCCGCTCGCAATTGGGACCTGGAAGAGGTAAAAGAAATCTACAAAACCATATTGTAGCGCCCCTTTCCTTTGTCCCATCTCTTTTACTACAGGGTTTATCTTCCTCTGGGACCCCAAGGGTTGCACATTTTTGTTTTAACCCAGCACTAGCACACCTTATTTGGCACTGGACATTTTAAAGTGTGGAAAGACCAACAGTTGGAAGAAAGGCATTAAGTAAGACGTTAGAAGGAGCTATGGATGGAGGCATCCATACATTTCATATTCTTACCTGGGTTGGGGTCAATATAATTTAGTTTCCATCAATTCAAGAGATGAATTACATTTAATTGATAATATTTTTTCTAATTGACACAAATATTGTTTCCTCAGATGCTGGACTCGATACGGGACTGTTTTGTGACGGGGAAATGGGAAGACGATCAAGATGCTGCTACATTGCTGAAAGAGGATGGTAAAGGAGTTGCTGCTCGTTTCTCAATGATGTTGGGATTGTTTTCATGACTTTCTTTGTCTTATCCTTAAGTGCGTTATAACTGCAATTTGTCCCATTTTAAATGCAATCTGTAAAGGTCGACTCCTGTGTTCACATCAAATAGGGTAAGCAGAGAGCAGTTGAAATTCATCTTCCCCAATTCAAATTATTTTCATGTGCTCCGGATATGGGCTCATATTCCCAACAGAGTAGTCCCAATCCATCAGGGCTATGTACTGTATAGCAGAAGTCCACTGTTCATTATCACCCCCTTGCTAACTCGCTCTTCTTTTCTCTTTTAGAGGAGCTGTATGGCGACTTTGAGGACTTGGAGACAGGGGCGGTGCACAAGGGGAAAGCTGCCAAGCCAAGGAAGAAAGTGATGATGATGATGAAGAGGAGGAGAAGCTGATGATGGTGGACGACGAGACCCAGAAGAACAAGCGTCTGGAGAAGAAATGGCGGCTGAAGGAGCGTTTCGACACGGAGTACGATGACGGAGACGCCACCTACTTTGACGACCTCAAGGAGGAGATGCAAAAACAGGCAGAGGTGAGGGGTTATGGGGTCATAGGTAAACGTTTGATATGACAGGAGACAGAAGTCTCTTGCCCTGTTTGAGTACTTCAGAAATGCCTCCTTTGTCCTTGATGTAATCACAGATAAAAATAAATAAATAATGTTTTGTGTAGGTATTTTGACACTTCATTTAGACAGTTATGAAATGAGTGGGGGTTACAGTCAGGTGGGAGAAACAGTGGGAAGGGTGGATGCAGGCAATGTTCCCTAAAAAATGTAGTCACTGAGCAAATTTCAGGTCTGCTGAGCGCAAACTTTAATTTGTGAACTTCCGGTGCACGTTTACTGTGCACACTCAGGCTGTACCCGCTTTAAGTTCGTTTTAACAGTGGCCAAGTAGCCTACTGTGGCTATTTGATCATAATGTAGGCCATACAAAAACAATGAAGAACATTTTTGTATGGAAATAGCTGTTCTATCATTCAGCCTGCAGTAGCAGCCAATATGTGGTGTTCAATGCCTACATTTCATTAGAGTTAAAAAAATAAAAATACAGTTGAAGTCGAAAGTTTACATATCCCTTAGCCAAATACATGTAAATTCAGTTTTTAACAATTCCTGACATTTAATCCTAGTAAAAATTCACGGTCTTAGGTCAGTTAGGGTCACCACTTTATTTTAAGAATGTGAAATGTCAGAATAATAATAGTAGAGATTTATTTCAGCTTGTACTTCTTTCATCACATTCCCAGTGGGTCAGAAGTTTACATACTCTAATTATGCCTGTTTAACTTGGGTCAAATGTGTAGCCTTCCACAAGCTTCCCACAATAAGTTGGGTGAATTTTGGCCTATTCCTCCTGACAGAGCTGGTGTAACTGTGTCAGGTTGTAGGCCTCCTTGCTCGCACATGTTTTTTCAGTTCTGCCCACAAATAATAGTTTCTATAGTATTGAGGTCAGGTCTTTGTGATGGCCTCTCCAATACCTTGACTTTGTTGTCCTTAAGCCATATTGTCACAACTGTAAGTATGCTTGTGGTCATTGTCCATTTGGAAGACCCATTTGCAACCAAGCTTTAACTTCCTGACTGATGTCTTGAGATGTTGCTTCAATATATCCACGTAATTGTCCTTCCTCATGATGAAGTGCACCAGTCCCTATTGCAGCAAAGCACCCCCACAATATGATGCTGCCACGCCCGTGCTTCACGGTTGGGATGGTGTTCTTCGGCTTGCAAGCCTCCCCCTTTATCCTCCAAACATAACGATGGTCATTATGGCCAAACAGTTCTATTTTTGTTTCATCAGACCAGAGGACATTTCTCTAAAAACTACGATTTGTCCCCATGTGCGTTGCAAACCGTAGTCTGGCTTTTTTATGGTGGTTTTGGAGCAGTGGCCACTTCCTTGCTTCCTTGTCGATATAGGACTCGTTTTACTGTGGATATAGATACTTTTGTACCGGTTTCAGCCAGCATCTTCACAAGGTTATTTGCTGCTGTTCTGGAATTGATTTGCACTTTTCGCACCAAAGTACATTCATCTCTAGGAGACAGAACACGTCTCCTTCCTGAGCGGTATGATGGCTGCGTGGTCCCACTACCAATAGGCTAATTGACATCATTTGAGTCAATCAGAAGCTTCTAAAGCCATGACATCATTTTCTGGAATTTTCCAAGCTGTTTAAAGGCACAGTCAACTTAGTGTATGTAAACTTCTGACCCACTGGAATTGTGATACAGTGAATTATAAGTGAAATAATCTGTCTGTAAACAATTGTCGGAAAAATGACTTGTGTCATGCACAAAGTAGATGTCCTATCCGACTTGCCAAAACTATAGTTTGTTAACAAGACATTTGTGGAGTGGTTGAAAAACAAGTTTTAATGACTCCAATCTAAGTTTATGTAAACTTCTGACTTCAACTGTGTATATATATATTTTTTTACATGCAGGCTTGAAGTTAACCTGTTTATCCAAGGAGGTAACTGAAAAATGTTATTTTATGCAAGAAACCACAAATGCATTATTATTCCCACACCATTATTACAGAGAATCAGACAAATTATGCTACCCTCTGCTTATTGGCTACTTATTCAAGACCGTCTCAAAATCCAACACTTCCCCTTTAAGAGATTAAAAAGCTCAGTACCTGACTTGCTTTTCAAAGATGACTATAAATGAGCTATACCAGGGCTAATAACTCACTAAGTAGCCAAGAATATGAACAACTGTGAACACGTGGCAACATGCAGCTCTCACTTTGATCTCAAAACAAGCGCATCTACTCAAGACCGCTCATACTGTAGCCTAAACACAGTACAGTTGAAAGTGAATGACACAGATCCATATGGCAATGGCTATTTGCATATAGGCCTACTGCAGCTCTGATTGGTTATGGCGCACCGGTCTGTGTAGAATACTGCGGAGTCATGCCTGACAATGCAATAGAATCCTACTCCAAGAAAATCTCTTGCATATTTAGTTTTGCATACGGAATCTTGCAGTTAGTTCTGTTTTCGGTACATTACATTGAAAGTGGCTAGTATTGCGTTGATGCGTTCACAATTGCCACAGTAGAGCGAAACGTTGTAGTGTTAATTAAAGGGGAAAACTGTAGAAAGTTGAGTGACGTTCAACCTCAAGCTTCTGTGCGCACTCTCATATTTCTTCTACACACAACTTAGAGGGAACATTGGATGCAAGGCATTGTCTCCAGTGGGGAGCTTCGCATATGTGACATGGCTGGAGTGTTACCACTGCGCGTAATCACAGATCTGAATTGATTGGATTGGGGAGTGAACAGGGTGGTAAACTTACTTGCACCTACCCAACCACCAGATCTGTGCTTACGTCTAAGAAACAAGGAAGGATACATTTGGAAATTATTGAAGCGGGGTCAAGGTAACATCTTATTATGCCCAAAAGGAAACCAAAGTTGTCTGTGGTATTCCGATCAGACATTGGGTCATGTTCATGAGACACAATGGGGGAAAATCGGTCTTAAAACGCAAAACAAAATTGTGCATGCTTTTTTTTTATCTTTAAAAAAAAATCCACTTACAGGACTGTCAACCTTGGCACTCACACAAAGTATATTCAGTATGTGGCCCATGTGGGATTCAAACCAACAACCCTGATGTTGACAGCACCATGTTCTAACCCACTGAGCCTTTCATTTCACCACAATCTCTAAACCTTTCCTCTTCCTAGCTGAACCGGGCTGAGTTTGAGGACGTGGATGACGAGACACGGGTCCAGTACGAGGGCTTCCGGCCTGGCATGTATGTCCGTCTGGAGATCCCCTCCCTGCCCTGCGAGTTTGTCACCAACTTTGACCCCCACTATCCCATCATCCTCGGGGCTCTAGGTGCCAGCGAGGGGAATGTAGGCTACCTGCAGGTAAGTGAAGGGTTAACGAGTCAGGCTCTATTTAATTTAAATTGAAATAGAGTGAATTGGACTTCCAGTTCAAGAACAAACTCCTTGACTGTGTCTGAAATATCACCCTAAATACATGGATGTCCCATTGAGACCGATGTTTCTTTTGCAAGGGAGCCCTGAGTCACACAAGTGCCTGACACAATTATAACAATCCAAGACTGGAGCATGAAACATACAAAAATACTATTTTGAAAAACGCATGCATTCCTCTGTAAAAAGGTAATTTACCAATTCCCTGAAATGTCTGAAAGGCAATGGTGCGTCCAATTGTAGGGTATTCTGAAATGTGTTCCATGTATGTGGCACGTAAAAACTAAAGGCTGTTTTACCTAAATCAGTAATGAGAACAGGGATTTCAAGAATTCCTGTGAGCGAGTAAGGTATTTGTACTTCTGTAGGTCAGGAGCGATGTAGTATGGTAGTTTCTGCACGAGCGCTTTATAAATTAAGAGAAGGCCATGTTCTCTGCGTTGCCAATGATGGCCAGTCTACTTCCTGATACAGATCACAGTGACGGAAAGTCAACTGAACTATTTATTCTATCACGCGAAAGGCACAATCTGTTTCTGTAGAAGAAGCCCATCTTAATTCTGTTTCTTCGTTAGCTCATCTACATGTTTTAAATTACTACTTGTCATCGATCCAAATGCCAAGGTATTTATGAGTGGACGTGCTCCATTCAGCGTGCAGATATGTCTGAGCTCCGGAGAACAGAATATACTTTGTTTTATCTGCATTCAGTACCAGTTCGACATTTTAAAGCAGTCTGCAGATCAGCTATAGCCTGGTTCAAAGAGGAGGCAGAGTACAGCACAATGTCATCAGCATAAGTGTAGCTTACAGTTTTTGACTAAGGAACCAATATAGTTTATGTACAGTGGGAATAGTATTTGCCGTAAATCAGTGATGTAGTGGTGCCTGGAGAAGTGGGTACATAGGCCTAAACTCGCTCTCACACTTTCTTTTAAACAGAATGTTTTAAGTCCACAACAATGCTTATACCATATCAGGAGACCACTTTTGAGGTCTGGGGAAAAATCTAAGAAATGTTACATTTTGAGTGTAGTTACCCTTTAATTCAACTGCAGGCATCTAGCACTGTTCGGTTAGCTGTGTTTCTGTATTGCACATGAGATGGAGTTTGCAAAACAAATGGCCACTGGATTGATATCATTCTGCCGGGTAGGCATAGGCTACTTTGTAGCTAGTTAACATTTAATTGAAGGTTTTTGGGAAAACCTTTCCATCTACCAGAAGATGGTTAGGCCCATCATTAGCGTCACTAAATTGTTTCTGTTCCTTAATTGTTTGAAACCTTGTTTTATTAAGTACTTTGCTTCAAAGTCGCGTATAGCCAAAACATTGAGAAAAAATATTTATCCTTTAACTAGGCAAGTCAGTTAAGAACAAATTCTTATTTACAATGATGGCCTACAACAGCCAAACCCGGACAAGCTGGGCCAATTGTGCGCCGCCCCATGGGACTACCAATCATGGCCGGTTGTGATACAGCCTGGATTCGAACCAGGGTGTCTGTAGTAATGCCTCTAGCACTGAGATGCAGTGCCTTAAACTGCTGCGTCACTCCGGAGCCCCAAACCCACTATAGAAATGTGGAGGTAATTCTTTTAAAGACTTCGTTCTCCTGTGGTATTGCTTTTAAAATCAACTTTCTTTCATTGTTTAGCAGCCAAAATCATTATCCTAGTCATATTAGCAACCCCTGATAGTTGTTGCATCAATAGATCTCCCCTTCTAAATTTCTTATCCCTTCTGATAGTGCCTCTTTACTGCATCACACCGATGCAAAGAAGCTAGCTAGCTACATGGAAGTAAGAGTGAGATTAAACATAATTGTTTCTAGTTGAGGTTAGTGACAAATGAAGTGTCCTGGCTTCGCATCTGTTCAAAAGATTGACGAGTGGCTGAAGAGACCACCTACGAGCTGTGTGGGAGAGCCGCACAGATCAGCTCAGTCAGATTGCGCAACTGAAATATGTAAATTCTGCTGATGAGAAGATGGCATAAAATATTCTGCAAGCATCCTTCTGATTGGACAAAAAAGATGAAACAGAGCTTCACGTCAAATTAAATGTCCTTTAGTCTCGCATGGAATTCTCGTCTCATCACATTTTTGTCGACTAAAATGAAAAATAAATTGTAATAATTCTAGTTTTATATTAGGTTCTTGGTCACCACCCTGACAAAGGTCTTTCTTGCCTGGTTGTTCAGTTTGGTCGAACTGCCAACTCTAAGCAGAGTATTTCCATATCTTTTTCAATTTCCCAATGATGGAGGCCGCTGTGCTCCTGGAAACATTAAACACATTTAGGTTTTATACCCTTCTCCAGATATAGTGCCTTCAGAAAGCATTCAGACCCCTTTACTTTTCCCCACATTGTTACGTAAAAGAGCTTTTACGCTCTCTTCCAAATGGTAGCTATAAATGCAGAGGATGCGCACAGTGCAACAATATGATGAAGTGTGAATATTTCTGCCAACCACACACAGGAAAACGGTTCCAAATAAATGACATCATTACGTGTTCTACCACCCATGTTATTTACATTATTAAATGTCCATGTGGGCTCTGCTATGTCGGTAAAACCTCCCGCTCCCTCAAACAGAGAATTAGTGAACATAAAAGTTCAATCAGGAGAAACGACAGGGATTATCCAGTCGCAGTACATTTTAATGACCTAAAGCATGAAATTTCTACCTTTTAGATTTTGTGGCATAGAGAAAGTGTGATATTAATAATACTCTGAGTTAAAGAGAATGTTTTTGGATTTTCACCCTCCAGACATTATTTCTTAAAGGACTTAATGATGAAATGACTATGTATGTTATGTTGTGAATTACTCTGAATTACTCTGTTTTTCGTATGATGTACCCAATGATTAATGAAAACTTGCTGTGTCCTAATTGTGGTTCTACAGACGTGTTTAATACGTCTTATTTACACACTTTATTTGAATATTAATGAAATGCATATTGTTATATTTGGTAGGACTTATTTGTTTTTCCGTTGCCTCCAACCCCTTTCGATGCGTGGAACGGATGTGGGTGGGGCCAGGTCTACATAAGGGTGCTAGTTTTAAGAAATTCACAAAAGCTCTGACGAAGGCTGTGAGGCCGATACATAAGCTTATTAAAGATCGGTGATACTATCAAGAGCAGTGTGCAGTTTCCTTTTTCCTTCTTGTTCAACTGTTACCATGCACCTGCAAAAAAAGATTGCTCAGATGTGTGACTGCCTTTTGGAATTTAGAATAAGGCTGTAAAGGGTCTGAATACTTTCCGTGGGCACTGTATATGCCTCATCACAACATCACAAAAAAAGAAACGTCGCATTTTCAGGACACTGTCTTTCAAAGATAATTTGTAAAAATCCAAATAACTTCACAGATCTTCATTGTAAAGGGTTTAAACACTGTTTCCCATGCTTGTTCAATGAACCATAAACAATAAATAAACATACACCTGTGGAACGGTCGTTAAGACACTGACCGCGTACAGACGTGAGGCAATTAAGGTCACAGTTATGAAAACTTAGGCCACTAAAGAGGCCTTTCTACTGACTCTGAAAAACACCAAAAGAAAGATGCCCAGGGTCCATGCTCATCTGTGTGAACATGCTGGAAGGAGGAATGAGGACTGCAGATGTGGCCAGGGCAATAAATTGCAATGTCCATAAGGTGAGACCCCGAAGACAGCGCTACAGGGAGACAGGACGGACAGCTGATCGTCCTCGCAGTGGCAGACCACGTGTAACAACACCTGCACAGGATCGGTATATCCGAACATCACACCTGCGGGAGAGGTACAGGATTGCAACAACACCTGCCCGAGTTAAACCAAGAACGCACAATCACTCCATCAGTGCTCAGACTGTCCGCAATAGGCTGAGAGAGGCTGGACTGAGGGCTTGTAGGCCTGTTGTAAAGGCAGGTCCTCACCAGACGTCACCGGCAACAACGTCGCCTATGGGCACAAACCCACCGTTGCTGGACCAGACAGGACTGGCAAAAAGTGCTCTTTGCTGACAAGTCGTGGTTGTCTCACCAGGGGTGATGATCGGATTCGCGTTTATCGTCAAAGGAATGAGCGTTACACCGAGGCCTGTACTCTGGAGCGGGATCGATTTGGAGGTGGAGGGTCCGTCATGGTCTGGGGCGGTGAGTCACAGCATCATCGGACTGAGCATGTTGTCATTGCCAGCAATCTCAACGCTGTGCGTTACAGGGAAGACATCCTCCTCCCTCATGAGGTACCCTTCCTGCAGGCTCATCCTAACATGACCCTCCAGCATGACAATGCCACCAGCCATACTGCTCGTTCAGTGTGTGATTTCCTGCAAGACAGGAATGTCAATGTTCTGCCATGGCCAGCAAAGAGCCCGGATCTCAATCCCATTGACCATGTCTGGGACCTGTTGGATCAGAGGGCTAGGGCCATTCCCCCAAGAAATGTCTGGGAACTTGCAGGTGCCTTGGTGGAAGAGTAGGGTATCATCTCACAGCAAGAACTGGCAAATCTGGTGCAGTCCATGAGGAAGAGATGCACTTAATGCAGCTGGTCGCCACACCAGATACTGAGTGTTAATTCTGATTTTGACCCCCTCCTCTGTTCAGGGACACATTCCATTTCTGTTAGTCACATGTCTGTGGAACTTGTTCAGTTTATGAATCTTGTTATGTTCATGCAAATATTTACACATGTTAAGTTTGCTGAAAATAAATGCAGTTGACAGTGAGAGGACATTTCTTTTTTTTGCTGAGTTTATCACGGAGCTCTACGGAGAGTTCCTTGGACTTCATGGTATAGCTTCTGCTCTGACATGCACTGTCAACTGTGGGACCTTATATAGACAGGTGTGGTTCTTTCTAAATCATGTCCAAACAATTCAATTGGCCACAGGTGGACTCCAAGTTGTAGTGATATCTCAAGTATGATCAAAGGATGCACCTGGGCTAAATTCAGGCAGAATTTGTTTGGGGGGATAAGTCAAGGGGTATGAATATTTTCTGAAACCACGGTGACTATCTTAGTTAGCTTCTTTACATCGATTTGATTCAGTCAAGACAGGCACTACCAGGTGGTATGATGGATTCTACAAGTTTATCTAACTAGCGCCAGTCTGTATAGCCACTCTCTCCCTCCCATGTAAAACTCACCGGCCCCTGCCCATCATACTGCTGCAATCAAGCGGCACCTAAGTCGTGCAGCAAGCCAGTTCCCAAGTTGAAACAATGTTATTTAAAACAAATAAAATAAAAAGTGTACATGTATTTTGACCATTCGGATATCTGAAGAAATGTCATGATATTCGAATCAAGCTAAAAAATAAAAAAAATCTCATCCCTAGAATAGGGTGCATTTTGGGCGCATCCCTCGTTTCCAACTCTTTTATTTTTTATTTTATCTTCTGAATTTAAATGGAATTGACCCCAACCCTGCAATGGGTGATACAGTCCTTTTGAGAGCACTAAATGTAATGGAAGGTTGTTTGTTGAATAGTAATGTAAATCCCCTCAGATTTTTTGGGGTCAGCTAAACTGCTTTACAGACTAGGCCTAAGTAATGGGCCAAGAACCATGCTTTGTCATGCATACTGAACTTGCCTATATTCATAATTTGTCAGAAAGCAATATGATGCAACACATCCATCCCATTGTTGCTTTATATGATTGATAAAAAAAAAATATTGTTTTATTTGCATCTGTCCGATATAAATTAAGATCAAAACAAATGGCATTAAACAATTCCTCAAAACACCGAAAGTGATATTGAGACTAATTGATAATGAGTCATTTGTATAGAACTTTTCCAAGTGCCTCAAGGTGGTCTTTCTCTTGTCCCAGATGCGGTTAAAGAAACATCGATGGCACAACCGTATCCTGAAAACACGCGACCCTCTCATCCTGTCCCTGGGCTGGCGTCGCTTCCAGACCATCCCCCTGTACCACATCGAGGACCACAACGGGCGCCACCGCCTGCTCAAGTACACACACCGCAGCACATGCACTGTGGTGCCACCATCTGGGGTGAGAGCAGTAATGCGGCTGTAGTTTTAGTATTTGTTAGTTATTTGATTCAGGTGACATCTTTTTCCTCCATAGCAACTATTCATCAGAGGGCTGTATCACATAGCAGGATCACTACATTAACCAGCTAAATTTGATGCACATTCAGATATAGCTCTTGATTATCTGGTTCCTTAAAGAAGACAAAATGTTGACGGTGTCGATCTGGTTACCATGCCTATAGAACTACATATCTCTATGAAGTCAGAAATATTAAGTTATTTCAGTAAACTTACTAAAAGACATGCCCCCCTGGTCAGAATGACATGGATCCTAAATTAACTTACCTGTTAGAATATAGGTCAAATAATGAATAAAATGTGAACCCTGTCCTTCTCTGCTGTGTTCCCAGGTCCCATCACACCTCAGGGCACTGGCTTCCTGGCTGTGCGGTCAGTCGCAGGAACTAAGGTAAGAATCACAGAGGCAGGCCACAAAGGAAATAATGACATGTAATCCTTTTACACTTGTGGGAATTGGGCTATATGTATAGGGCTACATTGAAGTGTTTCTTACAGCAGATATATAATATGCATATTGCATAACCATGGTAGAAATTGAAAGGGAACAGGTTGGAGATTGTGGAATTTATTAGACCAAAGGTGAGGACAACAGTTACCTGACACAAGACTGAATCCAAACATTACATTGTTGATACTGTTAGGTTCTAAATAAATAGAGTAAAAAAATTAACAGACGCTTAGTAAAGCTCAAACCTAGTTTATTCACCCACTGGGTCATACAGCTGCATAAGACAAAAAACATTCACATCTCACTGGTATATAACCCTTTCTGCTATGCTGAGCCCCTCCTTACACATATGAACAGCTAATACACCTCTGTTGCTATCCAGAAGATTGGTGATAGGTTCTTCCTCACTTCATCTAACCTGACCTCTGCCCAAATTCCTCACTCCTCCCCAACTCACGGCTAACATGTTGACTCGTACCAGACCGTGGTTCTTCTCCTCACGTAGGATCCCTGATGACTAACAATAACATATCCTGACAGAATGTAAACGTTCTACATTCCCCTCTCTCCTTGTGATACGATTAAGGATATTTCATATTTTCAAGTTTAGAAGTCAGAACCCATCAATACTATCTGCATTTTACATGTACTGTACTTTTTGCAGCATTTGTTGATTATGAAATCTGAAAATACTGCATACATTCAGTAACATAATAACCCAAATTTACCACGACTATTCTTATCAGCCTTTGACTTTTTCCACATATTACTATGTAAAATGCCCATCAATCTACACACAATACCCCATAATGACAAAAGGAAAAGCTTTCTTAGACATTTAAAAAAAATACATGAAATGACACATTTACTTAAGTATTCAGACCCTTTACTCAGTACTTTAAAGCACCTTTAGCAGCGATTACAGCCTCAAGTCTTCTTCGGTATGACGCTACAAGCTTGGCACACCTGTATTTGGGGAGTTTTCTCCCTTCTCTGCAGATCCTCTCAAGCACTGTCAGGTTGGATGTGGAGCGTTGCTGCACAGCTATTTTCAGGTTTCTCCATAGATGTTCGATCGGGTTCAAGTCTGGGTTCTGGCTGGGCCACTCAAGGATATTCAGAGACTTGTACCGAAGCCACTCCTGCATTGTCTTGGCTGTGTGCTTATGGTCGTTGTCCTGTTGGAAGGTGAACCTTCACCCCAGTCTGACGTCCTGAGCGCTCTGGAGCAGGTTTTCATCAAGGATCTCTCTGTACTTTGCTCCGTTAATCTTTTCCTCATTCCTGACTAGTCTTCCAGTCCCTGCCACTGAATAACATCCCCACAGCCTAATGCTGTCACCACCATGCTTCACCTTAGGGATGGTGCCAGGTTTCCTCCAGACGTGACTCTTGGCATTCAGGCCAAAGAGTTGGTTTCATCAGACCAGAGAATCTTGTTTCTTGTGGTCAGAGTCCAAGCGGCTGTCATGTGCCTTTTACTAAGGAGTGGCCTGATTGGTGGAGTGCTGCAGAGATGGTTGTCCTTCTGGAAGGTTCTCCCATCACCACTGAGGAACTCTGGAGCTCTGTTAGAGTAACCATCAGGTTCACCGGTCCCGTCATCTCCCTGACCAAAGCCCTTCTCCCCCGATTGATCAGTTTGGCCAGGCGGCCAGCTCTAGGAAGAGTCTTGGAGTCTCATAGCAAACGGTCTGAATACTTGTGTAAATAAGGTATTGTTTTATTTTTTATACATTTGCAAACATTTCTGATAACCTGTTCACTTTGTCATTATGGGTTGGTGTATAGATTGAGAAATGTTTTATTTAATCCATTTTAGAATGAGGCTATAATGTCACAAAATGTGGAAAAAGTCAATGGGTCTGAATACACTGTTAGTCAAAAACAATGACGAGGTGTAACTGGTGTCTCCAAGTGTCTACACACCTCTCCAAAGTGTACAGTTCCTAAGTAATTTCAATGCACTTTCATTACTCAAGGAAAGAGACTTAAACTATTAGGTGCTTTTTTGAGCTCTCCTAGCTGTGCTGTTGAGGAAGTGAAGTAAGCACACTTGTAGTTTTTTGTTTGGAACACAGCCTTGCATCCTAACCATCACACAATTACTGTTTACGCAATCCAAAAACGGTCCATTATAAATCCCAATCTGAGTCTGCTGGGCATCATTTGAAGGCTTATTCTATTGTCAACATGATACAATCTCAGTGTTAGGCTTTCACAAGAAACAGTCATTTTGGTGAGTATAATAGAGTTGGGTGCGTGTTCTGCTGCAAATGTTCTTCACAATACGACAAACAGGCTCATTCTGTTCCAAACAGCTCATGGTATTGATCCCTTGTCATTCTTGTAACTGTACATCAAACATGGTGATCATTAACGTTGGTAATGTAAATTACATGAGTTTTATAATATGGGAATGTGGAGTGTGATTGGCGGATAGAGGGTAGAGGGTTAACATCCCTGACATGGATGCACAACAGCAGTCAACCCCGAGGCTACGGCTGAGGACAAACGCGTACAAGTAGTCCTGCTACGACCTCCGCAGAGCCATCAACTAGGCAAAAGGACAATATCGGAACAAGGTGGAATCCTATTATAACAGCTCCAACACATGACGGGCTAAAGTACATTACGGACCACAAAGGAATCCCTAGCCGTGATCTGCCCAACGATGCCTCTCTACAAGACAAACTCAATGCATTTTATACAGGCTTCAACAACACAGAGCCCTTCTCGATGGCCCCCACTAATCCAGAGGACTGGGTGATCTCTCTCTCTCTCTCAGGGGCTGATGTAAGGTTTTTAAACAGGTCAACACTCTTAAGGCTCTGGGCCAGACGGTATTCCGGGGCATGTCCTCGGGGCATGCACAGACCAGCTGGCAGGCATCTTCACTGACATTTTCATTTTCTCTTTGTCCCAGTCAGTAACCCTCACATGTTTCAAACCAACTGCCAACATCCCTGTTCCCAAAAACTCTAAGGCATCCTGCCACAATGACTACCGCCCTGTAGCACTCACATCTGTAATAATGAAGTACTTTGAAAGGCTGGTCATGGCACATATTAACTCAATCATCCCAGACACCCTGGACCCATTACAATTTGCATAGTGCCCCAACAGATCCACTGACAACGCAATGTCAATTGCACATTTTGCTCTTTCCCACCTAGAGTGCATTCCTTTTTTCTATGTGAAAACATTGTTCATTGACTACAGCTCAGCGTTCAACACCATAGTGCCCTCCAAGCTCAGGACCTTGGAACTAAACACCCCCCTCTGCAACGAGGCGATGAGACAGCCTACAGGGAGGTGGTCAGAGACTTGTTCATGTGAGACCAGGACATAAACCTCTCCGTCAACGTCAGCAAGACCAAGGATCTGATCGTGGACTTCAGGAAGGAGGGGTGAGTGCAGATCTACATTGACGAGTAAAGGGTCAAGAGCTCGGTATTCACATCACTGAGGACTTAACTTGGACCTCTCACACCAGCACAGTCATAGAGAATGAACGGCATTGCCTCTTCTCCCTCAGGAGGCTGAAATGATTTTGCAGGGCCCCTCAGATTCTTAACTTTTACAGCTGCTCACTCTGGTATAGCAACTGCACTGCCCTTGACCGGAAGGCCCTACAGTGGGTGGTGCGAAAGGCCTAGCGCATCACAAGGAAAACATGCATGCCTGGCAGTGTCTGAGAAAGGCCTGAAAAATTGCCAAAGACTCCAATCACCCGAGACATGGACTGTTCTCCGTGCTCACGTCCGGCAGACAGTATCGGTGAATCAAGGCTCAGACCAACAGACTTCTTAAACAGCTTCTATATCCTGGCCATAAGACTGTTAAATGGCTAAACTGCTTCACCCTGCTGTTCATTGATTGCCACTACCTTTTATCTATCTATTTTATCCTGCTACCGGTTACTATTACTCTTGTTTACATGTATATTACCATAAGTATTTATATATTCTTGCTACCAGTCACTTTTCAGCCCTGTTTACATGTACAGTGCCTTCAAAGTATTCACACTTTTACTTTTTCCACATTTTGTTCTTACAGCCTGAATTTTTAAAATTGATCAAATTTAGATTTGTCATTGATCTACACACAATACCCCATATGTCAAAGTGGAATCTTTGTAGCTGAAATGTTTTGAGTCAATAAGTATTCAAATCATTTTATGACAAGCCTAAATAAGTTCAGGAGTAAAAACGTGCGTAACAACAAATCTCATAAATTGCATGGGTTAACATGATTTTTGAATGACTACCCAATCTCTATACCCTACACATACAATTATCTTTAAAGTACCTTAATCAAGTAGTGAATTTCAAGCACAGATTGAACCACAAAGAATGGAGGTTTTTCAATGCCTCGGAATGAAGGATGGCGATTTGGTAGATGTGTGTATAAAAAAAAAAAGCAGATGCTAAATATCCCTTTGAGCCTGGTGAAGTTATTAATTATCATTTGGATGGTGTATCAATACACCCAGTCACTACAAATATACGGGTGTACTCCTAACTCAGTTGCCGGAGAGGAAGGAAACTGCTCAGGGATTTCACCATGAGCCCAATGGTGATTTTGAAACAGAGTAATGGTTGGGATATGAGAACTGAGGCTGGATCAACAACATTGTAGTTACTCCACATTACTAAACTAAATGACAGAGTGAAAATAAAGGAAGACTATGCAGAAGATATTTTTTTTCTCCAAAACATGCATCCTGTTTGCAACTAGGCACTTAAGTAATACTGCAAAAAACGTGGCAAAGCAATTCATCACATTTAAGAGTATGGTGGTGACAGAATCTTGCTGTGTTGTATGCCTGTCATTGTTAAGGACTGGAGTATTTCCAGATAAAACAATTAACTTAGAGCTAAGCACAGGCAAAATCCTACAAGAAAACCTTGTTCAGTCTGTTTTCCATATTCATTTATTTGTCATTATTAGCTCAATACGTACGTACACGTATTACACCAAAGATGGCTCATTTGCATTTGTCCAGAGTAACCTACCGTACACAGTATGGGTTACTTCTAGTAGGATCTTTTAAGTTTTCTGTTCTCTTACAGACCAGTTTCCGCATCGCAGCTACAGGAGTTGTCCTTGACTTGGACAAATCTGTGACCATAGCCAAAAAGCTCAAGCTGATTGGCTACCCATACAAGATCTACAAGAACACATCCTTCATCAAGGTAGGATGCACCTCATAGCACTACTGACATACCATAGTTCAGCTACAATATATTTACTTTGTGGTAGACATTTGTTATTCTGTTGTAGAACAGGATAACAGAAATAATCTAACACTATGGACCAACTGTGTGTAAGTAATGGTTTATGAATGTATTAATATCTAATTATTGGTTCACAGCAAAACTGTGAAACCTGTTGTTCTATGAATTATTATTATATTTTTTCCCATGACATGGTCAAATAACTAGATTTTTTTCATCTAATTTGGCACACAGAAACTAGAGGCCATGAGTAACTTGGTCAAAAAGAATGGCACGATTGACCTCCATCACACTGTTTGACCTCGAGACTTGAAACGGTTGTTGTCTTTCCTCTTGTTGAACAAATTTGCCTCAAGGACCCATAAGGTCTGTCGGGATAGATATCCCTCCATCTTGGACATTTTGGAAAAACGTATTCTCAATAACCATAAATCCAAATAACACCAAATGATGTATGTATGCCCATGGTATCTCTTAACTTAGTTTGAGAAAAGCTAAGGGATTGGTTAAGAAATGGCTGGGTTATTGATCAATTAGGAAATACTTTAAACTTTGTATGGTCATTACCATGATGAACCATGTTCAATTTGGAATTTAGTTTCCTCATTTAACAATTCAGATTTTTTATGATTAAGCATAGTTAAAAAAGTTAATGGACTAAGTCAGATTTTACTCCAAATGTGGTCTTTGGACCGATCACAATAGTCCCTAAAGAATGAGAAAATAACGTTGATGCATTCAAAGATGGCCACACTATACCAGTAGATGCATAATAGCACTATATGCTAAAAAAAAAACGTATTTTTTCAAATTTCATGAACCAGATTTTACGTGTCCATTTTAGCCACTGTAAATCCACTCCGCAGTGGCCTATCAATTTGAAACTTGTAATCGCTATCACGGACTTCCCTAAGATGAAACGCACTGTATTTGGTATTGATATCTCAAAAAACAAGGAAACTATTGACTTATTATTTGCATATGTAACGCTAATACTTAATCCTCTGCAATCATCTTCTCCTCATGAACCATGCATCAGATTCACTCCAGATTTTGTATTTCGACTCATTACATCAGTCTTCAATGGGTTAGAATTTTTGTTGCTGCATTCATATGGCTGTACTGTACCAATAGACGCACATATGCTAATGCTAAAAATACTTTACAAACCTTCTTATGAACCATAAATCAGATTGACTCCAGATTTGGTATATAGACGTGTTGGTTGTTTAGCAACAAAACTGACACATGCGCTGCTATGGGGCAAAACAGACTGGGCTGGCTTAGATTGTCGACAACATGTAAACTATATTTCTTCTCCAATGTTTAGTCTCACAAAAACATTGTTACAGTTGTTGGTTAGCTAGCTAGTCAATTTTAGCCATTTTAGTATTGACTTGAAGTCAGTCTAAACACCTCAAAACAATACATGGTATCAAGAACCAGATTAAACTAGCTGAAACGAGTCACTTACGATTCTCCACATAGCTACCAACAATGTCAAGAAACTGCTATCTGGCCATCCAGAATCACAACTCAAGCTTCTGCCCCATTGATGTGTGCACATAGTTTGTGACTTTGTCAGCTAACCCATCTAATGAATTTGAGAATGATTAGTTGCTGCACTCAAAGTCAACCACACTACATGGCCCTTATAGCCCTGGTGTGATAAGAACGGAACCGATGAACATGGGGCTATGAAATTTGGTATGTGAACCTTATGTTTATGTCCTTATAAGTTGTGTGAATATAAAGTCAGTTCAGCCCTACTACTCTGAGTATGAATGAGACTAAGGTCCACCCCAAAAAATTCAGAAAAACGTGAGCTTTACACTTCTGTTTTGTTCCCAGGGGATGTTCAACACCGTGCTGGAGGTGGCGAAATTCGAAGGGGCTTCCATCCGAACTGTCAGTGGGGTCAGAGGTCAAATTAAGAAGGCCCTGTCAACGCCGGCGGGAGCCTACAGAGCCACGTTCGAAGACAGGCTGCTGATGAGTGGTGAGCAACTGGCTCAGTCTAGAGTATTTCATAGTCCCAAAAACAACCCGTAGCCCCCTCACCCTACCCTCTATGCGCTTGTGGAGATCTGAAGGCTTGGATAGGTGAAAGTAATATGGTGAAAATTCCAGTAGTAGTGGGATTTACTAAATTTGACAAATGTAGGAATTGCCTGCAGCAGATTGCTCCTACTGTTTTGGTTGCACATTTCATGGAAACTTCTATGGACGTTACAGTAATTTGCATGGAATACTGCCTTTATATTCCTAGCTAGTACTTCTGGGTGTGTTTACACATTGCGTCCCTGTGATCCTGTTTCATGTTGTTCATTACTCTTGTGTGTAGATGTTTGTAGACATTGGTTACCTGTGCTCCTAGTATATGTTATTTAGGGCTGTCCCCAACTTTTAAAAAAAATATTGGTAGACCGAAAGTCGTCTGTTCTTTTCACCAATTGATTGGTAAAAATTTAAAACCGTGTATTTTTCCATATATAGACACACCCTATATGCTTTTAATAAAACCAACTATATATGCATTGAGCTTGTCTGATGCTTTAAACTCACTGTTTGATGAAATAAGACACATGACTGAGGGAGCCAGAGATCAAGATAACCAGAAGAAAGAACCTTAACCTGACCAGACCATCCTCCTCCCGCTCCTACTGGCTTTTACAGATTCTGCCATTATTCTCCTGAAGTTGCCGGTAATGGGCTGTACGAGGAGTTAGCAAACTTTCTCATGTGGAATACAAATGTATCTTACCATTTCTACTGATCTGCATGCCAGTTAAGGTTTTCATATGTACATTTTCGTGGAACAGTTTCATTTTATTTATAATAATGTCTTCGTATCTCTAAATCATTGTCATGTGTTTAATCAAAATTCTATCCAAATGAAAACGATGAACCTAAAAAGTAACTTCTGCCATTGACAATTATGTAAAAATAGCCTATAAAGCCAACAAATAAAAACCTTGCTGCCTGCAGGTAGAAAATAATCCTGATTAAAAATAAATATCCTATAAATCACATTGGCTACGCGTGGCCTTTCTGCAACGAACTTGAAACATTGAATTAACTTAGGTCCGGCCTGAAGCGCCTTTTGTATACATTTTGTATAAAATATTCTGAGCACAGAGGCCGTGTCTAGACTTGACAGTTCATGCAGCTTTAGTATTCTGAACATAGAGTTCTGTTCACGGAATTCCGTACGCGTTTAAATGTAGGCGTAGATGCACGTGTCCGGATTCCCTATTCCCGCGCTATATTGAAATGCCAGTATGCGTTCTAAAAACGGTGAAATCGGCAAAATATGGTAGCACAACAACTGATGGCAGTATATAACTATTGTAGCTAACAAGCAATGCTAAAAGGGATTGCAAACGGGTTAGCATAACTCTAGCCCAAAAAAATGTTGTTCCAAATATTAGCTAGCTGGCTAGTATTTGATGCCAGCAAACACGTTACTCACACACTAGGAACGTATTTACTCCAACGTTATAATGAAAAGGTGCCTCGGTCCCAGAACAGAAGTATTCTTGAGACTGTACCCACTGTATGAGCTTTCTGTAGCCTGATTGCATCCAGACTCAGGAGAAATCTGCACACAATGCAGCCTGACCTCCTTCTGAAGTGGTCAGTTTGATCTAAACACAATCGGACCAAAAAGCAACTTTTGTGCATCTAGACCAGTCTTTTCAATGTGGTCTTTTGTATTCTGATAGCGAGAAGTCAAATGTAAGTGTCAAGTGTAGACACCAGAGTTTCCCGCGCCAGTGAGCTCAGCACAGGAATTGTCATTCTCAATGGATGTAAAAACAGACTTTGTTTGAGGTGAACAAAACATTACTTTGAGACGCTCCACAGCTCATTAGTGGTGGTGCGTTAAGCCAATCAGAAATACTAACAGATCCCCAAATGGGTACATTTATGTCAACAAGCCAATACGCCTACATCTATGTATAATCAGGCACGCATCCTTAATCAACATTGACAGGAGCGCTCCAAACAAAAGACAATGACTAAATTGACAAAACTCATAAATGGAATGAAATAAACCAAAACTTGTTTCTCAAGTGTAGCAAAGGTTGTGCACTCTGCAAACAGTGTTCACTCTGACAATGATTAGTCTCGGCCTCCGCAATGGATTAGTTCACTGAGAAATATATCTATATTTGCTACTCTTCGACTAAAACAAATCTGTCGATCAACCGCCTATCGGCCAAACAATCGACCAGTCGAATAATTGGGGTCAGCCATAATGTTAATAATTACTCTTGTTCATGTGTGTAGACATTGTGTTCCTGCGCTCCTGGTACCCGGTGTCAGTCCCTCAGCTCTACAACCCCGTGACCTCCCTGCTGATGCCAGCGGGCCAGAAGGACAGTTGGTCGGGCATGAGGACGGTGGGCCAGCTGAAACACGACCTGGGGGTCCGCAACAAGCCCAACACAGACTCACTGTACAAGGTAAGGCCAGACCGACGAGGTGGCAGCCAGAATACATAGAGAAAAAAGGAATGTCCGCTCACTGTTTTGCTGCTCCCAAACATGACCCTAATTCTAAACCTAACCGTAACCCTAGCCCACAGTTGCATATCAACAGATAGTTTGTCCATCTGTAGATGAACGATAGGGGACTATCCAAATAGTGTAACCTGATCTTTTGATGGAGCTCAATTTATTAAATATGGAGGCAGTTAGACTATCAACCGTTTGTTCACAAAAGGGGCGTTTTTATTAGATATTTGGGGTGAATAACGTAAGACATTTGGTAAGTAAAAATGGCGCATAGCAAAACATAACACCACACAAATTCATTTATGGGTACATTTCCTACTTCCTGCCAATCCAAGAAGCATCCAGCTGGGCACTGAGGGCGCCGGGTCTGCAAATCTCAAAAGTCATGTGCGTGCGTCTCAGATGGAATGTGTGCAGTGCATTAACACCCGGGACCAGAGCTATACTATATCACTAGCTCTGGTCCAGGGCGTTAGTGCGCTGCACGCATATCATCTGAGCCACTACGTATCGTAGTGGCCGACATTGAGAAAGTGTTCAGGATTAATTTAGTTTTGTAACACCTTTTGGATACAATGTTAATTTCCTACTTGTAGTGATTTTTCACCGAAAATGTACAACCAAGCAACCACTGTTGCTTGTGCTTTAGCTTCCACCTTGATATATTGGCTACGCTAGCTAGCTGACTACTTCCCTCGCCATAGGGTTAAAGGATCTGTGGGAAAGCTGTGCTCGGCAGGCGGGGGCGAAGGACACTGTCCCGGTGTTGTGAAACACCTGCTTGCCATGCGTGCTCTCCCCACTATCACGCGGTGACATCCTGGTGGTTACCAATATAGTTATTTCTCATAAAGGCTGCTATCCTACTTGGAATTAAAAAAAATTGTAGCAAAACATTTGGCTACGTTCGCTAACATCAGCAACACTGTGATACAACTGCCCAGTGGGAGGCACCTCGATACAACACCGGTCATCACTGGTCATTCGGCACAGGCTTGTTGTCGTGCATCCCAAGGCATGTCACTGTGACATCCATGGTGACCAATATTACAAGTTTATTTCTCGCTCGCCCATTAGAATAAACATATCTCTTTAACTAGCGCCCAGGATTTAATGTATGTTTGACATATGTGAAACCAAAGGCAACTTTCCACACTGCGTGGACAGTAAAGTTTGTCTAAATCTAATTTCACCACCTGTGCTGTTGGTGGCGTTTACGCTCCATCTTCTCTGGCACCATTTGACATCCGTCCTCAGCTCCAATGTCTCACAGCGTCTGTAGTATGAAAAGGTATCTGCTGAAGCCAGACTATTGGTCTGATTGGATTCTGAACCTCTGACCTAACCCATGACCCTTTCTCCCCTCTTGGCAGCCGGTGGTGCGAGCGCAGCGCCACTTCAACAAGCTGCACATCCCCCGGGAGCTGCAGAAGGCATTGCCCTTCAAGAGCAAGCCCAAACAGGACCAGCCCAAGGGTAAAACGCCTAAGGACCTCCAGAGGCCTGCTGTCATACGGGAGCCCCACGAGAGGAAGGTAAGGGTCTCCTTACGGAAACGATAATGAAATTCCCATTGAATTCTGGGATGTTTGTCAGATTTACTCATTCTCTTTATCTCTGATGTACTAATATGCTCTGAAAGCGAAAAACATAAATCACCACCTTATTTTATCAGAAACCGGACTGGCCGAGGTGCAGACTTTTGTTCTAGCCCAGCACTAACACATTTGATTCAACAAATGGTATTCTAGATGATCTAAATCTGTGTAAAAGCTGGGCTGTAACAAAAACCTACACACTGTCGCCACCTCATAATATGTGGTGGGCACGCACACACACCAATAACGGTATATATGAATGGACAAAGCCATTGATCACGGGATGCCATTCATTCCTATGTGAAGACTTCATAGCACATTGAAGCCAAATTTAAGTCAGTTAAGTTACAGTGCTGCTCCCTCATTGAGTAACTCCAGTTAAAGGACGACCCAGGTACTGCAGGCTGCCATTAGCAACTAATTTCTTGTGAGATTTTAAAATAGTTTCAAGGACATACAACTGGTGTATTAATGTAATTATTGGTACCATGATTGTCTTAGAATTGGATTTTTTACAGTAAGAAGATTTCTGCCAACAATGCCTGCAGTACCGCGATCAGCCTCAACAACATTTGTGGCTTCAATGACTGCCCCTGACGCGCACACACACGAATGACACTGCATTTGAAATCTGAGCATGTGCCCTCTCTTGTCCACCAGGTGGCGGCGCTGCTCAACGTGCTGAGCACGGTGCACAACTACAAGAGCAAGAAAGCGCACATGGCGCAGCACACTAAGCACAAGGACTTCTTGCGGCAGTGGAGGACAAGCTCAAGAGGCAGAAGGAGGCAAAGAAGAAGCTTTACCGTATGATGGGCCAGAAGGAGAAGAAGAGTCAGAGGTCCAGTCTGAAAGGGGCACCGCAGGATGACTGATTTTAAATCAATATGACTCTTAAAGACCAGTGTAATAACTTTTCGGCCTACCAATGGATTGGAATAACCCTGTTTAAGCATAATCTGTTGGGCTGCAGTGGAGTAGGGAGAAATTGCCCCTAGATGCTGATCTCGGGTCAGTTTAGCATTTTCCCCACTAATGGTTAGTGATATTTTGGCAATTAAGCCTATTGTTTACTTCCCTAGTCAGAGAAACTCATTCATGGATACCATTTCTATGTCTCTGCATACAGTATGAAGGAAGGATTGGGGGAGGGGAAGCTGATCCTAGATCTGTACCTAGGCGAGTCTTCACCCAGAGCGTCTTCAGTACTGGGGTAGGAGTGTAAATGCAAGGAATGGATGAACATCCTTCAGCTTCTGTAGCCTGGTTGTGTAATGTGGTTTTTCAACCCCAGTTATTGACACCTCATTTCAAGTGGTTCCATAGAGGAACCAGAAAGAACTGTATATTAGTCATATCTCTACCACTCGTCTAGCTTCAATCTTGTGTGGTGTTTTAATAAAAATAACAAAGATATTACAAAACTGTGAGTACCTTAACTCTAAAAGAGCATAGAAGTAAAGTAAGTGTAATTCTATAATATATTTTGATCGAGTAGAAGTTTCATAATGGCTAGGTTGTTTCAAATGCACTGATAAGTGGAAGCACATGGCATTTCAGCAACTTTGAAGTTGTGCCTGTCAGAGCGAACTCATCATGGATATAACCCATTTTAGCATGGACATTTCCATTGAGGACTACCACCATTTTAAAGTAGTCAACTGGGTGGGATTCATCCACACATGAATACAAATTTACTACTTTAAAATGGAGATGGTCACAATGGCGCTGCCCATGCAGTCAGACGCTATAGAGCCCCACATTTGAGGTGTCATAATACCCTAGTGGTCTAACAGGGTAATGGTAATCGTTTTTCCACCATTCATTTTTCCCATAAGGAATTTTAGAAACACTTGTGTAGGCTTAACCTGGTCGGACGTTTTGATATCATGCAAGGTGATTTATCAATATATTCGGCTCTATTTACTCATTCTAAAATGCTAATTAGACATCATGCAAGACTAAAAATCCCTGCAAGAGGCTGCACGTCATCTCTAGCTGACATCTTTGCTAACAGGTATTGTGTCAATTTAAAACTTGCACAAGACAGCTCACAGAAGTGTCAATTGTGAAGACATTTATTCATTACTAAATGTAGCTAACATTAGATAGTTAATCCAGAGATTCTTACTTTTGCCACTGTTCGGCAGTCTCGTTCAGATCATTGTGGCATTTAGTTCTTTATGATGGCCACATTAGTGTTTAAATTCTAATATATTGATAAAAGCCACCTTGTCCTAGACTTGAGAGATTTACATGGTTATCAAAATGTCACTCCAGGATAAACCTACATGAAACACGGCCGTTATTATTTTCTAAAACCCCTATGGGGGAAAATGAATGGTCGAAAAGCGATTGGAACCATTTCCTTGTTTGACCGCTAGGTTTTATGGGTATGAAGACTCAACCTGGGGTACTTTAAAGTCAGATACAAAAGAGTTCTCTGTCTCTATGGCTCTCATTGGCTAGAATGGTCCCACCTGATCTCGCCTCCTCCCACCTGCCTTCCATCTTTGAGAACATGTATTTTCATTGTTAGTGGTCACTCGAATATAGGTTAACACAGACTAAGGAGATCTTATACGTTTTTGTTCTGAGATAGTCAGTTAACATGACCTTAATGAATGCCTTTTGTGCTTGTTGTGATTACATTGAATGCTTCAAAGTTCAAAAAGTGACGTTAGCTAATGAACATGATCTCATAGAATAAAATGTGTAAAATCGAAGCCTGTGTTTACGGCAGACTTTTTCACTGTTTATCTAAATATATATATATATATATATACGCTGCTCAAAAAAATAAAGGGAACACTAAAATAACACATCCTAGATCTGAATGAATGAAATATTCTTATTAAATATTTTTTTCTTTACATAGTTGAATGTGCTGACAACAACATCACACAAAAACTATCAATGGAAATCAGGTCTGGGGAACGGGCGGGCCAGTCCATAGCATCAATACCTTCCTCTTGCAGGAACTGCTGACACACTCCAGCCACATGAGGTCTAGCATTGTCTTGCATTAGGAGGAACCTAGGGCCAACTGCACCAGCATATGGTCTCACAAGGGGTCTGAGGAGCTCATCTCGGTACCTAATGGCAGTCAGGCTACCTCTGGCGAGCACATGGAGGGCTGTGCGGCCCCCCAAAGAAATGCCACCCCATACCATGACTGACCCACCGCCAAACCGGTCATGCTGGAGGATGTTGCAGGCAGCAGAACATTTTCCACAGCGTCTCCAGACTCTGTCACATGTGCTCAGCGTGAACCTGCTTTCATCTGTGAAGAGCTCAGGGCGCCAGTGGCGAATTTGCCAATCTTGGTGTTCTCTGGCAAATGCCAAACGTCCTGCACAGTGTTGGGCTGAAAGCACAACCCCCACCTGTGGACGTCGGGCCCTCATACCAGTCTGTTTCTGACCGTTTGAGCAGACACATGCACATTTGTGGCCTGCTGGAGGTCATTTTGCAGGGCTCTGGCAGTGCTCCTCATGTTCCTCCTTGCACAAAGGCGGAGGTAGCGGTCCTGTTGCTGGGTTGTTGCCCTCCTATGGCCTCCTCCACGTCTCCTGATGTACTGGCCTGTCTCCTGGTAGCGCCTCCTTGCTCTGGACACTACGCTGACAGACACAGCAAACCTTCTTGCCACAGCTCGCATTGATGTGTCATCCTGGATGAGCTGCACTACCTGAGCCACTTGTGTGAGTTGTAGACTCCGTCTCATGCTACCACTAGAGTGAAAGCACCGCCAGCATTCAAAAGTGACCAAAACATCAGCCAGGAAGCATAGGAACTGAGAAGTGGTCTGTGGTCACCACCTGCAGAACCACTCCTTTATTGGGGGTGTCTTGCTAATTGCCTATAATTCCCACCTGTTGTCTATTCCATTTGGAGAACAGCATGTGAAATGTATTGTCAATCAGTGTTGCATCCTAAGTGGACAGTTTGATTTCACAGAAGTGTGATTGACTTGGAGTTACATTGTGTTGTTTAAGTGTTCCCTTTATTTTTTTGAGCAGTGTATATCTAATTTCCCCATAGGCTTTGGCCAACGAGCCATGCCGGAGGTAGTGCCTATAAAAAGACGCCATTACTATTATGCTCTATACAACAGCTGATCCAAAGGGGGTGTGATATATGTCAAAACTCTTCTGCAGTGGGATACATTTGGGAACTCCCTAAAAACATGCCACTTCGATGCAGGTTAGGAGAGCATTTTCACGAATCCTAACCCTTTTTCTAAAATTACTAGGTTAGGAGAATTAGGTTAAGGTTAGGAAAAGGGTTTGGGAAAATCACTTTTGGTCATAGCTGTATCGAAGTGGGGTGTTTTTAGGGGATCTCGTGTGCAACAGCTGATTACAATATGTCGCTAACTACAGTTATTTTGGCTGGATCTGACTCCATCTCATCTGCACTGATATGAAAATTCCAAATAGGTGAAAGTACTATTGTGGGTCGCTATCAGGGAGGTGCCTTCAACTATCCAGCACCTATTTTACATCCGTGCAGATAGGAAAGAGAAATACACTTCACACTTGATGCACTCTGGTACTACATTTTGGTTGTCTGTTTTCGTTAACTTGTCCCCATAGAGAAAGCATAGGGAATGTGTCATTCTTTGTGGTAAATTATGGTTAAAAGTTCTCATTCTTACAAGCTATGCAGAACCAAAACACTGCAAGGTGGGAATTAAAAGTGCTTTATTAAGTTTATCTGCAGATATCAAATTGCAGCTTAGTCACGAAACGTGGCAATTCCTTAAATTGTGTAGGCAATGCCATACACACTTACATAGAGAAAAAACTAAATGTCCCTTGTCTGTCAAATGTTGAATAAAATTATATTTGAACTGCCGATTGTCCGTGGTGTTGGTCCGTCAACTGGACATTTCTTGTTGTTGTACTTATCCACAGTAAAGTATTATTAAACCGATTAAAGTACATACACGTGATGCATACTAACGGGTGTTTACATGGTTTTGTGCATATGGGTGATAGAAATGTATACTTCAGTACCTGTGCTCTAAATAGTCGGGTAAAAACTTTCAGTGAATGTCTCAAATTTCAAGCAGCTGAAGAACCAGCCGCACAGACAACTGCTAAAGTAAGTTTAAATGTATTTTAAAACATTCTAGCTTGTAAGGAAAACTTTTTTCAGTGCATTGTTTGATTGTATACCAATAATTGGGCTCAAAGTCTGCCTAATAAATCAATATTCTGCTCTCCTCCCAACAACACACACATCAAATCAGTTTTTCTGATCTACATCCCTCAATACAATCCAGTCCAATCAGCAGGTGATTGATGAGCCTAAATGGCAGAGGCTTTAGTCACCGTTTCAGTTTCCTCAGCACCTCTTTAGTCAGCTGCTTAGTGTATCTGTTGATCTTCCGGTGTCCTGGCATCCATCCCAGGAGAAAGCGATGGAAGTCTGTCCAGGCAAAGGCAAACATCTCCCGCCACTCTTTCTCCAGGGCAGCAAAGTCCACCTGCTTGGTCACTGATGCCCTCAGTTCTGTGAAGTAGTAGTCCAGCAGGCTGGGAACCCTCTTTTCAAGCTGTTTCTCCTCTATTTCCTCCAGAAGGTAGACAACATCCTTCATCCCACAGCCTCCGCCCACGTACTGAAAGTCCACTGCCGCCACACCCTGCCCACTCCCAGAGAAGCAGAAGTTGGCTAGTTTGGCATCTCCGTGAACGATTGTCTTGAAGCTGCATTCATTGAGGATCCTGTCAATCTCCCCGGCAGCTGCTTTGAGCTGGGCGTCATCCATGGTATTCAGCTCGTCAGGGCGTGTTTCCAGGTGCCAATAGGTACCTACGGGCCACAGCCCCTCTGGCACCACCCCCAGGAAGAGGCCATGGAAGTGGGCCAGCCAGCTGAGGCAGGCCCTCATCTCTGCATCCCTAACGCTGGTTCTTCTCTGGTCGAAGCCCACCACATCCAGGTCCTCCAGAACGATCAGCTTTTCGTCCCCGTATGAACAAGCAGCCAGGCAGGCTGGCATTCGACAGCCATCATTGGTGGAGTAGTTCTGGTACCAGTGCGTCTCCACTTGGTAGGACCTCACCTTGCGCATGTGAGACAGGTCTGTGTTCCAGCCTCCAGTGTGCTCGGCCTCCTTTGGGAACATTACATGTTTGACAACGACAGAGGGGCGGTCACAGCCATCTAAATGGACCCTCACAATCTGACCATAGCCGCTCCACAGCGTCTGGATTGTGTCACCAACACGCAGAGCCTTTGCACCACACTCCTGCAGAATAAGGTCCTGATATTCTTGTTTCATCCTGAAGTCTTTCACCAGACCGAAAAATAACAGATTAGGTTGTGTCAAAATCTGTCAAAACGACATCTTTTCACAAAAGACTGATAAATTAGGACATTAAAGTGTTGACTGAAGGAACAACAAAGCAAGCATGCACACAGTTTGATTGAGTAGGAAATGCAAGTCTATGCGTTTCACACACATGGAGGAAATTGAACTTCGACTGAAACTATTTAATTAAGTGTCATATTTCAAATCCACACACCGCCATCTCACGAGGGACACAGACAAAACATTAGTTAACAACGCCAATGTGCGTAAAACTCACGATGAACATGTGTTGCACGTCGAGTTGAACTGTGTTATGTTTCGATCATGAATACTCTTCAATGTGGACTGGAGATTTACATCAATCAATGGCGCAATACTGCCACCAACTGGATTGGAGGGTAAAAGCTCTCGTCATCGTTGGAGCTACCCGGAAGCTAAATCATGGAAATGACTTTTGTTGTTGTTATCGAGCAGAAAGTAGCTCGTCTACTTGCTAGCTGTATATCATAATGTTTTACGGATATTGTCAAGGCGGTTGTTTCTATTTCATTAATTTGATAATCTTATTTTAAAAACCCAAATTTTGGAACTGTAACTCATTGCTTTGATTTAGCTGTCTGACGTTCTATCAAGTTCGGCTTGCTAGCTAACGCCGCTAGCTAGTTAAAGTTGGTTACGAATGACAGGGACAGTCATATTTTCCAGACTGTATGAAGGCGTATGAAAAAACGTTAGAACAAAATGGATTGCACGGCACTGGAGCACGATGCAGTTAAATTTGCTAAAACTGCTGTCATCTGCGACCAGAATGGAAAATACAACGAAGCGGTCTTCTATTATAAGGTAACGAGAAGGACTCTGAAATGGATGTTGTGGAATAATTTGCCGCACTCCACATTGGCTTTTACTTTCACCTGCATCTTATCGTCACCATTGTGGAATAGACGACTTGATCACTGATGCACTTGTACTGTTTTAGCCTTTAGAAGTGGCATTCCAGTGTTTACACCTGTGTAACAAACGGTATGTATTCAGCCTTTAAGGGATATCCAGAAACTCAAATAATATAGGGTTAGTTACTATCTTAGAGGTACTTGACCCATGGTTAAGACACGCTTGTATTTTGCTACATAAAAATAAATTTGTCATTTTGAAAGCAATAATGTTGGTGTTGTATGTGATATTAGGAGGCGGCACAAGCCCTGATCTACGCCGGCATGGCAGGGTCTAAACTGGAGGGCATCCAGGATAAAGTCAATGAGTACCTGGACCGGGTTCAGGCCCTGCACAATGCTGGTGAGTCCAACTCAACAGTTTAGGGAAAGTGGTGATCCTCAATAACCACTTCTGATCCAACTTCATTCACTCTCATACTCCATCCAGAATGAGTGGACCCATATTCATAAAGCATAGCAGTGAGTAGCCTACAGTGCATTCGGAAAGTATTCAGATCCCTTGTCTTTTTCCACATTTTGTTACAGTACAGCCTTCTAAAATTAATTACATTAAAATTGTGATCAGCAATCTACACACAATACCCCATAGTGACAAAGCAAAAACAGGTTTTTAGAAATGTTTGCAAATTTATTTGAAAAAACAACAGAAATAGCTTATTTACCAAAGTATTCAGTCCCTTTGCAATGAGACTTGAAATTGAGCTCAGGTGTGTCCTTGAGATGTTTCTACAGCTTGGAGTCCACCTGTGATAAATTACAATGATTGGACATGATTTGGAAAGGCACCTGTATAAGGTCCCACAGTTGACAGTGCATGTCAGAGCAAAAACCAGACAGGATTGTGTCAAAGCACAGATCTGGGGAAGGGTACTAAAACATTTCTGCAGCATTGAAGGTCCCCAAGAACACAGTGGCCTCCATCATTCTTAAATGGAAGAAGTTTGTAGCCACCAACACTCTTCCTAGAGCTGGACGCAGGAGTGGCTTCGGGGCAAGTCTCTGAATGTCCTTGAGTGGCCCAGGTGGAGCCATCTCTGGAGAGACCTGGGAATAGCTGTGCAGCGACGCTCCCCATCCAACCTGACAAGAGCTTGAGAGGATCTGCAGAGAAGAATGGGAGAAACTCCCCAAATACAGGTGTCTCAAGAAGACTTGAGGCTGTAATCGCTGCCAAAGGTGCTAAGACAATGTACTGAGTAAAGGGTCTGAATACTTATGTAAATGTCCAGCAACCGAAAGGTTGAGGTTTGACTCGCATCTGGCAAGGTGAAAAATTGGTCTGTGCCCTTGAGCAATGCACTTAATCCTTATTTGCTCCAGGGGCACAGTACTACTATGGCTGTAAAACAACATTTCACTGCACCTATCCAGTGTATTTGAAAATATATATTTTTAATGTTCCATTGTGTCCTACCCCATGCAGTTCAAGCTCAAAGTAGCGACCCTCTGAAGAGCAAGCAGCAGGTGGATCTGGAGCGGGCCCACTTCTTGGTCACCCAGGCCTTTGAGGAGGATGAGAAGGGCAATGGGGGCGAGGCCATCGAGCTCTACACACAGGCCGTGGAACTCTGCATCCAGACGGTAGGGACTGCTCAGGAAAGGCCCAGGCTTCTTTTAGACCAGCTGTGTGACTACATGGGCAACTTTCACCACCGATGCTCTTGTATTGAGCAAATCAACAACAACAAAATGACCTGTACTCTGCTATTCAGACCACTGTATCAAACATTATACAGGATGTTAATTCCTGGGTCATCACCAGGTCCAATGGAGGTATAGTCAGGAATGAGTATAAGAACAGTTTATTTGGATTAGGCCATGAACCTACTAGTCTTCATTGTATGTACTGACATCCCCCTTGACCTAGACTCTAGGGTACATACTGTGTGGCAGGTGTCAAATGTAACTCTCCCCTCACTCCTTTTCTCCCATTTTCTTTTCTCACAGTCTCATGATACGACAGACCAGGGGCTGCAGGGCAAATTGAAGCAGCTGGCTCGTCAGGCCCTCGATAGGTAAGGAGGTCACTCTACCCTCCTCTCTATAGTGTAATATTTCTACATTTCTAGTGTTGTATACAGTGCATTCGGAAAGTATTCAGACCCCTTTACTTTTTCCACATTTTGTTACGTTACAGCCTTATTTTTAAATGGATTAAATAAATACAAATTGTCATCAATCTACTCACAATACCCCATAATGACAAAGCGATTTTTCAAAATGTATTATAAATAAAAACCAGAAATACCTTATTTACATAACTATTCAGTCCCTTTGCTGTAAGACTTGAAATTGAACTCAGGTGCATCCTTGAGATGTTTCTACAACTTGATTGGAGTCCACCTGTGGTAAATTAAATTGATTGGACATGATTTGGAAAGGCACACACCTGTCCATATAAGGTCCCGCAGTTGCAAGTGCATGTCAGAGCAAAAACCAAGCCATGAGATCGAAGGAATTCTCCATAGAGCTCCGAGACAGGATTGTGTCGAGGCACAGATCTGGGGAAGAGTAACAAAACATTTCTGCAGCATTGAAGGTCCCCAAGAACACATTGGCCTCCATCGTTCTTAAATGGAAGATGTTTGGAACCCCCAAGACTCTTCCTAGAGCTCGCCGCCTGGCCAAACTGAGAAATCGGGGAGAAGGGCTTTGGTCAGGGAGGTGAACGAGAAACCGATGGTCACTCTGACAGATGGGAGAACCTTCCAGAAGAACATCCATCTCTGTAGCACTCCACCAACCATGCCTTTATGGTAGAATGGCCAGACAGAAGCCACTCCTCAGTAAATGGCACATGACAGCCAGCTTGGAATTTGCTAAAAGGCACCTACGGGGAAGCATGGTGGTGGCAGCATCATGCCGTGGGGATGTTTTTCAGTGGCAGGGACTGGGAGACAAGTCAGGATTGAGGGAAAGATTAACGGATCAAAGTACAGAGAGATCCTTGATGAAAACCTGCTCCAGAGCGCTCATGACTTCAGACTGGGGCAACGGTTCACCTTCCAACAAGACAATGACCCTAAGCACACAGCCAAGACAACACAGGAGTGGATTCAGGACAAATCTTTGAATGTCCTTGACTGGCCCAGCCAGAGACTGGACTTGAACCTTGATCGAACATCTCTGGAGAGACCTGAAAATAGCTGTGCAGGGACACCCCCCATCCAACCTGACAGAGCTTGAGAGGATCTACAGAGAAGAATGGGAGAAACTCCCCAAATACAGATGTGCCATGCTTGTAGCGTCATACCCAAGAAGACTCGAGGCTGTGATTGCTGCCAAAGGTGCTTTAACAAAGTACTGAGTAAAGGGTCTGAATACTTATGTAAATGTGATATTTCAGTTTTTTCTTTTTTTTTGCAAAATTTCTGAACCTGTTTTTGCTTTGTCATTATGGGGTATTGTGAGTAGATAAGGATTTTTTATTTATTATTCTGAGAATAAGGCTGTAACAAAATCTGGAAAAAGTCAAGGGGTCTGTATACTTTCCGAATGCACTGTTGATCAAGGAACACCAACCCGACCGACCGACCAACCAACCGACCCCTTTGTTTCTCTCCAGGGCGGAGGGGCTGAAGGAGTCCCAGTCCGCCAGTCCCTTAGCCCAGTCGCCACAGGACAGGCCGGGGCCCTCAGGGGCCAAACCCAGTGGGGGGCCTTGTCCCGTCAGACAGTTCTTCCCCCTGGGGCCTGACTTCTCTCTCCAGGACCGCCCCCAGCCAGTTAGGCCGGTCCAGTCCAGCGAGCCTCAGGGTCAGCGCTACACCTCAGAAGAGATCGAGGTGCTCAGGTGAGCAGGCTGGGATATATCTGGACTCTGGAGAATCATAGAACATGGTCAACACATTGAGTTTAGGCTCCCAAGAAGCAATGATCTGTGGTTCCATAATCATCCCCATTTCCCTAGGAGCATAATGCCAGTGTGTGACTTGTTTTTCTAAAGGTTAGACAATAACACACCTTTGTTTGGTAAAGGTTCAGGTTTGACTCGCATCTACATTTTCATCTGCTGGCTAAGGTACACACGTTACATTTCTCCTGATTCTCCTCTCCACTTTTCCACATAGGAGCACGTCCAAGATCAACGGCATACCCTTCGTCCCCTTCATGAGTGTGGACCTGAAGGAGAGATTTGCCTTTCCTGTTCCATTCTCGTAAGTCAGGATATTCTTGTTCCTTAGTAAGTGGGTGTGCGGATTGTAGAATACACACGTAATACATTTCTACCTGCAACCAGAAAGCAGATACTATCTGGAGTGCCACTTGATTGCATTCATTTTTAATTTGTGATAAACATCAGACTTTTTATTCTCTGTGGATGATTTCCAGGGACAAACTAGGCAAGCTGGCCCTGTCTCCCAAGCAGAAAACCATCTTCTCCCGCTGGGTTCGCCCTGACGAGATCTGCAATAACCCCACCATGATCTTATCTGTATCCAGCTTCAGCATCAAACAGGTCCGGCCACACACACAGCCGTCAATATTCACTATCAATAATCAAGACCAAAATGTTCCCAAATGCTCCCTGTAAAATACAGAATTATTTAAGGTGTATTGGAATTGACTCATCATCAGATGGCGCCACTTGTACGTATGTTTTGACTGATAAAACCTACCTACTTTATGGACAATCTGCTCTAAACTGAATACCTCTCAATGTGACGGATAAAACTGACAGATTTACCTCTCATCCTGGTGGTCGGATGTTAGTCTCATGCTCTTATTGTTGATCACCTACTCTCTCCCGTTAGACAGTGGTGTCTGACTGCTCGTTCGTGGCGTCGTTAGCCATCAGCGCTGCCTATGAGCGACGCTACAACAAGAAGCTCATCACTAGCATCATCTACCCCCAGAACCGGCGCGGGGAGCCAGAGTATAACCCCTGTGGGAAGTACATGGTGAAGCTTCACATCAACGGTGTGCCCAGGAAGGTAACACACTGCAAAACCTGGGAACTGGGTCCACTGGTGCTCAATGTCATTGTGAGATAAGCTAGCAAACCTCCCTCTCTAAATGACTAGACTGTCACTGTAAAGCTGCCATGTCGCTGACAGTGTCTACCAATGGGTTGTATTGTTGTAAGTGTTCCCCTTCCTGTTCCCTGCAGGTCATTATAGACGACTTCCTGCCATGTGGTCAGAATGGAGAGCTGCTGTGTTCCTACTCCAGCAACAGGAACGAGCTGTGGGTCTCCCTCATAGAGAAGGCCTACATGAAGGTCATGGGAGGTTACGACTTCCCCGGCTCCAACTCGGTGAGGGAGTTCCCCCTGTGAAAAGTACTAGTACTATCCCCTGTACTTTGCTCTGTCCAATAGCGAATGTTTCAGAGCTAACGAGTTCCCTCATTCACACCGTGTGCTAAATTCCACATTTCATCCACCGTACGTGATTGGACAGTTGGTTCTGTTCCCCACCTTGTTATTGTTGTTCTCTAAAGTGTGATCTCAATTCTTTCTGTCTTATTGTATTGTAGAACATCGATCTGCACGCACTCACTGGCTGGATCCCAGAGCGAATCGCCATGCATTCAGACAATCAGTCATTCATCAAGGACGACACCTTCCGCATGCTCTACCAGAGGTGAGACACGCAGACACAAACACACACTCATTAATTCACCCATGCACACACTTAAGGGCCTACATAGTCCATATGCTCTGTAGAATTCACACTAAGAGCTATAGAACTAAGAGTCTTACACAGTTTAAATACTTTATTTGAATCCACAAATCATATTACATTTGCAAAAAGATACACACACACACACCGAGTAATGCCACTATTCCATCCTCCAGTCAGGTATTGATTTTTCATGATTACCTTTGCTGCCAGATGGTAATAGACATGGTTATCAATACCACAAAGTTTTGTCTCCTAGCCAAGATAGCTGACCTACTACTCTCACATCCCCTCCTCTGATGACAGGTTTCACCGGGGAGACGTCCTAATCACCACAGCAACAGGGGTGATGACAGAGGAGGAGGGCGAGAGGTGGGGCCTTGTGCCAACGCATGCCTATGCTGTCCTGGATATCCGTGAGCACAAAGTAAGTGTTGGTGTTAAGCATAACCACTCATGGTTGTTACAGTAGCTTGTTAGCATAACCACTCATGGTTGTTACAGTAGCTTGGTTAGCATAACCACTCAGTTGTTACAGTAGCTTGGTTAGCATAACCACTCAGTTGTTACAGTAGCTTGTTAGCATAACCACTCATGGTTGTTACAGTAGCTTGGTTAGCATAACCACTCAGTTGTTACAGTAGCTTGGTTAGCATAACCACTCAGTTGTTACAGTAGCTTGGTTAGCATAACCACTCATAGTATAGCATGCTGTGTTTTATTTGTATCTGGTCAATTCCATTTATGTCTTTGGTATTTTATTAGGATCCCCATCAGCTGTTGCAAAAGCAGCAGCTACTCTTCCTGGGTTCCACACAAAACATGAAACAACATAATACAGAACATTAATAGACAAGATCAGCTCAAGGACAGAACTACATATATTTTTTTAAAGGCACACGTAGCCTACATATCAATACATACACACAAACTATCTAGGTCAAATAGGGGAGAGGCATTGTGCCGTGAGAGACTGGCATGCATAGTATTTATATCAGCCCTCTGAATATAAGGAAGAGCAAGACTGCTCTGTTCTGGGCCAGCTACAGTTTAACTCGGTCTTTCCTTGCAGCACTCGACCACACGACTGGACAATAATCAAGATAAGACAAAACTATAACTTTGTAACTTTGCGCATCGTTAATGGTGTTCTGCCTGCATGCTAAGCTTCTGTGCCATTTGATCTGGCTCTCAGGGGAAGCGATTCCTACAGCTGAAGAACCCGTGGAGCCACCTGAGGTGGAAAGGCCGCTTCAGTGAACGGGATGAGAAAAATTGGACCCCAGAACTTCTCAAATACCTCAACTTTGACCCCAAGACCGCACAGAAGTTTGATAACGGCGTGTTCTGGATCACGTTTGAGGACCTGTGCCAGTACTATGATGTCATCTACCTGAGCTGGAGCCCCGCCCTGTTTAGAGAGTCTTCCTGTATCCACAGGTCAGTCAACAACAGCCCTCTCATATCTCCCACAAGGGTCTGCTATACCTATAACCAAGTACGATACAGTGCGTTCGGAAAGTATTCAGACAAACTTAACTTTTTCCACATTTTGTTACGTTTTGTTACGTGATTAAATCATTTTTCCCCCTCATCAATCTACACACAATACCCCATAAAGACAAAGCATAAACAAGTTTTTAGAATTTTTTGCAAATTTAATACAAATAAAAACCAGAAATCACATTTGCATTAAGTAATTCAGACCCTTTACTCAGTACTTTGTTAAAGCACCTTTGGCAGCGATTACAGCCTCGAGTCTTCTTGGGTATGACACTACAAGCTTGGCACACCTGTATTTGGGGAGTTTCTCCCATTCTTCTCTGCAGATCCTCTCAAGCTCCGTCAGGTTGGATGGGGAGTGTTGCTGCACAGCTATTTTCAGGTCTCTTCAGAGATGTTCGATCAGGTTCGGGCTCTGGCTGGGCCACTCAAGGACATTCATAGACCAGTCCCGAAGCCACCATGCTTCACCGTAAGGATGGTGTCAGGTTTCCTCTAGGCGTGACGCTTGGCATTCAGGCCAAAGAGTTCAGTCTTGGTTTCATCAGACCAGAGAATCTTGTTTCTCATGGACTGAGAATACTTTAGGTGCCTTTTAGCAAACTCCAAGCGGGATGTCAATGTGCCTGTTACTGAGAAGTGGCTTCCGTCTGGCCACTGTACCATAAAGGCCTTGGTGGAGTGCTGCTGAGATGGTTGTCCTTCTGGAAGGTTCTCACATCTTCACAGAAGGAACTCTGGAGCTTCTTGGTCACCTCCCTGACCAAGGCCCTTCTCCCCCGATTGCTCCGTTTGATCGGGTGGCGGGTCCTAGGAAGAATCTTGGTGTTTCCAAACTCCTTCCATTTAAGAGTGATGGAGGCCACTCAAGGATGATCAATGGAAACAGGATGTACCTGAGCTCAATTTCGAGTCTCACAGCAAAGGGTCTAAACACTTATGTAAACAAGGTATTTCATTTTTTTTGCCAAGCGTTCCAAAAACCTGTTTTTGCTTTGTCATTATGGGCTATTGTGTAGACTATAGACTGAGGATGTCTTTATTTATTACATTTTAGAATAATAATAACTTAACAAAATGTGAAAAAGTCAAGGGGTCTGAATACTTTCCAAATGCACTGTGTGTGTATAAAAAAAAATACACGTGTTTTGATATGTGAAGTATATTTCTGGTTGTGTGTGTGTGTGTGTCCCTGCAGTAGCTGGGATGGGAGGCAGGGCCCTGTGAAGGATGCCTACAGCCTGGCCAACAACCCTCAGTACCGGCTGGAGGTGACCTGTCCTGCAGGGGGCACTGCTGTCTGGGTGCTGCTGACCAGACACATCACTGACAAGGTGCACACCGTCTGTCTGGCTGTTCACCACCACACAGTATCAGACAATGTCGTCTCATTTTTTTCCCATAGAAACAATAATCGCTCTGTTTTTGTCCTTTTGATGTACAGGATGACTTTGCACAAAACAAGGAGTTCATCACCTTGGTGGTTTACAAGACGGAGGGAAAGAAAGTTTACTACCCTGGTGAGTTTCTCATGGAATTGTGTGTGTGTGTGTGTGTGTGTGTTTCCTCTGACTGTCTCGTATGTTCCTCCTCAGCGGACCCTCCCCCCTACATAGATGGGATCAGGATCAACAGCCCCCACTACCTGACCAAGATGAGACTAACCAGCGCTGGAACACACACATTCACACTGGTGGTGTCACAGTACGAGAAGCAGAACACCATCAACTACACCCTGAGGGTGAGACACACACACACACATATTGTGTCAGATACATCTCCTGAGTGTCAGATCTGTCGCTGTCAGGTAAACACTGCGATCCTGTTGTACTGCGGTGCAGAAGTGACCATATAGCATGCCTCAAGCATCTCACAATAGAGCGTGAGAAAAGAGAGTGGGATGGCGGGGGTGAAGAACAAGAGGGAGTGGGGGAAGATGGAGTGAGGGCACATGAGATGAAGGAAAGAGGAGAAGAGAGAGAAGAGTCTTGTTCCACTTAATGAGTGTCAAGTGTACATACACTACAGTTCAAAAGGCCAGCATCCCAGAGTCATCTCATCACTGTTGACATTGAGAATGGTGTTTTGCGGGTATTATTTAATGAAGCTGCCAGTTGAGGACTTGTGAGGCGTCTGTTTCCCAAGCTAGACACTCTAATTTACTTGTGCTCTTGCTCAGTTGTGCACCGGGGCCTCCCACTCCTCTTTCTATTCTGGCTAGAGCCAGTTTGCGCTGTTCTGTGAAGGGAGTAGTACACAGCGTTGTACGAGTGTCGTAGCAGAATCAGAATTAGTTAGGTAACATTGATAAATAAGATGTTTTATTTACATAATAATGCTTATGTGAGATATTTGTCATTAGAATGTCTTCTTTTGGATAATGTAGATGGCAGCTGCATTTTCCTCTTTCTTCTCCAGGGAAAAGTCACTTGGGGCCCAGAGAGGGGAGAGGTCAGGCTTGTCTTTTATCTGTCTGGTAATATGCAGAATATCAGAAAGGGAGAAGTCAGAATTGAACAGTGTCTTCCAATGTATCTGTTAAACCATGTGAAGGGCTCCACAATGTCTGTGTGCCAGTCACGTGCGTGTATTTGAGATGGGGGTGTCTAGAATTGACAATTGATTTATGCCATTGGATGAGGTAATGTTTTGGTACTAAGAAGTACCAGGAACAAGATTACAATCTGAACAATAATGTATAGCTAATGCTATCTGGTTATGGGATACTCCTCTTTCAAGTAAAAGGCCCTTTGTGAAGTTCCTATTATCTGTGGTTCATCATTGTGAGTTGAGAGGGGTGGATCTTTGCTATAAAATATCTCAGTTGCCATTATGTTGACACTCAGAATTCATTTATAGACACTGAATTGATCTGAGAGTCACAGGGCTATGGTGAAGCTCATTTAATTAAACTATGAAGTTTATGTATAACTCTGACTGGTGTGTGGTTTGTAAACTCTCCTTTCACTTAGTAATACAGGAAATTTCCACGACACGAGATCTTCAGTTTCTTGGCAATTTCTTGCATGGAATAGCCTTCATTTCTTAGAACAAGAATAGACTGATGTGTTTCAGAAGAAGTTATTTGTTTCTGGACATTTTTAGCCTGTAATCGAACCCACAAATGCTGATACTCAACTAGTCTAAAGAAGGCCAGTTTAATGCTTCTTTAATGAGCACAACAGTTTTCAGCTGTGCTAACATAATTGCGAAAGGGTTTTCTAATGATCAATTAGCTTTTTAAAATGATAAACTTGGATTAGCTAACACAACGTGCCACTGGAACACAGGAGTGATGGTTGCTGATAATGGGCCTATGTAGATATTCCATAAATCTGCCGTTTCCAGCTACAATAATCATTTACAACATTAACAGTGTCTACACTGTATTTCTGATCAATTTGATGTTATTTTAATGGACAAAAAAATGTAGCTTGACTTTCAAAAACAAGGACATTTCTAAGTGACCCCAAACTTCTGAACGGTAGTGTACATATACTGTACACACAAGGAATATTAAACTAGATCTGAGTTGTTTCAGAATGTAGAATTATACATGAAGCAGCCTCCTTTGTCCTGCAGTCTGAGTGTGTGTGTTCATATCCATGCAGTTTGAGTCTTAAATGAGGTGTGCTAATTATTTCATTAGAAACAGTTCTGTATCAGAACCCACTTGCAGAACTGGGAAATCAGTTGAAAGAGAGCGTGTGAGTTTTCTGCAATGAATTGCTGTGTGTGAAAGAGATGGAGAGAGTGAGACTTTGTTGGTTTGTATATGAATGAGTAAAAGGCTTTGTGTGTGAGTATGTGACCCCAACCTTTTTTTGGTCATTTATATTTCATAAACTCCCCTTACCAACCGAGATGAAGTCTTTGAGGAGCTGTTATCTGAAGTCTCACAAAAACAACATGTTTGGCCTCCGTAGAAGAGAAGAAACCCTGAGAGTAGTTGAATGTGTGTCTTTCTGAGAATGAAAGAGAAAAGCCAATCGCCAGAGGAATATCTCTAGCCTTGACTTAGCAAGCAGCAAACTGGCTGTGAATCAATTACTGCACTCTCACTCCCTTAAAAATCATCTGGAGAATTAGTGAATTGACGTTCAGTCTCATACTCGTGAGGTACAGATTGAACATGATTTCTTCCATCTGAATAAGAGCTGGCCAGTATTCTTCCTGGAGTTTCTTCCTGATGTTTCTATGTTGTGCTGATCACATCCCTGCTCATTCAGTTCCACCAGAGTAATAGACGTTTCCCTCCAACAGGTCTACTCTGGATGCAAGTTCTCCTTCTCCAAGATCCCAACGCCCTTCACTCATACCAAACGGGTAACATTTACTTCCACTTGTCTCTTTGTTCACATTCTCTATTGGCATGATAACAAAATCACCATCTTACATTGTGAAAGCCCCCTCTCTCTCCCTGTGCAGATCAATGGCCAGTGGAAGGGGCCGAGTGCGGGGGGCTGTGGGAACTACAAGGACTCGTACAAGCACAACCCAATCTACCAGTTTAACCTGGAGCGCCCAGGACCCATGCTCATAGAGCTACGAGGCTCCAGGTATGACTCACTGAGGCCTGCAGGGGCACTACACCCAGTGGGGACACTTTACGGCTTAATCACAATTGATGGCTATAAAATGGGTTCCATTGAAATGAATGTCCTCTTGTAACACAGCACTTTTAATACTTGAGTGTTCATCCTGTCCGTCAAACCTTCTCTAATCCGAGGTGACTACAGAATGACTGCAATGCAAAATGTAAATAATATGCATGGTCTGCATTGTGTCTGACAGTCTGACTCCAATGAGACTTTGTCATGACACGTCCAGAAAATTTGAGCCGTCACAGAATACGATTGCCAGGTGTAAATGTGACCAGACAGACTAACAGTCAGTTTCCAGTGTTAATACACTCCCTTACGTCATCCTGTAGGGGTCATCTTTAATAGTTCATCTGGTGCTCCTAATTAAAACGAGATGACTTGCTCTCTCCCTCCAGTCTGCAGTCATTAGCACTGCTAACTAAATACTCTCTCTCTCTTTCTCTTATCTCTCTCTTTTAATGCGTTGGTGCTGTATTGTACTGGCCTACCAAGAATCTGACGTGCTGCGTAGTTGTTATGTGGTTCTGCCTCTCTCCCTCTGTAGGCAGCGCAGGTTCTGGTTGCTTGTGTTATTGTTATCATGTCTCGGTCTCACCCTCTAGGCAGTACAGTGTGGGCTTTGAGATGGTGACCGTGTCCACTGTAGTAGAGCCAGGACCTGCAGGCCACCCGAAGAAGAACAGTGGAGACTACAGGTACTCACCCAGGATTCACAGGAGATAGTGTGTTTGTCTATCAGCATATAGAGGTGTTCAGGGACAGTGTTGAGTTCCAGATGAGTTCAGAATCAATCCGAATGTTAACCCTTTACACTCGTGGGAATTGGCCTATATAGATGGGGCTAAATAGGAATATTTATTACAGAAGAGATATGGAAAGCATATGCATAGCAATGGTAGCAATTAAAATGGAACAGTTTGGAGATTATTAGACTAAAGGTGAGGATCTAACAGTTCACCTGACACGACTGAATTCAAACATTATACTGTTGATTTGATGTTCATTTTACATTTACTGTAATTTTACCGCATTTGTTGATAATGAAATCTGAAAATACTCATTCATTAACATAACAATATTAATGGATTTGGGGTAGGTCCAACATAAGACAAAAAAATGAAGGGTTTGAGTGAGAGGTCAAACTGGTGTCTCCAAGTGTCTACGCACCTCTCCTAAGTAACTTCAATACACTTTTATGACTAAAAGACGAGTCTTCAACTACAAGGTGCTTTTTTTGAGCTCTCCAAGCTGTGCCGAGCAAGCGCACTGGTAGGTGTTTTGTTTGGAACACAGCCCTGCATCCCCGCCATCACAAAATAACTGTATACGCAATCCAAAAACGATCCATTATAAATCCCAATCTGGGTCAGGTGGGCATTATTAAATGATAAAATCTGATTTTACAATAGGCTTTCACAAGCCAATTCAGCCCGGGTCTGCAGCCCGCCCAAAAAATCCCAATACAACAAACAGGCTCATTCTGTTCAGGACATCCCAAGGTGTAACGCCATGTCATCTTGTACATTAAACATAGTGATCATAAACGTTGACACTGTATATTACATGCGTGAGAAGTGCACATTTGGGCTCAAGGGTGTTTGGCTTGTATGACATCAGCGATTATTTATTATAATCCTCAACATTTCATCTTTCAAAATACATCAAGTCCTCTTAATTTACAGCATTTTCCTCACTCCGACAACAAAATGTTTTGCCCAATTAGCGGATAGAATGGGGGCAAATATCTTGTTGCGCGCCGGGGCTCAAGTTCCAAACGGCTCAGTCAAAACCCATACAGAGCTGTGAAGCGGAGACCCTAAGCTCTGACCTCATGTATAGCATGTTACTGTACAGCTACTGCGTTCCAATGTAGGCGCTTATCAGTGTCCAAATCGGCCATTTTCAACCCGGGTATGAGTGTCATTTTCCTACTGTGAAACTCTGAGCTTGTTTAACTCCAATGTTGGTAAACATAAATGTAAACAAACACTATATAGCCTCAACATGGTTGAAACGATCATTTTGATATCTATGATCAGTCCTTGCATTCATGGCTCAACTGACTAGGTATCCCCTTTCCGTCTATGAATTTGAAAGTGGTTACATTTCTCCAGGCCCGTCCCTCAGCTTTTTACTTAAACAGGCGGGGTGACCACTTGAATGCATCCATCATAAAATGTGATGCACAGGTTAAAGTTCAGTGTTGGAACATATATTGGGGACACATGATTCTCCAAAGCCGATGACCTGATGACATGCTGCCTAAATGTGGTGGCTACAGTCACAACACTGAGGGAACATTCTATACATTCCCCACAGGTCACATCTGAGAACCTCGTATCTGACCTCTGGGATGTCTATGCTGATTGAGTTAGCCTGGTTCAAAGATTGAGGGTGTACTGAAATTAGCCTTACTTACTGCACACTTGCGTAAAGGAATGCCTTTTGAGTTAGATTTTATGACAACAGCTGTGTGCGTCTGAAATTATTTTTCAGGAATAATTGTAAGTAAAGATATTCATAACATTTTCCTCACATTTAGACCATGATTTTAGATTATCCTGTGGATGAGGTTAAAGCAGGTTAAATTTGTATTTAATATCAGATAATCTCTATAAATTATTTAGATAATCTGCTCTGCTATTGAACACATTGCATGCATTTTTAGTGGGTTATGAAACAGAAAATGTCCAGAAATGGTGGTGGACTGCATTGTAACATGTTATGAAGGAATGGAGATTAGAAAGGGTGCTATTTGAGACTATTGAGACACAGCCATAGTGACCCCCTCCCCCCCCTCTCTCTGTAGGTGTGGTTTCTGCTACATGGAGGCAGACCATGTCCCTGCTGGCATCTACAATGTCATCCCCACCACCTTCCTGCCCAAACAGGAAGGACCCTTCTTCCTGGACTTCAGCAGCGCCACACCCCTAAAGGTCTCCCAGCTCCAGTAAGGAGAGGGGGGAGGATTCAGGGGTGACCCCAGGAATAACTTGCTCACAACATGGACACACTCACTGTTCCCTAGACTCTGGGTGGAACTTGTTACGATTGCAGGACGACCCCAAAGAGACTGATTACTTTATTGATTATTATCAAGGGTATTTGGAAAGGGACATGTTTTTGGTATGGAACATAGCCCTCCCTCTATGTGCTGAGGTGTGCAAGAACATGTTCAAAAAAATGTTAACTGACTGAGTAGTAACTATCAGAGCTAATGTTGAAGGTGCTTTCTTCCTCCTTTGCCATAATGACAGATACAGTAAATGATGTCACAACAACTATGGCCCTTATGATTTGCAATGTTCAATTACTTGGCGCTTGTTGACCGCCAGTCTAGGTACTCAAGAGGCAGTGCTGGTATTTACCAAAAACGAAGGGTGGCGTTCTCAACTGCAACTGTCTTTCTCAGGAGACCGCACCACGACAGGGATTTCTCTGTTGCACAGGAATGAAGACTAATCTCTGGCATTTATAAGGATGTATGACAGGCATGCAGGACCTGTGTCTGTGTGGTTGCAAAATTCTAGGAACTTTCAATAAATTCCCTGGTTTTCCAGATTCCTGGAATCCTCCGACCAGGATTTAGGGAAAACCAAGGAATTGAATATAAGTTCCTGGAATTTTGCAACTGTGTGGGTACTCACGTGGAAAACAACATTTGAAAACGTATCTGCAATCTTCAGTCTCTTGTTTACGCTTCAGCAAGGACTTGACCGCTTCACAGCGGTTTCTCCTTCTCTGTTAACAGTTTGTCAATGCCATACACTCTTGTGGACAAGACCCACTCCTCAAACATAATTTTACTAAGGAAAGTGTGGACTTACTGAAAGAGCGGAGTCACCCGTACCATGTAGACTTATTTTGCATTAGCAAAATGGCTGCTCTGTCGTTTCATTCTTTACATAGAATTACATTTATGTTTTCTTCCCCTTCCAGTGACTGTTAAGTGGAAACAGCAGCAATAGTTGCCCTTTATGTCAAATGCAATAGTCTTGTATGATTTTGCTCAACTTGCACTAAATGTGGAATGATGTATTCAAACATAACATTGATGGAAATCAGAAAATGTTTTGTCTGTGTTGGTGAAGATCTGGCCTCTCTCCTGTCTGAGAGCATTTGAAAACAGAGCGTGTTGCATTTGCAGTAGCTGGTCACAACCTCTAAGAAGAATCACAGGGCAGAGAGACAAACTACCAGGCCTGAGGGAGGGATCTGGAGAGGTCGAGGAGAAACAGAGAAGTGCAGTACAGAGAGGGAGAGAACAAAACAATTGTTTAGGTGAAAGACAGGAATTTAACCCCAGAGGCATATTTGACAACTGACAAATACTGATAAGTCAAGTGTCTGACAAACAAGAGGAAAGCAAATATGACGAGAAATCTGAAAACCAGTTCAACTTTTGTTATTGTGACCAAGATCCTATAATCTAGTTCTGTGCTGCCTTGCCACCAAAGATCTTCACTTGGCTTAGCCGTGGCTAATGTCAAACCTGCTAACATTCTGAATCCTGTCGCCCTACAATCTGCAGCACACGGCTTATACGTCAATGGGGAATCCCAGCACAGATAAGTGGTACTTTTCTAATGTGGTTAAGCATGTTAAGGTTTGCCAATGAGGAGCCAGGGTGGTGTAAACAACCCCGCAAGAAAACAATGATCTGATTGTTTTTGTTGTTGTTGCAATAGACTTATCTGCAGCGATTAGACCAAGAAAATGTCAGTATAGCCCAGTTAGTCAGAATGGCTACAGGCTAGTCAATTACTGCATAGGGTTCTGACAGACATATACAATTATTTTACATGTTTTTATAGAATAACTTTTTAAAATCTCTGCCTGGGATTTGGGTCATTTACCAAATAAGATCTTGAGTTTGGTTGACCAAAGAATTTCAGGCTGGGGGGGGAAGACACAACGTTAGTTGATCTACATTGCAGTTAGATCTTAAGAAATGAACAAAGGCTTACTGCAGTGAACAACCCTTTTAATGGATTATTTTCAGAAAACAGGCACATTAAACTGTGAAGACACAATGGAAAGTTACTCTAACATAATGGAAGAAAACGGCTATGACAGGGACTGTTCATGGTCATATCCTTATATTCCACAGCGGAGGGTGACAGATAAACATCGATATATTACATTACATTTGTACACGTACAGTACATACATAGACTGGAGCGTTCACAATAACAAATAGACTGCATACGCTTGTGCAATAGCTTGCTTTTCTCATAACTCAGTGACCAAATACCTTTCCCATGTGGCCATGGAGCATAAGGAGACCAGGAGAGGAAGCCAATTGAACACTATTTGAGACAGACGACGAGACCTCTAACATCTGACAGTCTACTGTGTGCCACTTTAGCCAATATGGATCTACAACTTACAGGAGCTGATACTGTCCACCAGAAACCAACACTATCAACTATTCTGTCAGTTTCCACAAAAGACCTCGTCATTCTTCACCATCATCAGTTTCATTGTCATCCAGTTTCACTTTCTCCTCAATATTGGTCCAAGACAAAAACCATCCTCAGATTCTGAGAATTACCTGGCTGGCCATTTTCATTCCGTTACAGGGAACTCTATGTGATAGTGTCCATGGGCAGATGTTGTTATCTAAAGTTCTGTCCTTGCGCTATTGCTCAGTTCTTTAGTGTTACCGTCCGTGGGTGGACGTTGTCCCTCAGTACGCGGCCATTGGGGATGCCATGACAGGGAGATGGATGGAAGGAGAACTAGATGGTTGAGTGTCTGGGGGCCCATTTCCCTGGCACCACATCAGTGTGGTGCCGATGAACCACAGGATGGAGGGAGCCAGGAGGAAGAGAGGAGGGGAGGGTATATCTACTGTAGCCTCACCCCACACAATTATTCTACTCTTGGAATCGATTCCAAGTCCAGCTTTATGTGTACTGTCGGCGAGATGGATTCACAGATCACTGGGAAGTGAGTTGAGCATTAGAATACAGTTCTTTTAAGTCCAATTCTGAAGACCCCTATTGAACAAATGCACGGGCTGTCCGAAGAGATGCCAGCCAGGGGCTGGTAGTGTGTGTTTGGTCTCCATGGTAACATGAAGCAGTTGCCATAGGCTCTATGCCGTACACAGGATTACATAATGGTGAGAGTATTCAAAAATCAACTATCTGTGAGAGGATATAGCAGAGTAATATTACAAGTCATGAGAGTTATTCACAAAACTTGAACTCCGTAAATGTACTTGTTCCTTTTTATAAATCCTGACTTTAAATCCTGGCCTGATGCATGCTCTTCGTTTACAAAAGCATAACACAGATTGCTGTCAATGTTGTGTATTTTACTATTTTCTGTATTGGTAAAACAGGTGGCATCAAGTTTTATAAATAATCCCCATTTCTAATAGTCGAAGCTAGGAGTGCATTCTTTCATTTACGAACAACAGAATCACATCTTGTCTGGAAGTGCAGCTCCCTCTCAGGGAGAATATCACAGTAAAAACAACACTGTTTATCCCATTTCCCCTCATATACCATGGGCCCCCACCCATAGGGTGTTAGCCAGCACGGTCCTTAATGTGTGTGGAGTTCAGTAGGGAATTATGGGAAGCCAATCTGACTGAGGAAGCTATGGGTGGGATGTCAAAAGTTGAAAGGTCCTTTCTATAGGAAGTGGTGGTTTCATGACATCACCAACCCTGGGTTGGGTCTTAAGTCTCTTCATCATCATGATCCATAGGAACTGTATATACACTGACCATTTAGTTCATAGTGTCTCATATTGAGCCACTTTTTATTCACTTAGCCAGTATTAGTTAATTAGTTCATGGGGTAGTATGGAATGTGTGTGTGTGTGGTTACTGGTAATACAGCATGTTGGCACACAAAGCCAGTGATGGGGTTAGCTTGTGGATTAGCTTTCCTCTTCACACCCCGTTGATCAGGACCACAGTTTGGGTGGGGGTCTGGGAACGGCTTTGACGTTCGCGCTTGGTGTTCTTGGAGCTGACGTTGCGCGAGCATCGAAGAGACAGGAAGCTGAGGCGGACCTCCAGGCCCGTGGTCTTGTTGGTGTTTGGGACGGTGGTGCTGTTGTTGTTTACAGTATTGTCCAGCTCACCCTCCGCTCCCTCTGCTCGGTCACCTGAAACACACATAGAGGTATGCTGTGTGAGCCTGGTGATCGAGATAGATAAAGTATATTGGGAGTCCGCCCCCCACCCCCCACTGTGTTACCCTTTCTCACTGGTCCAAAACTTTCCGCAGGCTCTTAGGGACCCAGTGGAGATTAGGATTTATCCCCCAGCAGTACTGCTAACCTGTGCCGCTGCACCTGCTCTGGTCTAAGCACTAGGCAAGCTGTCACTATGACTAATAGGTCTCTCCTCTGGCTCAGGTGCAAGTCAGACAGGAAACAGAAGACGATATGTCTTACTGAAAATAAACACACACCATCAATCTCTCTTCTTTTTCACCTGTCTGCATATGTACACACTACCTCATACAGTATGCACACACACTCTCTAAACCCAGCTCTCCTTTTTTACTTTTTTGGCCGCGCGCACACACACACCTCTCTCCAGGTCACACTCAGGTGATGACGCCCCGCTACACTCGCTGCGTGGTCCCAGGACCGGCGAAATAAGGCCAAAGTCAGACAGCGAGACTGGGCTGGGAAGGTCCAGACTGCAGGGGCGTGAGGAGGGAGTAGGGGAAGAGGAGGGGCAGGGCGAGGGCAGGTCCTGGGGGCTGTTTGGGGAGTGGGAGGAGGAGACCAGGCTGCAGGTGGAGCGGGTCTCTGAGTCCTCCTCTGACATGGCACTGCTGCAGGTCTCATCCTCAAACGACTCGGACGTCACTGCAGAGACCGAGGGGAAGAGTGGTTGAGATGTAACAAGCCTTTACTGTACAACTGAGGAGTGCACATGCGGAGCATCAATGTGGCATCCACTAAATAAAAAAATACACACAGTGAGTATAGAGTATAGAGAAAGGGAGTAGGAAGAAAAAGAAAACGAGGGAGACAGACGGTGGGCAGAAGGGGGAGAGAGACTTCTTGAAATACTGCAGCCATACTTTACACTGAAAGAGAGAGTGTAAAGACACAGTACTTCAAGACTAATATGAGATCCATTTTCTGTGTTGGGGTCAAAGTCCTCAAATTCCAACATGGATGGCGAATGAAGGAATGTTTTAATGACCTTGAACTATGTTTACTGCCATCGGACAGTTTGAAACAGACACTTTATATGTAGGTAGTACAGACATACTTTATATGTAGGTAGTACAGACATACTTTACATGTAGGTAGTACAGACATACTTTATATGTAGGTAGTACAGACATACTTTACATGTAGGTAGTACAGACATACTTTATATGTAGGTAGTACAGACATACTTTATATGTAGGTAGTACAGACATACTTTATATGTAGGTAGTACAGACACACTTTATATGTAGGTAGTACAGACACTTTATATGTAGGTAGTACAGACATACTTTATATGTAGGTAGTACAGACATACTTTATATGTAGGTAGTACAGACATACTTTATATGTAGGTAGTACAGACACTTTATATGTAGGTAGTACAGACATACTTTATATGTAGGTAGTACAGACACTTTATATGTAGGTGGTACAGACATACTTTATATGTAGGTAGTACAGACAATTTATATGTAGGTAGTACAGACATACTTTATATGTAGGTAGTACAGACATACTTTATATGTAGGTAGTACAGACATACTTTATATGTAGGTAGTACAGACACACTTTATATGTAGGTAGTACAGACACTTTATATGTAGGTAGTACAGACATACTTTATATGTAGGTAGTACAGACATACTTTATATGTAGGTAGTACAGACATACTTTATATGTAGGTAGTACAGACACTTTATATGTAGGTAGTACAGACATACTTTATATGTAGGTAGTACAGACACTTTATATGTAGGTGGTACAGACATACTTTATATGTAGGTAGTACAGACAATTTATATGTAGGTAGTACAGACATACTTTATATGTAGGTAGTACAGACATACTTTATATGTAGGTAGTACAGACATACTTTATATGTAGGTAGTACAGACATACTTTATATGTAGGTAGTACAGACACTTTATATGTAGGTAGTACAGACACTTTATATGTAGGTAGTACAGACATACTTTATATGTAGGTAGTACAGACATACTTTATATGTAGGTAGTACAGACATACTTTATATGTAGGTAGTACAGACACTTTATATGTAGGTAGTACAGACACTTTATATGTAGGTAGTACAGACATACTTTATATGTAGGTAGTACAGACATACTTTATATGTAGGTAGTACAGACATACTTTATATGTAGGTAGTACAGACATACTTTATATGTAGGTAGTACAAACATACTTTATATGTAGGTAGTACAGACATACTTTATATGTAGGTAGTACAGACACTTTATATGTAGGTAGTACAGACACTTTATATGTAGGTAGTACAGACATACTTTATATGTAGGTAGTACAGACATACTTTATATGTAGGTAGTACAGACATACTTTATATGTAGGTAGTACAGACATACTTTATATGTAGGTAGTACAGACACTTTATATGTAGGTAGTACAGACATACTTTATATTTAGGTAGTACAGACATACTTTATATGTAGGTAGTACAGACATACTTTATATGTAGGTAGTACAGACATACTTTATATGTAGGTAGTACAGACACTTTATATGTAGGTAGTACAGACACTTTATATGTAGGTAGTACAGACACTTTATATGTAGGTAGTACAGACATACTTTATATGTAGGTAGTACAGACATACTTTATATGTAGGTAGTACAGACACTTTATATGTAGGTAGTACAGACATACTTTATATGTAGGTAGTACAGACACTTTATATGTAGGTAGTACAGACATACTTTATATGTAGGTAGTACAGACACTTTATATGTAGGTAGTACAGACATACTTTATATGTAGGTAGTACAGGCATACTTTATATGTAGGTAGTACAGACATACTTTATATGTAGGTATTACAGACATACTTTATATGTAGGTAGTACAGACATACTTTATATGTAGGTAGTACAGACATACTTTATATGTAGGTAGTACAGACACTTTATATGTAGGTAGTACAGACACTTTATATGTAGGTAGTACAGACATACTTTATATGTAGGTAGTACAGACATACTTTATATGTAGGTAGTACAGACATACTTTATATGTAGGTAGTACAGACATACTTTATATGTAGGTAGTACAGACACTTTATATGTAGGTAGTACAGACATGCTTTATATGTAGGTAGTACAGACATACTTTATATGTAGGTAGTACAGACATACTTTATATGTAGGTAGTACAGACATACTTTATATGTAGGTAGTACAGACACTTTATATGTAGGTAGTACAGACACTTTATATGTAGGTAGTACAGACATACTTTATATGTAGGTAGTACAGACATACTTTATATGTAGGTAGTACAGACATACTTTATATGTAGGTAGTACAGACACTTTATATGTAGGTAGTACAGACATACTTTATATGTAGGTAGTACAGACATACTTTATATGTAGGTAGTACAGACACTTTATATGTAGGTAGTACAGACATACTTTATATGTAGGTAGTACAGACACTTTATATGTAGGTAGTACAGACATACTTTATATGTAGGTAGTACAGACATACTTTATATGTAGGTAGTACAGACATACTTTATATGTAGGTAGTACAGACATACTTTATATGTAGGTAGTACAGACATACTTTATATGTAGGTAGTACAGACATACTTTATATGTAGGTAGTACAGACACTTTATATGTAGGTAGTACAGACACTTTATATGTAGGTAGTACAGACATACTTTATATGTAGGTAGTACAGACATACTTTATATGTAGGTAGTAAAGACACACTGCTCATTTATCACTCTAGTGTTAATCTGCTAAATTGTAACTATTCGCTGCTATGGCCTATTTATTGCCTTACCTCCTCATGCCTTTTGCACACAATGTATATAGACTTTTTTTTCTACTGTGTCATTGATTTGTTTATTGTGTTATTGGCTTGTTTATTGTTTACTCCATGTGTAACTCTGTGTTGTTGTCTGTGTCACACTGCTTTGCTTTATCTTGGCCAGGTCGCAGTTGCAAATGAGAACTTGTTCTCAACTGGACTACCTGGTTAAATAAAGGTGAAATAAAAAAATACATCTACTAAAAGACAAATCATCAACTATAGCATATTGCTGTTTATGTGGGTTAACGTGCAACAGCAATAACCTTAGCCAATGGCGGCAGAGTGGGTCAGACAGCAGTAGGGCTCTGAGGTTGCCATGGAAACATCATCCCGCAGCCCATAATGCAGGACACTAGAAAGTGGATCAGTGAGTGACACGCACTGCTCTGAACATCTACTCTTTTTCATCTGACTACAGTTGAGCCTCAATCTCATCACAGTGTGTATCTTCAGCACTTAACTGATTCGGGATGAAGCAAATTAAGCACTGTGTGTCCAATGACCGTTGTTAAGTTGTCATATCATGGGATCTTCTGCAAAGTAAATACAGGCATTTTAAAAATCTGGAATTTCTTATTAAAGAAAATTGAATGAACAGACTTCTTTGAAAGAACACATTTAGAATGTATTGTACAGTATTTATACACCAGCGCAGGGCAATAAAGTCAACTCCAAACAGTCTGCGCCTTTAAGGTTCCAAGTCTAGGAAAAAATTATAGGAAAACATTCCAAGAAAACAGGCAACCCTCTCAGGAGCCGGACACCATCTTCATGACTTTTCTTAGAAAACATCAAGACCTCCCTGCACAATGCCAATAACAGCGTTTTCTAGGAATTCCTACGAAGGTTTTGAAGAACAAGTCAGAAGGAGAGTCAACAGGGTGTTTATGTGCCGTACCCAACTACTAGTGAAAAGTAGGCGCGGCTGGCTGTTTAGCCTCACTATGTAGGACAGCTTTTCTGCAGTTTTCAAGCGCAGAAATGAAATGACCAGAACATCATGCACTGTAAGTGTACTCACTGGAGATGCCATCCGACTCCATCTTGAAGCTGGCAATGTCATCCACGGCGACACTGTCGCCATCGGCGCCCACGCCCCGCCCCCGGGGGCCCATGGCTGAGTTGCGTCGGCGTTCGTGGATCTCGTCTGAGATCATCTCGAGGTTTCTCAGAGCTGTCTTGTACCCTTCTTTGGCCTGGCTCAGCTTGGCCTGCAACTCATCCACGTTCTTCTTTAGGTGCTACAGACGGACAGAAAGGGAGTCATTGTTAGCATTAGCTTGCTATACACAGTTAAGTACACACACACACGCAAAGGCAGAAGATGAAACCATCATTGCCATAAATGGTTCAGACCTGAGATGACATGGCAATATGTTCAAGGTCAAAGTTTATTGACCTAAGTCACATTAGTAAAGATCTAACCACAGAGCAGAGTCCACAATAATAAGACAGTAAGACTCCTTAAATCTAAAATACCTTTAAAAAGGCTGATAAAGGCAGGCAAATTACAGTGTAGTGTAGTGCACACATACCTCAAGCTGTAGGTAGTACTTTGCCTTCAACTCAAAGTAAGGTCTGTGGGAGGAAGGAGGGGAAAAAGAGGGAAGGAGAAAGATTAGAGGCAATGACAACAACTCGGAATAGCTCTGTGCATATCACCAAGGCAACGGGGTGCGATATAGAGCTATCACATTAGATGAGCTGACTGTGGAGAAAGGATTAGACAGAGCTGAGGCAACACTGACAGGCTCAGTCCCAACACTCTAAAACGGACTATTTTCTCATCTCATCTTCATGACACTTAATAGGTAAGAGGACCGGCTAGGTTTCAACCATACTGTTTACACATATCAAGTACATAATCTGTGGTCATGACGGAAAGGAGACGAGGGAGCTTTTTAAGGCTGTATGGATTCACAACAGCCTCAGTCTCTCAAGTTAAGGCGGGGAAACATTAGAGCCCCCCTACTCTACACCTTACACTCCCTCCCCAAAACAGGCCTCCAGTCTATAGAGTTTTGTAAAAACCTGACAGCATATACTAACCAGCACACCGCCGCATTGTCTCTCTTTGTGGTGCTCGGAATAAAAACAGCCACTACTTCATCAATAAAGGTCGGAAATGACTCCCTCAACCCACAGGAGGTTGGTGGCACCTTAATTGGGGAGGACAGGCTCGTGTTAATATCTGGAGCAGATTCAGTGGAATGGGATAAAATACATTAAAAGCATGGTGCCATTCCATTAGTTTCTCTCCAGACATTATTATGAGCCGTCCTCCCCTCAACAGCCTCCACTGTTGCGCGCACATTTACCTTTTGCACATTTATATTCATTTGTTTTGTTCATTGACCTTTTTCAAGCTACTGAAAAATCTACGTCGTTAAAGATCAATGTCTTGGAAAAGGTCACTGTTGACAAATAAACATGGGTGTGTGAATGTGTGAGTCGCAGACCATTCGGTAATTGACGCAGTGGTCGTATCAGGTTCACTTTGACTTCTCAGTCTTTTAACTATGGTGCGGTTGAGTTTGGGTCGCAACACAGTCATATGGGACTCACTTGGACTTGTTGATGGTGCGTTTGAGTTTCTTCTCCAGCTGTTTCATGCGGCCCATGGCTGCCGTGTACTTGGCTGCTGTCTCCTTGTGCACCAGCTCACTCCGCGTCTTTGTATGCTCCGCCTCCATCACCTGCAACAGCCAATCAGAACTCAGTCTGGCAGCTACACAGAAATGTGACAACGTGACTTCCTAACTTGCGAAGCACCAATTTCCATCCACATTATGCCTTTAACCTTTGAATAGTAACATTCAGGTGTCAATTGCAGGTTTGACAGACAGTCATGTTGCACTAATGCAATTCGCAGCACCCCATTCCCTCCTCCCTCTCCATGCAGTACGGTACTCACCCTCTGGGTGGCATGGTTGAGCATCTCCTGCCAGGCTGAGTCAAACTGCCTGGTGTCCTCCTCCAGGAGCCTCTGCTCTGCCAGGGCGATGGTCTCCTTGGCCGCACGCAGCACCTCCGTGGCCCTCTGGAAGTCCTGGGTGGCTCTCTGGGCCTCCAGCTGAGCCTGGGCAATGGGTAGAGAGACAACATGTCAGATATGCACTGAGATCGGCCACAGAACCAGACCTTCACTGGGTCTCCTCCAGAATCACCTGCACAACAGATGGGATGAGACCCTACCAGACATACTTCATGACTGGGTCTCTAGCAGGGCCTGGGCAACGAGTAGAGTGACAGCCTGCCAGACGGGCACCTGAAGAGGCCATGACACTCTGCCGCCAGCCAAGTTCTCTGTCACCATAAAATATTATGTGGGCCATGTCTGGCCATAGGGGTTGAACCCCTGCCCCTACTGGCAGCTGGCCAATGCCCATACTAGGCCAAATCCATGATCTGTACACCTCAAGAGAACTCTTTCCTCTTGCAGGAAATTAACGATGGGCTCTTCAGCCAAGAAATGACTATATCTATATAACTACAATGTAAGCACTTCTCCTCATAAAATGCTGTTTTTAAAAACAAGAGACACACAAAACCTTCAGCTCAAACATTGACAGGAATAAACCAAATCAGCTGTTGAGTCAGCATGGAAAATAGCAACTAGGCGTAATAACAAACAAGGCCACCAAAGGTCCTTGTGACTGACTATGGAAACTCGCCAAACTGTCTTGTGGATAAGATGTTCCTAACATCAAAAGGACTAATTTCGGCGAAAACACAGAAAGGTCATGACGTATGGTTGTGTCTGTCTGTGTGTGTGGGTCTGTCTGTGTGTGTGGGTCTGTCTGTGAGTGTGTGGGTCTGTGTGTGTGGGTCTGTCTGTGAGTGTGTGGGTCTGTCTGTGTGTGTGGGTCCGTCTGTGAGTGTGTGGGTCTGTCTGTGTGTGTGGGTCTGTCTGTGTGTGTGGGTCCGTCTGTGAGTGGGTGGGTCTGTCTGTGTGTGTGGGTCTGTCTGTGTGTGTGGGTCCGTCTGTGAGTGGGTGGGTAACAAGGCTGAACCTCTTGTTTTCCTATTGGTATCTATTGGTTCTCTCAGTAACATCCAGCTTTGTTTTAAAACATCCCTCCCTACCCATTCTGAATGTTCTGTTCTGAGGTCAACCAAAACATCGTAGACTGCTGCCAGAGAGAACATACAAGTATTACCCCTTTACTCTCTGTGCATATTTTAGCCCAAACGGGTCACTTAGTAACAGATAGACTCCAAAACAGTTCCCTCATCCGGCCTCTGTTACGATAAGGTACAGTACAAATCGGAAGCTTAGACTTCTTGTTTGTGTTGCCATAGCTGCAAAGCTAATCCTTTTCTTATAAATCCACTTTTCCTCTCTAATCTGTCAGTCATAGCAATTGACAGAAACCCCCTGTAGCTAGCGCTAATACCCTAAGCTCCTCTCTGCTCTGTGGGTACTAGTAAAGCATCAACTCAAGACTTTGCCCCAAACCCACCAATAGCGTGTCTAGGGAAGGTGATTTACTGTATCTGTGTGTGCACGAGTGTGTGTGCACGAGTGTGTGTGCACGAGTGTGTGTGCACAAGTGTGTGTGCACGAATGTGTGTGCACGTGTGTGTGTGTGTGTGTGTGCACGAGTGTGTGTGCACGTGTGTGTGTGTGTGTGTGTGCACGTGTGTGTGTGTGCACGAGTGTGTGTGCATTTCCTGTAGAGGTTAAATATCATTCCAACGTTTTACAGTAAGGAGGATAAAACATTACTGATCTGCCAAAAACAAAATACCAACTGAACTATTGTTCAGTTAAAGTAGTCTGACTAGTTTGGGAGGAAGTGAAGGTAGATATACACTGACTCCTTGGCTGCAAGCAACTTACGAATAAGTCACAGCAGAGAAAAATTCAAACAAGATCTCATGTGACTAGAGATTCCTCTGACCTAATTTAAGTGAGGAACACATTGAGTCACCCCAAAGAAAACAAACTTTAATGAAGTGATCATGACCTATGGAGCAGTATGTGGTATACCTCAAGACCCTACTACACAAGGATCTGCAAGCCAAGATATTCCATATTTTTAGACAACAACATCTCATTACCTTCTATGGTAATTTGATTAGCCTTCCAAATGCCAACTCAGCACGAACTAAACAACCTCTGCCTTGTGGTGATCACACAACCCATTCACAGACCTTCTCATGACATGGATGGGCAGGTCGTGCACATAGAGTGTTGGATCCAACCACATGCTAACCTATGTCTATCACTTCACTGTATGGACGAGTCATGAGTTTGAATGCCTGGGAATTAAACCGGGGCCTCTCTTTCACAAAATGGTTTGGCATGTTGTTCACAAGACTTACAATCACTCTGCATCATTCTTTCCCCACTAACCCCAACAAGCAGACTCCATGCTGAGAAAACATGCCCCACTCCCAGGAACACCCTGTGTGCATCCAGTGTTGTCCACTTAGTCTGATGCAGAAGGAATCACCTCTGGAGAAAGGACTTTTCACCAGACGATAACGTCCAACGGCTGACTCAGTTCATAGAAGTAATACTGCAGTGAAGCATAATACTGTACAGCACAATGTTCTTTGTGCATCTATCGCTGTCTTTAATTGACTTCAGCAGGAATCCCTCCGAGATAGCAGGCTATTCATAAGGAAGGCAACAGGACTAGTCTGCAGACTGGCAGATACAGAGGCTATTTAGTGGCACACTAACAATGCATTCGTAAAGTATTCAGACCCCTTCCCTTTTTCCCAAAAATGTTACGTTACTGCCTTATTCTAAAATGGATTAAATACATTTTTCCCTCATCAATCTACACACAATACCCCATGTTAAATCAAAAAAAAGGTTTTTAGGGATGTTTTCAAATGTATTTAAAATAAAAACAGAAATACCTTATTTGCATAAGTATTCAGTCCCTTTGCTATGAGAGCTTTAAAATTGAGCTCAGGTGCATCCTGTTTCCATTGATCATCCTTAAGATATTTCTACAACTTGATTGGAGTCCACCTGTGGTAAATTCCATTGATTGGACATGATTTGGAAAGGCACACACCTATCTATATAAGGTCCCACAGTTGACAGTGCATGTCAGAGCAAAAACCAAGCCATGAGGTCGAACAAATTGTCCGTAGAGCTCAGAGACAGGATTGTGTCGAGGCACTGATCTGGGGAAGGGTACCAAAACATGTCTGTAACATTGAAGGTCCCCAAGAACACAGTGGCCGCCATCATTCTTAAATGGAAGATGTTTGGAACCACCAAAACTCTTCTTAGGGTGGCCGCACAGCCAAACTGAGCGTTCGGAGGAGAAGGGCCTTGGTCAGGGAGGTGACCAAGAACTTGATGGTCACTCTGACAGAGCTCTAGAGTTCCTCTGTGGAGATTGGAGAACCTTCCAGAAGGACAACCATCTCAGCAGCACTCCACCAAGGCCTTTATGGTACAGTGGCCAGAAGGAAGCCACTCCTCAGTAAAAGGCACATTGACATCCCGCTTGGAGTTTGCTAAAAGGCACCTAAAGACTCTCAGTCCATGAGAAACAAGATTCTCTGTTCTGATGAAACTAAGATTGAACTCTTTGGACTGAATGCCAAGCGTCACATCTGGAGGAAACCTGACACCATCCCTACGGTGAAGCATGGTAGTGGCAGCATTATGCTGTGGGGATGTTTTTCAGCGACAGGGACTGGAAGACCAGTCAGGATCGAGGGAAAGACGAATGGAGCAAAGTACAGAGTGATCCTTGATGAAAACCTGCTCCAGAGTGCTCAGGACCTCAGACTGGGGCGAAGGTTCACCTTCCAACAGGACAATGACCCTAAGCACACAGCCAAGACAGCACAGGAGTGGTTTCAGAACAAATGTCCTTGAGTGGCCCAGCCACAGCCCGGACATGAACCTGATAGAACATATCTGGAGAGACCTGAAAAGGGCTGTGCAGCAACGCTCCCCATCCAACCTGACAGAGCTGGAGAAGATCTGCAGAGAAGAATGGGAGAAACTCCCCAAATATATCCCCAAAGGTGCTTCAACAAAGTACTGAGTAAAGGGTCTGAATACTTATGTAAATGTGATATCAGTTTTTTATTTTTAATACATTTGCAAAATGTTCAAAAAATCTGTTTTTGCTTTGTCATTTTGGGGTATTGTGTATAGATGGATGGGGGGGGGGGGGTTTAATACATATTAGAATAAGGCTTTAACGTAACAAAATGTGGAAAAAGTCAAGGGATCTGAATACTTTTCAAATGCACTGTATAAATGTCACGACTTCTGCCGAAGTCGATGCCTCTCCTTGTTCGGACGGTGCTCGGTGGTCGACGTCACCGGTCTTCCAGCCATCATTGATCCACTGTTTCATTTTCCATTGGTTTTGTCTTGTTGTGTATTTAACCCTCTGTTTCCCCTCATGTCCTTGTCAGAGATTGTTTTTGTTATGCTCTTGGTTTATGGATTGGTGCGCGACAGGTTCTTGTACCCACGTTTATTTTTATTATGTACTTTGGTTTTGAAGTTTTTGTTTTACGCTATTAAACTACTCCATTATACCAAGTTTGATTCTCCTGCGCCTGACTTCCCTGCCACCTACACACACGGCATGACAATAAATATATAAGTACATGTATTAGTATTTAATAGTGTTCTGTTCCTACTGTATACTGCAGATGAACAGAATTCCAACAGAGAGACTTCTCACAGCAGGCCTACTGCTGTACACCTGCTCCACTATAAATGATTGGCAACCCAGCCCTTCTCCTTAATCCATCTCTCCTCTGCCTACTCCTCTCCCCCATCACCAGTTCAGTCCTGCTGCCACCGTTATCCATCATTCTATTCTTTTCAGTTTACTCATCCCATCTTTACCCTTCATGTTCAGCTGCACAGTGATGGTGTAAAAAAAATGTTTTAAAAAAAGAACTGTCCAGCCAACATCAAGACTAGAGCATCATTTCTCAGACACCTTTCAAAGCTGGGCCTCTCAGGAAACTGATAACTGGAGGGAAGAGGGAGAGATAGATGGTTTATTAGGGAGGATAGGGAGAGGAGGCATTAGTCTATTTATTCAGCACATTCCATTGAATTGTTGTGTTGTTATTCACTGTCCTCTCCAAGGACTGTAAAGGACTGTGGTTTGAAACTTTCCACCGGTGTATATTTGGCCTCTATAAGGATGTTCATACCACATCAGTTCTGCATTTCCGCTGCAGTTTCTGTCTATATAAATAGATCATAAGGTCTACTACTTCTCTCCATCACACAGATACTTCATAGGTCCTTGTAACAGGGATTTCCAGGTGATCAAAAAGGAGAGCGGACATTGATCAAATCAATTACAAATCAATCCGGTTTATTACAAGTTGCATCAGGGAGACGCCTCCAGAATAGGAGCAGAGAAAATGTCTAACTATATGAATCACACAGCACCCAATGCTCGGTAAACACCAGGGGGCTTGTAGGAAGTCACAACATCGGATGCTACAGAATCACACAGTGTCACAGATCCATTATCAGTGTGTGCTCGAATCCTGTCTGGACTTTACACAACATTCAACACTTGGCAGACATTTGATACAGGTCAAAGGTAAGATCATCAGTACATAGTTACATCAGATAATGATAGAGTAACAGGTGCCAAACGGCTTCATTAAATATGGTACTTAAACATTCATGGTAAACTCCTTTTCCCTTCCCCAAGGGAATGCTTCGGTCTGCATCTCCCCACAGATACAATCTACTGCAGCCCTCATCCTCCACATACAATCTACTGCAGCCCTCATCCTCCACTTACAATCTACTGCAGCCCTCATCCTCCACATACAATCTACTGCAGCCCTCATCCTCCACATACAATCTACTGCAGCCCTCACCCTCCACATACAATCTACTGCAGCCCTCATCCTCCACATACAATCATGTTATTACATATCAATCCATATCCACAGTAACTCAAATACCCCAAAATAATTCATCAAATCATTTCCCATTACAGCCCTACTCGTATTTTAAATTAAACAAGCACCAACGCGTGCACACTCAACTGTAAGTAAAGTAGAACTTCATAATAAGACCACACTTTCTCTTTGTGCATAAGAAAATTGGATCCCGCTCTACACAGCCTTTAAATTATTCAGAGCTGGCGCTCTTCGGAGCCCTAACAGAGTATTCATTTGGTTAACCGGCACATGTTCAGATAAACATCTCGTTGCTACATATTCACGCTTGCCTCCATGGCTGCATGCATGTGAGAGAAGCTTTGAAATATAAAGCATTCCTATAATCTTCATGGCATACGTTTGACAAGACGTGCCAAGACTTCAAAGACCAGAGAGTTTCAGCTAAACATTTCTCCGCAGGCTATCAACACTGGAAAAGTATCAGCCGTCAAAGAGAACACAGCCACGGCTATGTTCCACGAGAAGTAACGGATTTAATCAATCTCCCCAGTTAAGTAGGGCAATTCATCTTGGTGTAAAGGGAGTGAAATTTAGTGAAAAGGGCCTTTTCAAGTGGAGGTCAATGATTTACAGTCAGATAGTAAACATGCATCTCTGCAGTCAGTCACGCTTCGCTGGCCTTGGCCTTAATTGTGTCCCAATTGAGACTGTTCATTTTGCTGTGAGACACAAACAAATTGTGACTGGCCTAGATATGTCAGAGACCCACAGAGTTAATCCTGGAGAAGTCGTTAGACCGCACATGACTCAGGGAGAGCTCGTCTTCATCATGCTTCACGGTCTGATGCTACAACAACCTAGAAGCTGTAGATCGATCAGGCCAGTCTAAATGTTACCTCTGAGGCAAAGTGAAGGCGCAACAGTGTTCAGACACAGACATGGAGATGCAAGCCACTTGTTCCAAGTGGTTGCCTAACCATTGCTTAACTTCAGTGTTCCAGTCCACGTCTAATGTGCTGAAGCACCACGTGTAATGAACAGCTGCCTTTTGGATTCCTCAACACGCTCATACGATGTTCCATGGCTGCAGGCTTGGACAGCAAGCGTTGACACCCAGGGCCGCTGCCTGAAATGCCAGATGGACTGGTCCATTTTTAGCACAGTGAGCCTGTCTAACTTGGGTTTTTAGCGCAATATGATAATTATCTGGCTAATAATGGGGAAAGAAATGGGCTGGTGTGGGGGCCTCGAGAAAATAAATGGGCCAATTTCAGGTTCCAGTCTGCCCCTTCTGAGAGAGACACACGCACGCGCATGCACGCACACACGCACACGCACACACAGCTGTATTGAGTCATTGTCAAGCTGAGATGCCATCATTAAAGCAACTCCAGTCCTGCTTACTGAAGCAGTGATGTAACCAGGGCTGACCAGCATCAACATGCACCACAGGCTGGACACTACAGGACAGGCTGGCCGCACACTTCCCAGGAGGACAGAGCATGGCTCCAGCACACGGCCACAACCTTGTCTCTGCTCCCCCTCGCCATCCTTCCCTTCATCCCATTCTAGCCCCCATGTCTAGAGGTCGAAAGATTATTTTTTATTTTATTTCACCTTTATTTAACCAGGTAGGCTAGTTGAGAACAAGTTCTCATTTACAACTGCGACCTGGCCAAGCTAAAGCACAGCAGTTCGACACATACAACAACACAGAGTTACACATGGAATAAACAAACATACAGTCAATACAGTAGAACAAAGAAACGTCTATATACAGTGAGTGCAAATGAGGTAAGATAAGGGAGGTAAGGCAATAAATAGGCCATGGTGGCGAAGTAATTACAATATAAAAATTAAACACTGGAATGGTAGATGTGCAGAAGATGAATGTGCAAGTAGAGATACTGGGGTTCAAAGGAGCAAGATAAATAAATAAATACAGTATGGGGATGAGGTAGTTGGATGGGCTGTTTACAGATGGGCTATGTACAGGTGCAGTGATCTGTGAGCTGCTCTGACAGCTGGTGCTTAAAGCTAGTGAGGGAGATATGAGTCTCCAGCTTCAGTGATTTTTGCAGTTTGTTCCAGTCATTGGCAGCAGAGAACTGGAAGGAAAGGCGGCCAAAGGGGGTGTTGGCTTTGGGGGTGACCAGTGAGATATACCTGCTGGAGCGCGTGCTACGGGTGGGTGCTGCTATGGTGACCAGTGAGCTGAGATAAGGCGGGGCTTTATTTTATAGATGACATCGCCTAAGTCGAGGATCGGTAGGATGCAACATTTTACGAAGGTATGTTTAGCAGCATGAGTGAAGAATGCTTTGTTGCGAAATAGGAAGCCGATTCTAGATTTAATTTTGGATTGGAGATGCTTAATGTGAGTCTGGAAGGAGAGTTTACAGTCTAGCCAGGCACCTAGGTATTTGTAGTTGTCCACATATTCTAAGTCAGAACCGTCCAGAGTAGCGATGGCATGGCCTCGGCATGGCCGATTAATTAGGGTCGATTTCAAGTTTTCATAACAATCGGTAATCTGCATTTTTGGACACCGATTATGGCCGATTACATTGCACTCCATGAGGAGACTGCGTGGCAGGCTGACCACCTGTTACGCGAGTGCAGCAAGGAGCCAAGGTAAGTTGCTAGCTAGCATTAAACTTATCTTATAAAAAACAATCAATCTTAACATAATCACTAGTTAACTACGCATGGTTGATGATATTACTAGTTTAACTAGTTTGTCCTGCGTTGCAAATAATCAATGAGGTGCCTGTTAATTTATCATCGAATCACAGCCTTCTTCACCAAACGGGTGATGATTGATTTAACAAGCACATTCGCGAAAAAAGCACTGTTGTTGCACAAATGTACCTAACCATAAACATCAATGCCTTTCTTAAAATTAATACACAAGTATATTTTTTTAAACTTGCATATTTACTTAAAAGAAATTCATGTTAGCAAGCAATATTAACTAGGGAAATTGTGTCACTTCTCTTGCGTTCTGTGCAACATGCAGCAGTTTGGGCCGCCTGGCTCGTTGCGAACTGTGTGAAGACCATTTCTTCCTGACAAAAACCGTAGTTAATTTGCCAGAATTGTACATAATTATGACATAACATTGAATGTTGTAAAATTTAACAGCAATATTTAGACTTGGGATACCACCCGTTCAATAAAATACAGAACGGTTCTGTATTTCACTGAAAGAATAAACATTTTGTTTTCGAAATTATAGTTTCCGGATTTGACCATATTAATGACCTAAGGCTCGTATTTCTGTGTGTTTTATTATATTATAATTAAGTCTATTATTTGATATTTGATAGAGCAGTCTGACTGAGCAGTGGTAGGCAGCAGCAGGCTCTTAAGCATTCATTCAAACAGCACTTTCCTGCGTTTGCCAGCAGCTCTTCCCAATTCTTGAAGCACAGCCCTGTTTATGACTTCAAGCCTATCAACTTCCGAGATGAGGCTGGCAATACCATAGTGCCTATAAGAACATCCAATAGTCAAAGGTATATGAAATACAAATGGTAGAGAGAAATAATCCTATAATTCCTATAATAACTACAACCTAAAACGTCTTACCTGGGTATATTGAAGACTCATGTTAAAAGGAATCACCAGCTTTCATATGTTCTCATGTTCTGAGCAAGGAACTTAAAGTTAGCTTTTTTACATGGCACATATTTTACTTTTTTCTCCCACACTGTGTTTTTGCGTTATTTAAACCAAATTGAACAGGTTTCATTATTTATTTGAGACTAAATTGATTTTTATTTATGTATTATATTAAGTTAAAACAAAAGTGTTCATTCAGTATTGTTGTAATTGTGATTATTACAAATATATACACTGCTCAAAAAAATAAAGGGAACACTTAAAACAACACAATGTAACTCCAAGTCAATCACACTTCTGTGAAATCAAACTGTCCACTTAGGAAGCAACACTGATTGACAATACATTTCACATGCTGTTGTGCAAATGGAATAGACAACAGGTGGGAATTATACGCAATTAGCAAGACACCCCCAATAAAGGAGTGGTTCTGCAGGTGGTGACCACAGACCACTTCTCAGTTCCTATGCTTCCTGGCTGATGTTTTGGTCACTTTTGAATACTGGCGGTGCTTTCACTCTAGTGGTAGCATGAGACGGAGTCTACAACCCACACAAGTGGCTCAGGTAGTGCAGCTCTTCCAGGATGGCACATCAATGCGAGCTGTGGCAAGAAGGTTTGCTGTGTCTGTCAGCGTAGTGTCCAGAGCATGGAGGTGCTACCAGGAGACAGGCCAGTACATCAGGAGACGTGGAGGAGGCCGTAGGAGGGCAACAACCCAGCAGCAGGACCGCTAAATCCGCCTTTGTGCAAGGAGGAGCAGGAGGAGCACTGCCAGAGCCCTGCAAAATGACCTGCTCAAACGGTCAGAAACAGACTCCATGAGAGTGGTATGAGGGCCCGACGTCCACAAGTGCTTACAGCCCAACACCGTGCAGGACATTTGGCATTTGCCAGAGAACACCAAGATTGGCAAATTCGCCACTGGCGCCCTGTGCTCTTCACAGATGAAAGCAGGTTCACACTGAGCACATGTGACAGACGTGACAGTCTGGAGACACCGTGGAGAACGTTCTGCTGCCTGCAACATCCTCCTGCATGACTGGTTTGGCGGTGGGTCAGTCATGGTGTGGGGTGGCATTTCTTTGTGCATTTCCTCCATGTGCTCGCCAGAGGTAGCCTGACTGCCATTAGGTACCGAGAGGAGATCATCAGACCCCTTGTGAGACCATATGCTGGTGCGGTTGGCCCTGGGTTCCTCCTAATGCAAGACAATGCTAGACCTCATGTGGCTGGAGTGTGTCAGCAGTTCCTGCAAGAGGAAGGCATTGATGCTATGGACTGATCCGCCCGTTCCCCAGACCTGAATCCAATTGAGCACATCTGGGACATCATGTCTCGCTCCATCCACCAACGCCACGTTGCACCACAGACTGTCCAGGAGTTGGCGGATGCTTTAGTCCAGGTCTGGGAGGAGATCCCTCAGGAGACCATCCGCCAACTCATCAGGAGCATGCCCAGGCATTGTAGGGAGGTCATAAAGGCACGTGGAGGCCACACACACTACTGAGCCTCATTTTGACTTGTTTTAAGGACATTACATCAAAGTTGGATCAGCCTGTAGTGTGGTTTTCCACTTTAATTTTGAGTGTGACTCCAAATCCAGACCTCCATGGGTTGATAAATTTGATTTCCATTGATAATTTTTGTGTGATTTTGTTGTCAGCACATTCAACTATGTAAAGAAAAAAGTATATAATAAGAATATTTCATTCATTCAGATCTAGGATGTGATATTTTAGTGTTCCCTTAATTTTTTTGAGCAGTGTATATAAAAATCGGCCGATTAATCGGTATCGGCTTTTTATGGTCCTTCAATAATCTGTATCGGTATCAGCGTTGAAAAATCATAATCGGTCGACCTCTACCCATGACCCTCATCCGCTCTGTGCTATAAGCCTGCCAAAACCTCTCTCCACAGGAGAGAAAAAGACAGAGAAAGAGACAGGCCACAGATGGTCTCTTGACTTTTCAGGATTACAAAATGACACTAACCGTCTTAACCCAATCGCCATACCCTCAGGGATATACTAGCTGTTCTGTAATACATGGAACTGAATTACTGTGGTGGTGAAGGAGACTGTCTGGGACAAGGTTCTCTATTCTACCAGAGCCAGTATCTTTCCAGGGCAATACATGACAACATTCTTCTTGCACTGCAAGAATGCATGTTGGGATTGTAATAAAATGCAATAATTACAGTATGACAAACACTCAAGACCATATCAATTCCTACAAACTCTCTCCCAGTCCTTTTTCTTTATCCCAGACACTACGGTGACAGGTTGATGTATTAGAGCCCCCAGCCTCTGAAAAAGATGTGCAGGGACCTATAGAGTCTACTTTGTAGCTGTGATCCATCTGCCCTTGATTCAGAGCCAGAGAACAATCCCATACATCAGCTAGAGACAGCTCTCTCCCCCAGTCTGAATCTATTCCAGCTGTTTCAAATCCAACCAATCTACTGGATGATCTCCTCCAGGCCTGAAGGACTTTCATTGCTTTCCTCCCCCAGCCATAAACCACTAAGCCCCACATCTGTTCAATCTACGGCCATCACGGAGGTCAGTTCATAACTAATCTCACAGACATTCCACAGTCTGTCTCCTCTGTTCTGGACCTCAGGCATCTCCCCTCCTCTCTCTCATTATCCGTCTCACCTTCGTTCTTCCCAACTCTAGACACACTGCGGTTAGATAACTGAGGCAGCCAGGGGCTGAGACGATCTCGACTGTGCACTGCGTGGTAATAATCACTGTCGGTAACGGGCCGTGCAGGAGAGAGAGAGAGGGAGGGGGCGAGATAGAGGGGGGAGGTAAACTGTGCCCAAACCTTGCACCAGCCACAACACAGCACCATCACCATTCTCCTCCTCTCTATTGTTCCACCTTTCCTCCCACTAGCTGCACCTACTCTCTAGACAAAATGGGGCAGCCGAGGGGGAAGGGCAATAGGACTTCAATGTTTAATGCTAACCAGGGTTGGGGTCAATTCTGTTTCAATTCCAGTTAGATCAGAAAGTAAACCAAATTCTAATCCCAATTCTAAATTTTGACTGGTCTACTTTTTGTCAATTCACACTCTTAAAAGCTGAGGTTAACGAGAAGGAAACGATACATATTTCATGAGGTATAAGAAAAGCACTTTTCATCATTTTACACTACCGGTGACTGCAGCAATCGAGGCACTCTGATTCGGCACTTTAAAAATGGGAGCTGTCAAAGAAAGTGCAGGGTGCCCAAGCTTTCTGGCCGAGTCAAGCTGTCTCTGATCCACTTACAAGCGCAGTCAACCATTAACTTGTGACTAGAGGTCGACCGATTATGATTTTTCAACACCGATACCGATTATTGGAGGACCAATAAAAGCCGATACCGATTAATCGGCCAATTTTTTAATTTTATTTGTAATAATGACAATTACAACAATACTGAATGAACACTTATTTTAACTTAATATAATACATCAATCAAATCTATTTAGCCTCAAATAAATAATGAAACATGTTCAATTTGGTTTAAATAATGCAAAAACAAAGTGTTGGAGAAGAGAGTAAAAGTGCAAGATGTGCCATGTAAGAACACTAATGTTTAAGTTCCTTGCTCAGAACATGAGAACATATGAAAGCTGGTGTTTCCTTTTAACATGATAATTAGCTAGCCATTTCACATCGGTTACACAAGCCTAATCTCGGGAGTTGATAGGCTTGAAGTCATAAACAGCTGCTGGCAAACGCACAAAAGTGCTGTTTGAATGAATGCGTACGAGCCTGCTGGTGCCTACCATCGCTCAGTCAGACTGCTCTATCAAATCATAGACTTAGTTATAACATGATAACACACAGAAATACGAGCCTTAGGTCATTAATATGGTCGAATCTGGAAACTATCATCTCGAAAATAAGAAGTTTATTTTTTCAGTGAAATACGGAACCGTTCCATATTTTATCTAACGGGTGGCATCCATAAGTCTAAATATTCCTGTTACATTGCACAACCTTCAATGTTATGTCATAATTACGTAAAATTCTGGCAAATTAGGTGGCCCAAACTGTTGCATATACACTGAGTCTGCGTGCAATGAACGCAAGAGAAGTGACACAATTTCACCTGGTTAATATTGCCTGCTAACCTGGATTTCTTTTAGCTAAATATGCAGGTTTAAAAATATATATTTCTGTGTATTGATTTTAAGAAAGGCATTGATGTTTATGGTTAGGTACACATTGGAGCAACGATACGCACCGTATCGATTATATGCAACGCAGGACACGCTAGATAAACTAGTAATATCATCAACCATGTGTAGTTAACTAGTGATTATGATTGATTGATTGTTTGTTTTTTATAAGATAAGTTCAATGCTAGCTAGCAACTTACCTTGGCTTACCGCATTCACGTAACAGGCAGTCTCCTCGTGGAGTGCAATGTAATCAGGTGGTTAGTGCGTTGGACTAGTTAATAACTGTAAGGTTGCAAGATTGAATCCCCCGAGCTGACAAGGTAAAAATCTGTCGTTCTGCCCCTGAACGAGGCAGTTAACCCACTGTTCCTAGGCCGTCATTGAAAGTAAGAATGTGTTCTTAACTGACTTGCCTAGTTAAATAAAGGTGTAAAAAAAAACAGCCAAATCTTTGTCCAAAAATACTGATTTCCGATTGTTATGAAAACTTGAAATCGGCCCTAATTAATCGGATATTCCGAGATACATTTCAATAGAAGAGGAGGAAGACAGAGGAAGATAGAGTATAGAGGAATCGGAAGATAGGGAAAGAGGGGAAGAGTGTTTATGTTGCATAATTGATTCAGTACTGCTGTGTTAAGAAGGGCTCTGCTCCAGTCACCACTGTGAGGTTGATTAACTCAACCATGTTAGAGAGGCAGCCATTTACCACACCACTGACCAATTTCAACCTCACCCGCTACCAACCACACCATAGATTGATGAGACCTGTGATGTGTGTGTGTGATATGTGTGTGTGTGTGTGTGTGTGTGTGTGTGTGTTCGTATGTGAGACCAGTGCCCTAGAATCGCCCTATGCAGTCAGGTCCCACTGACTTCTTGTTGCAGAGCTCAGCATAGTATGACAGACAAGTGAGCCCTGCAGTTGTTCATAATTAAGATACCTGCCAACCCAGTCTGGAAATAAGAGCCACAGAGTTAAGTCTCAATCCCTCAAGTATGTGCCAAACTCTTATTGAACCCCTGAACACATCATGGCTTCATACCATTGCTTTCAGTGAAATAACTGGGCCAGTAGATGCAGGGGCGCAACTTTGGTTTTAGAAGCGAGGGGGACAACCTGGGCATCTGAAGCTAGTTTTATGCATTTCTACTAGGGCTGTCACCAACAAAAAATCTTGGTCAACGAAGATTAGTCTTTTCTTTCGACCAATTGATTGGATTACATTTTAAAACGTCCATTTTTCTATATATACACACACCCTATGTGTTTTAATAAAATCAACTACAGTTGAAGTCTTAAGTTTACATACACCTTAGCCAAATACATTTAAACTCAGTTTTCACAATTCCTGACATTTAATCCTAGTAAAAATTCCCTGTTTTAGGTCAGTTAGGATCACCACTTTATTTTAAGAATGTGAAATGTCAGAATAATAATAGAGAGAATGATTTATTTCAGCTTTTATTTATTTCATCACATTCCCAGTGGGTCAGAAGTTAACATACACTCAATTAGTATTTGGTAGAATTGCCTTTAAATTGTGTCATTTGGGTCAAAAGTTTCGAGAAGCCTTTCACAAGCTTCCCACAATAAGTTGGGTGAAATTTGTTCCATTGCTCCTGACAGAGCTGGTGTAACGGAGTCAGGTTTGTAGGCCTTCTTGCTCGCACACGCTTTTTCAGTTCTGTCCACAAATTCTCTATGGGATTGAGGTCAGGGCATTATGATAGCCACTCCAATACTTTGACTTAGTTGTCCTTAAGCTATATTGTCACAACTTTGGAAGTATGCTTGGGGCCATTGTCCATTTGGAAGACCCATTTGCGACCAAGCTGATGTCTTGAGATGTTGCTTCAATATATACACATACGTTTCCTTCCACATGATGCCATCTATTCTGTGAAGTGCACCAGTCCCTCCTGCAGCAATGCAACCCTGATGATGCTGCCACCCCCGTGCTTCACAGTTGGGATGGTGTTCTTCGGCTTGCAAGCCTCCCCCCTTTTCCTCCTAACATAACGATGGTCACAGTTCTATTTTTGTTTCATCAGACCAGAGGACATTTCTCCAAAAAGTACGATCTTTGTCCCCATGTGCAGTTGCAAACCGTAGTCTGGCTTTTTTAATGGCAGTTTTGGAGCCGTGGGTATGTCCTTGCTGAGCGGCCTTTCAGGTTATGTCGATATAGGACTTGTTTTATTGTGGATACAGATACTTTTGTACCTGTTTCCTCCAGCATCTTCACAAGGTCCTTTGCTGTTGTTCTGAGATTTATTTGCACTTTTCGCACCAAAGTACATTCATCTCTAGGCAACACAACGCGTCTCCTTCCTGAGCGGTATGACGGCTGCGAGGTCCCATGGTGTTTATACTTGCGTACTATTGTTTGTACAGATGAAAATGGTACCTTCAGGCATTTGGAAATTGCTCCCAAGGATGAACCAGACTTGTGGAGGTCTACAATTCTTTTCTAAGGTCTTGGCTGATTTCATTAGATTTCCCCATGATGGTCAAGCAAAGAGGCACTGAGTTTGAAGATAGGCCTTGAAATACATCCACAGGTACACCTCCAATTGACTCAAATGATGTCAATTAGCCTAACAGATGCTTCTAAAGCCATGACATCATTTTCTGGAATTTTCCAAGCTGTTTAAAGGCACAGTCAATTTAGTGTATGTAAATTTCTGACCATTTGGAGGGCCAATTTATCTTACCCTTTCTACCAATCTGCGTGCTAGTCATGATTTTCAAATGCACATTTTCATGGAACAGTTTAATTTCATTTATAAGTCTATGAATCTCAAAATCATTGTCTGTGGTTAATCTACATTCTATCTAAATCTAAATGAAAATGATAAAAATCTAAAAGTTACTTTTATTGCCATTGCCAACTATGTAAAAATAGCATACATAAAGCCAACACATAAAAACATTGCAGCCTGCAGGTAGAAAATATCCTGATAAAAATAAATATCCTATAAATCACATTGGCTACTCATGCTCTGTCTGCAACAAACTTGAAACATTGTATCAACTATCAACTGGGTCACCCAGAACTCATGCTAGCAAACTTGAAACATTGTATAACATATTCTGGGCCCTTAGAGTTTCCTGCACCAGTGAGCTCAGGACAGACACAGCTGTAGGCCCTTTGTGCAAGGGATATGAAGTAATCAAGTATTTTATGACATTTCCACTGGATCAGAGCTTTACATTTTTCACTTTCATGTCAAGTGTTTATCGAAAGGGAGAGAGCTGGAAATATTGTTCAAATACTTTGAGGAACTTTTGTCATTCTCAATTGATTCTAAAAATAGACTTTGTTTACTTGCTGTTTGAGGTGAAGAATAATTACTGGGAGAAGCTCCACAGCTCATTATAGGAACAGTGATGAGCCTATATTTGTGTGCAGGCCAGGTAGATTAGTCCTACTTCTATCAATATGTAATCAGGTGTGCATCCTTAGTTGACAGGAGCGTTTCAAACAAAAGACGATTAATACATTGACAAAACTCGTAAATGGAATGAAATAAAAACGTGTTTCTCACAAGTGTAGCATAGTTTGTGAGTTCACACATCCACTCCGAAAATCAGAACAATAAATGACTGTAATTAAAATATATTCAATGCATTAACAGAAATTACCGCAAACAAACATTGCAGATTAGAAATTATATGAATTAACGGTAAATGTAGATTACTACTGGCGATATACGTAATGGGGAATTGATAGACACAGCAAACAATGCACACAATGAAGTTCTGAAACAATGAATACCCATGAAATGGCCGGAGAGAGAGCATTCTGGAAAGTGACGTGCCTTGTGCATCTGAGCCACAATCCCCATATTCTTGGACCGTGCCATCCCAGCGGCCTCCTCAATGGATTAGTCCACTAAGACTGGCGTAAATCAGACCGGTGTCTCGTGTGCCAATTAAAAATATAGTCTATTTGCAACTGCTCGACTAAAAAATATCTTGGGTTTTCAATACAGACCAATTTTGTCATAAAGAATCCCATATAAGGCACCCAAACCTTATGAAAGTTGCACAGTATACCCTTAATCTTGTAATAAATCAAATCTAGTGATGCATAACTTGACATTTCTGCCATCCATTGTGACATTCTGGGAGGATAACCAACCTTCAAATAATAGTTGCACATTTTGGGGAATATTCAGGGGTGGAAACTTTCCGTGGGAATTAACGGGAATATATGGGAATGTACGGTAATATATGGGAATTTACGGTAATATATGCAAATTACTATTAATACCATTTAAATGTAGATGTTTTTTTGCATTGGATATATTTACCATATCATATGGAGACAGAAACATAAACCTTTAACATTATCATAAGTAGACATAATGTCAAGCCCTGACATTAGAAAGCTTTCATGTCTCTATTTTGGTTTGGTCAGGGTGTGATTTGGGTGGGAATTCTATGTTCTATTTTCTATGTTTTTGTATTTCTTTGTTTTGTCCGGGTATGGTTCTCAATCAGGGACAGCTGTCTATCGTTGTCTCTGATTGGGAATCATACTTAGGCAGCCTTTTTCCCTTTTGTGTTTGTGGGAAGTTGACTTTGTTAGGGACACTATATCCCTGTTAAGCGTCACGGTCGTTTTTGTTATTTGTTGTTTTGTTGGCGACATTTATCTTAAATAAAAATAAATGTACGCTCACCACGCTGCGCTTTGGTCTTCCTTTAACGACGGCCGTGACAGAACGTCCCACCAACAAAGGACCAAGCAGCATGGAGAAAGGGACTCCTGGACATGGGAGGAGATCCTGGACGGTAAGGGATCCTGGAGGCAGGCTGGGGAGTATCGCCGTCCAAAGGAGGAAGTAAAGGCAGCGAAGGAGGAGCGGTGGCGATATGAGGAGGCAAACCATCGAAGCAGGCACAAGAGGCAGCCCCCCCAAAAATGTTGCACACCGGGAGATTGGTAGTCGGGTTATAGACCTGAGCCAACTCCTCGTGCTTACCGTGGTGAGCGAGTGACCAGGCAGGCACCTTGTTATGCGGGAAAGCGCACGGTGTCTCCGGTGCGCATGCACAGCCCGGTGCGCTCGGAGCCAGCTCTCCGCAAGTGCCACGCAAGAATGGGCATCCAGCCAGGGGGCGGATTGTGCCAGCTCAGCGCTCTTGGTCTCCGGTGCGCCGTTTCGGCCCAGTGTATCCTGCGCCGGCTCTGCGCACTGTGTCTCCGGTGCTAAAGTGGGCATTCAGCCAAAAGGAGAGGTGCACGTGTTAAGCACCAGATCTCCAGTGCTCCCCCACAGCCCGGTTCACCTGTGCCTGCGCTCGGGAGGTGCCGGGCTAAAGTGGGCATTCAGCCTGAAAGAGTGGTGCCAGGGATAAGCACCAGATCTCCAGTGCTCCCCCACAGCCCGGTTCATCCTGTGCCTGCTCCCAGAACCAGGCTGCCTATACGTCTCCTCCCATCAGTGATGATCCACAGTCCGGGATCCGCAACGAGGGTTCCCAGTCCGGGGCCCGCAACGAGGGTCCCCAGTCCGGGGCACGCAACGAGGGTCCCAGCAACAAGGGTTCCCAGTCCGGGGCCCGCAGCAAGGTTCCCCAGTCCGGGGCCCGTAACGAGGTTCCCCAGTCCGGGGCACGCAGCGAGGTTCCCCAGTCTGGGGCCCGCAGCAAGGTTCCCCAGTCCGGGGCCCGCAGCGAGGTTCCCCAGTCCGGGGCCCGTAATGAGGTTCCCCAGTCTGGGGCATGCAGCGAGGGTCCCCAGTCCGGGGCCCCCAACGAGGGTTCCCAGTTAGGGGCCCACAATGAGGGTCCCCAGTCCGGGGTCGGCAACGGGGGTCCCCACACCAGTGGTGCCACCAAATTGGGGTGAGCCAGAGTGGAGCGGGGTCTATGTCCCACACCAGAGCCGCCACCGTGGATAGATGCCCACCCAGACCCTCCCCTATAGGTTCAGGGATACCGTCACGCCCTGACGATGGCCGTGACACATACTTGCAAATGATTAAATCCTTCCAATAGAAATAAAAAACAATTTAGTTACGAATTGAACTTTAATTAAATGAGCTGACTCTTCACATGGGATGATTTCACTGAACAACAAAAGGGAATATTGAATGATCCCCAATGATCCATCGCATCTCCCAAAAACATTTTCAACATACATCTGTAAAATGATAGTCTAGAATCTAAAGCTTTGGTTGTCTTCCTCTCAGGCTTCTCCCTGGACCACCTCTTGAACATATGACTCTGAGGCCTCATCTTCACTGTCACTTTCCAACCTTGTTGAGGATGGCTCGTTGTCAGGCTCAAAAAGCCTCAAATTCTCCAAGCCCTTGCTTGGAAGTGTACTTCGCCAGACTGCCAAGAACTTGCCCTCATCCTTTCCAAGATGGCGAGACACGGTAGTGATGACACCATAGGCCTTGTTGATCTCTGCACCAGACAGGATGCTCTTGCCAGCATACTTGGGGTCCAACATGTACGCTGCAGCGTGTATGGGCTTCAAGCAGAAGTCTTCACGCTTTTTGATGTATTTCAGAACTGCAGTTTCCTCTGCTTGGAGCAACACTGAAGTAGGCAGGGCAGTACGGATTTCTTCTCTTACTTCTGCAAGCAGAGTCTGAACATCAGACAGGATGGGTGTGATGTGAGGGTAGGACTCCTCCACTTTAGACCAAGCAGCCTTCATGTTCGCAGCATTGTCTGTCACCAGTGCAAATACCTTCTGTGGTACAAGGCCATTGATGACTGCCTTCAGCTCATCTGCAATGTAGAGACTGGTGTGTCTGTTGTCCTTTGTGTCTGTGCTCTTGTAGAATACTGGGTGTGGGGTGGAGATGATGTGGTTAATTATTGGTTGCCCACGCAAATCCGACCACCCATCAGAGATGATTGCAATTCAGTCTGCTTTCTCTATGATTTGCCTGACCTTCAATTGAACTCTGTTGAACTCTGCATCCAGCAAATTAGTAGATAAAGCACGTCTGGGTGGAGGGGTGAATGCTGGGCGAAGAACATTCAGAAATCTCTTCCAATACACATTGCCTGTGAGCATCAGAGGTGAACCAGTTGCATACCCAGCTTGAACAAGACATTCATCAGCATTTCTCTGACTACATTCCTCCATTGAGTCAAAAAAACTTCTCATTTTAGGAGGACTATGAGCTGTTGCTATCGATAAGGTGTCTGATTCATCATTTTCACCTCAAATAGAAGTAGAGGGACTTTTGTCAGAGGTTGCTTGTTGTGAGTGCTGATGAAACTTTATGCACGTGGCCAGATGATTCTGTATCTTTTTTGCATTCTTCACATATGATTTGCCGCAATATTTGCAAATGTACACAGCTTTTCCTTCTACATTAGCTGCAGTGAAATGTCTCCACACATCAGATATTGCCCGTGACATTATATTGGAAAGATTAGATAAAAATGGTAAAAAAAAACAAATACAATTCCATGTACAGATAAATAGTTAAGCAGTTAGAATAAACAACTCCTTTGTAAGATAAACGTTTTAAAATTAAACATGTATGGAAACAGGTGAATTAACACTCCTCACTTTAGCAGGCTCAAACAAGCTAAAACCCACATGGTAGCAAAAACTAACTAGCAGAAATTGTTAACAAGTTTGAAATGATTTAAACACACTTTGCTGTAGGCTACTACTTACTAGTTAACAAAAAATAATGTATGTCATATAAAATATATTCACCCCACCCAGTATTGTAATCAAAACTTACCAGAAAGCATGTAGTCTTTGGCTCAGACAGTGCAGTAGTGTGGGCTCAATAGCATCTCATTAATGTGCAAGATCTTGAGAATCAGCTGTACATGTGATGGAAAAGTGCACTGCACATGTGGTGGAAGAATGCACTGTGCATGCAGAGGGTTGCAATTCTATTTAATTGGGGATAGTTTAACCAAAATATGTCACAAGACCTAAAATTGCCTTATGTGTATCCCACAAAAAAAGTTCACTGTTATAAGCTAACTTTTTTGATTAATTTAAGCAACATTACCAAAATTCCCAGGCTTAACTTCTCATGGAAAGATTCCGACCCTTTGCAACCCTACTTTCAATTAATAGCAATGCATTTCTTAGCCGCTACAAATGCTAGGTTATACAGTTTCTTCTGATAACAGTCTCCAGTATCAACATTTCCAAGCAAACAAAAACAGGGAGAAGGGAGAATCTGTAGACATGCTGAGATAAAAGAACATACTCTTTGCCAGAATTCAGCCAGCCTTCACAAGACCCTAACATATGCAAATATGTCCCCTTCTGTGTTTTTTTTATATTTTAATGTGTGTGTGGGGGGGGTGTTATGTCCCCCCGTCCCCAGTGAAAGTTGCGCCGCTGAGTAGATGTGCGAAACGTAGACAGAGGAACTCATACAATCCAATATCCTCAAACTTAGAATAACTTCCCTTTTCCATAAGGGAACTTCATTTGTGTTGTCAGGGGCATTAACATACAGTGGGGCAAAAAAGTATTTAGTCAGCCACCAATTGTGCAAGTTCTCCCACTTAGAATGATGAGAGAGGCCTGTAATTGTCATCATAGATACACTTCAACTATGACAGACAAAATGAGAAAAGAAATCCAGAATATCACATTGTAGGATTTTTAATGAATTTATTTGCAAATGATGGTGGAAAATAAGTATTTGGTCAATAACAAAAGTTTATCTCAATACTTTGTTATATACCCTTTGTTGGCAATGACAGAGGTCAAACGTTTTCTGTAAGTCTTCACAAGGTTTTCACACACTGTTGCTGGTATTTTGGCCCATTCCTCCATGCAGATCTCCTCTAGAGCAGTGATGTTTTGGGGCTGTTGCTGGGCAACACTCCAGGACCTTGAAATGCTTCTTACAAAGCCACTCCTTCGTTGCCCGGGCGGTGTGTTTGGGATCATTGTCATGCTGAAAGACCCAGCCACGTTTCATCTTCAATGCCCTTGCTGATGGAAGGAGGTTTTCACTCAAAATCTCACAATACATGGCCCCATTCATTCTTTCCTTGACACGGATCAGTCGTCATGGTCCCTTTGCAGAAAAACAGCCCCAAAGCATGATGTTTCCACCCCCATGCTTCACAGTAGGTATAGTGTTCTTTGGATGCAACTCAGCATTCTTTGTCCTCCAAATACGACGAGTTGAGTTTTTACCAAAAAGTTATATTTTGGTTTCATCTGACCATATGACATTCTCCCAATCTTCTTCTGGATCCTCCAAATGCCCTCTAGCAAACTTCAGACGGGCCTGGACATGTACTGGCTTAAGCAGGGGGACACGTCTGGCACTGCAGGATTTGAGTCCCTGGCGGCGTAGTGTGTTACTGATGGTAGGCTTTGTTACTTTGGTCCCAGCTCTCTGCAGGTCATTCACTAGGTCCCCCCGTGTGGTTCTGGGATTTTTGCTCACCGTTCTTGTGATCATTTTGACCCCACGGGGTGAGATCTTGCGTGGAGCCCCAGATCGAGGGAGATCATCAGTGGTCTTGTATGTCTTCCATTTCCCAATAATTGCTCCCACAGTTGATTTCTTCAAACCAAGCTGCTTACCTATTGCAGATTCAGTCTTTCCAGCCTGGTGCAGGTCTACAATTTTGTTTCTGGTGTCCTTTGACAGCTCTTTGGTCTTGGCCATAGTGGAGTTTGGAGTGTGACTGTTTGAGGTTGTGGACAGGTGTCTTTTATACTGATAACAAGTTCAAACAGGTGCCATTAATACAGGTAACGAGTGGAGGACAGAGTAGCCTCTTAAAGAAGAAGTTACAGGTCTGTGAGAGCCAGAAATCTTGCTTGTTTGTAGGTGACCAAATACTTATTTTCCACTATCATTTGCAAATAAATTCATTAAAAAAATCATTTTTTTTCTCATTTTGTCTGTCATAGTTGAAGTGTACCTATGATGAAAATGACAGGCCTTTCTCATCTTTTTAAGTGGGAGAACTTGCACAATTGGTGGCTGACTAAATACTTTTTTGCCCCACTGTAAATCACAACCTCACAAAGCTGCATTCTCATTAAGAAGCCATATAGAGGTTGCCTGAATGAGAGGAACAAAGCAGAGCCAAGAACACCACAGGGAACAAAATAAAAGAAGAAGTGAAGAACGGTTGGTCTTTAAAAACCTTTTCACGTCTTGTTTGGTCCCAGCGATTCCTCTCTGACTGCTGCAGGGCTCTTATCTAGATGAGCAGGTGGAAGCAGCTCTCCTCTAACAATAACTACGGCTTTGCAGAAAAGGGAACCAAGATCACAGCTTCACACAGAGCCACTTCCCCCCTCCCCAGTATTTAGAAATTATGTGGTAGTCAACCTGGTATCAAAGAGTATTCAATGGTGCTGGTTGTAATGAATCTCAATTAAACTAGGCAAATAGAATGTGAACTAGGCAAATAGAATGTGAACTAGGCAAATAGAATGTGAACTAGGCAAATGGAATGTGAACTAGGCAAATAGAATGTGAACTAGGCAAATAGAATGTGAACTAGGCAAATAGAGTGTGAACTAGGCAAATAGAATGTGAACTAGGCAAATAGAATGTGAACTAGGCAAATAGAATGTGAACTAGGCAAATAGAGTGTGAACTAGGCAAATAGAATGTGAACTAGGCAAATAGAATGTGAACTAGGCAAATAGAATGTGAACTAGGCAAATAGAATGTGAACTAGGCAAATAGAGTGTGAACTAGGCAAATAGAATGTGAACTAGGCAAATAGAATGTGAACTAGGCAAATAGAATGTGAACTAGGCAAATAGAATGTGAACTAGGCAAATAGAATGTGAACTAGGCAAATAAAGCGTTTCCAATAAATAAAAGATTTTGGACTGTTTCTTAGATCAATATGAGCAGAGACCCCCAGCCCGTAGTCCCCCTGTCCACCCAGTGGTGTCTCACTTGTCTGGCCACTCTCCGGGCCTCCCAGTAGGGTTTGGACTCCTCCACCGCCTTCCCAATCTTCTTGACCAGCTCATCCAGCTTCACCGTGGCCTCAACCAGCACTGTGCGGAACTTCTGCCTGGCATCCTGGAGAGAAACAGGGAGAAAGGGTTAACTAGGACTCTAGTGAACTTCCAGCACTTTGTTTGCTATGAATGTTCACAAAGGTCATAGAAGACTCAACACTCATCTCGATGTTAAGGTGATGACATCCTTATGTCATTGTTCTTAACCATTTAACCAACCGCAGTTAACAATTCACAGCAAATATTAAGTTAGACGCAACAGGATTTCACAAAACCAGAGTATTCAGTCAGACTCTTAAGGTAATTAAATACATTTTGATGTACGGGTCGGTGCTCCCCCTCTTTCGATTATAAGAATTGAAAAGGCCAGTGTCCTAAAATTGCATTAGTCTGTTATCAAGTTAACAGGGGCAGCTATGTCGATGTAACCTTCAGACAGAAGCAAACAGGCAATTAACAAATAAATGGCCATATGGAAATGATCATAGGAAATAGCCTTTTATGCGACACACCATCAGCTACTGTTAATGTTTATTCATCCGTCATGGTGGTCAGATGTAAAACCCCCCAGCAAAGCATGCTGATAAAGCCAATAACAGGCCTCCATTCAATCATATCAAAACCTAATCTAATCTAGTCCAAAACATGAATTTGCCTTGAAACCGTTTTAGATAAAGCAGAGGAGATTTGTCTGAGAACAAACAAGTGGGGTCAAGTGTGACGTCCAGAAGGAGACATCATGGTGGACAGAAAACAAAAACAAGCATGAAAACAGATTCCTGGAGATGTCAGTGTGGAAAAAATATATTGCACTTATGCAATAAGTTTATTGGACTTTTTTCAATTCTTTGAAAGGTTAAATATGTAAAGAGACTTTATATGAATCTGCACCAGTGTTCTGGACTAAGATATCCTTCCTATTACCATTTGAAATCTGAGGGATAGAAGGCCAATTGTGAGAACAGGGCAGGGACACACACTTCTTGTGACATCATCACTCATCTTGCAACAAGCTGGCATCTGAGGACAAACACCATGTCCGAAAACAACCCCTAGCCCCTGAACCCTAGGCCCTGAACCCTAGCCCCTGAACCCTAGCCCCTGAACCCTAGCCCCTGAACCCTAGCCCCTGAACCCTAGCTCTTGAACCCTAGCTCCTGAACCCTAGCTCCTGAACCCTAGCTCCTTCCCATTCAGTGTGTATGCAGATCAAGGAACCAAATACAGTGATGGCTCCACCACCACTGTTTGCCATTTGCTACACCTTGGTACTTGCTGTTCAGCTGGCCCAACATGTTTGTTTACTGTACTCTGTCAGACTGGAATTCTGCCGCAGTTATCAGATACCTGCCATCCTGGAGAGAAAAACAGCCACCCAACCTCCTGCATAGCAAGAGGCCACTGCCGGGGAGGCACCATGCATTATTTCAGTCTCAGAACAACAAGGGGGAGTTGTTGGGTATGAAAAATGTACAACGTGTGTGAACAGGCCATGTAAACCATCTATTTCTCAATAGAGAAAATTCAGAGGATGGGGTCCTCCCTTGCTCCATCTCTCCTCGTAATGCATTTCCTCCCCCACTCTCTCCCTCTACTCCATCCCCTTTTTTTCTGTTCTCGTTTCCACCATCTCCCTCTTGTTCTCCTCTAGCTGATACAGCAGAGGTTACAGTACAGTCTCTCTGTCCCTCACACCTCAGAGGTTACAGTACAGTCTCTCTGTCCCTCACACCTCAGAGGTTACAGTACAGTCTCTCTGTCCCTCACACCTCAGAGGTTACAGTACAGTCTCTCTGTCCCTCACACCTCAGAGGTTACAGTACAGTGCAGTCTCTCTGTCCCTCACACCTCAGAGGTTACAGTACAGTGCAGTCTCTCCGTCCCTCACACATCAGGGTCGAGCAGAGCGTTGCTTTTGTGACGCATTTCATCTCCTCTGTCACAGCCTCCTCATACACTGAACACCATCTAAAACACACAGTGGTAAACCTAAAAATACTCTAATTCAATCCAATCCATTTGGGTAACTGTATTGCCCTTTACCCAGCTACAGCTTATTCCACTTGGATGTTGATATTGATATTAATGAAAGGTCTCTGAATGCAATAAAAGAATGCTCACAGATGTTATGGAACTACAGCCATTGTTCTGCTTTTCCCCTTGTCACAAAAGCAGTCACTCGTGCTCCTTGACGTTATCAATACAAACCCTACAGCCAATAGTCCATTACCAGGGCATGATGACAGGCCTACATCCACTGGGCTCTGCTGCTGGCGATCCGCCTCACTCCATCAACACTTTGAGACATTCATTTTGTTTACAGATTGGTGGAGCCACCGGTAAGGACTCACGTCCATGTCAAATAGACACGCTTCCCCGATTGGCGCACCGTTGAATCCAACGGCAGACAGCTGTGCACTGAGAGACCACATCAAACTGGGTCTACAAATAAACAGATTCGACCATGATCCTCTGACTCAACAACAACACAGAGGGTGTATAATCGGAACTCGAAAAACGAGTAAATATTCCACAAGCACTCATTGAACCTCAAGATCAATGGAAACATTGTACTTTAAGTTATTTATGCTGATCAAGTCAGTGAGGATCCAGTAACATTAGAAATGACAGGTATTTTATAGACTGAATGGCTCCTTTGACCCAAACGGATTTCCTAAAGACACTTTTACCTTAATACAGTTCCAAAAAGGTATATGACTGACAGCGCCGTGTGCTACTACTTTACTGACATTCAACAGCATCCAAAGATCAACATTCTGCAACATAAACCACCTCAATGACCTGAACAGATCATCTTTCATTTGCAGAGGTCAATGTCTAATGGTTGAAAGGAATTATTTGATAGTGGGTCACCTTGTAATTGTCAATCAGTGTCAGCCATGTGGTGCACTTTGGAGGGAAAATATATGTCAAACTTGAAAGTGTGTGTGTGTGTGTGTGTGTGTGTGTGTGTGTGTGTGGTGTGTGTGTGTGTGTGTGTGTGTGTGTGTGTGTGTGTGTGTGTGTGTGTGTGTGTGTGTGTGTGTGTGTGTGTGTGTGTGTGTGTGTACTGTTTTACCTCCAGTTGTGTCTCACATCTATTGATGTCGTCTGTAGACTGGTTGAGTTTCTCCAGTTCTCCCTGTAAGAAAGAGAGCAAAGGACAATATTGAGCAACACCAAGAGAAAGGAATGTAGTACAGTATCTGGGAAGTCTGCAACATCTGTAATGTGTTACACTTCTATGAAATACTAGACTGAACAATAGAAGTTAGCCGGACTGATGGTTTGAACAAACACAAGAATCAGCTACTATCTTGGTTTATGGATATATTAAATGCGCATAGCTTTTAAGGTTAAACAGTGTTATTTTTCAACCAATGAATAGCCTAATACACAGCAGAAAGTATATTCAGATGAACATGCTATTTGAGTGTCAGGTTGGCTAAAACATAGCCCATCATAAACATAACCAGTAGGCCTACATCGCAACTAAGTCAGGTACAATACATACATTTTGTTCAAGGTAGACAGACACTCTTGATAAATCAATAAATATTTTTTTTTTTAAACAATTTGACCGCAAATCAGGCAGACTTTCTGCCAGTGATAATACATACTCTTAAAATGTCCATTGGATAGTGAACGTATCAAATGCAGTTAAATGAATTGATTAGTTAGCCTCAATTGAAACAAAGAGCAATTGTTATTATAACGTACCTGAATTCTAGGGTCCACCTCCTCTTCTTCGTATTCCGAATCTTCGTCAGACCTATTTTCCTTCTCCAAATGGTCCATTCTGGATGATAAAGCTGTGTGCTGTCGGAGCGAACAAAGCCAATTTCCAAGAGACGCTCTAACAGCGACACAGGAATTTCCAGAACACTTTCAATCACACTGCAACGTTGGCAATGATAAAAACGATTTTTGAAATATGTATAATCAAGGCGATATACAGGTAATTGAAAGACAAAAGAGTGATAATCGTCATGTATGTCAAATTGACTGAGCAGCGCTCTGTCTGCGTCCAATACACTGAGCAAGTGATGATGAAATGACTTGTGTACGAGTATCTACAGAGTAACGTTACGCCCCTTCTGCTGTCCAAACCGATGCATTTATGCATCGATGCATTTATGCATGGTATGTACCATCAGACTACTTACTATGTGGTAAAACAGTTATAACAAGCTGAATATACCATTTGGGAAGCTCAATACCTTTTTTATAAATGTCAATAATAATATATTTATTCCCACAATAAAATGTTCCAGATTTCAGATAATAATGAATGGTATTGGTATTTAATGAATACCCTCAGATATTCAGTTCCCCTGCATTCCACAAATGCCAGTTAGCCATACCCGACCAGATACCCTCTTTGTATTAGTCATCTCCAAAATACCACATACTCTCTATTCTAGATTCACCTTTTCCAATTCTCAGATACCATATACTGTGTACTCATAACATAAGTAGCCCAGTGCTGAGCAGCGTAACACCATAAGCAATGCATGATACAGTAAATGAATGGGGGGGATGTCTTATAGATTAAACATGCTATGTTGGTCTGTTAGGTCTGGATTCAAAGAAATAGAGTTCAAGAACAATCTGATGATGTAGCATTCATAGATCTAGAATTATATTCATATGGTATCATGCACGTCCGTTGTAGATAAACACTCACCCCAAGTCATATCAATATGGGAAATGGCCTATATAATCAAAACCTTATGTTACATTGATTTATAGCTTCCAGCTTTTTTATAACAATTCCTTCAAGTTGAAATTATACCCATAATAAGGCACATTTATGTTCTAAAATCATATTAAAATGCATTATTTAAAGCAACACGATCTGTGTTTCAGAAGTTGAGATGCTGTTGTGTAAAATTCCACACCAATCATGTTAGACAGGAATCATTTGGGATTTTTTACATCTGAGTGGAACTGTCCCCTTTTTTCATGGACATTTTTTTATCTAAATCTTTTTAAATCTCACTTTCTCTCAATCTAAGGTAATGGAATGCCCGATATGTAAATGTAATGTGTAGGTGGTAATGTTATAAAGAGTTTGTGAAGCGACAGAGGCTTTGAATGACACATATCAGTGCTATTGCTTGACATTAGAACATAAGGCTTGGTTATCATTCAGCTACCATTAGAATGTTTGATTTCCAGATATTTTACTGCAGTGCACTATGATGACAAGACAGACCTATCAAAGCTATTGAGCCCATACAATCTAATCAGGTTCACTTCTTGTTAGCTGTGTTTGTCCCATCCTGATTCAGACACCATGTGACCCAGATATAGTAAATATGATTAGATAGGCAAATAGCACCCATTCACATCATCAGTGAAGGACCCTTATCCTGACACAGTTCTGCTCAACAGCCCATTTTGTTTGTTAACCTCAGCATATAAGAGGTCCTTATCGGTGCTGCAGTGCGTGATTAGACAGCCGTGGATAGTAAGGTGACCTACAGTACGTATGTACAGGGTACTCAGACATGGTGCTGCCTTTAGGGCTGTTCCCATAGCTAGGACAGGAGGATAGCATCTCTGCAGTGTGGGACTACATCCAGGTATTACACCCTCTTTTTCTCCCACACATACAAACACACACCACTTGGACCTGTATTCACACAGGTACAGTCAACACAAACACACACCTCTTGGACCTGTATTAACACAGGTACAGTCAACACAAACACACACCTCTTGGACCTGTATTCACACAGGTACAGTCAACACAAACACAGGTGCCTACTTACTCCTTCTATCGCTTTCTTTTTCTCTCCCTCTCTCATACCCACATCCAGACACCCTTGTTTTCATTCCCATCAGAGGGGAAAAGAGAGAAGCAGAGGATGGCTGGCAAGCAGACAGGCAGATTGAGGGGGGTGATTGTTTTGACAGTTATGTAACTCAGACTGTCTGGCTGCTCACCTTAAAACCAGCGAACAGACCAGCTAGAGCGGGCCTGTCAGAACTCCAGTTCACTGACAGTGTTAACAACGAGACACGACGACGGGAGGAAGCAGATCAACCAGTCAGGAAAACCTCAATGACTTTTCCCACAGCGCTCCAATCTGATTGGGTCGTGTCCCGTTTGGAAAACCGTCTTGGAATACATCCGCTACCCATTCACCGACAGAGAATAACATGCCTCATTTAGGAGGATCACATATATTGTATACAGCCCAGTAGGATGGCAGTGATCAGGCGGGGAGTGGGAGTATGCAGCATATCAAGAACCAATGTGAAATCAGGATTAGTATTTCAATAGGCATTCATAACTACATAGACAACAGTGTTTCTCCAATACTTTTTTAAAACCATAAGCCCAAAAAAGTCACATCTAGGACTGTGAACACATGTATTTCTTTATTTTACTGAAATCAAAATAAGATATCATTAAGATCCCTTCCTAGGTAATTATACAGGAAACGGTGTACTAACCTTATCTCACAAGCCTATAGCTTCCCACATTACATCACTGTAACTACTATCAAAAGCACAAGGTCATCTACAGCAGTCCGCATGTTGTCCACCCAATGGAATTAGTCTGAATAACAGGATATGTCAAACCCCTCCAGATATAGAGTACTAGAAGGCTATGAGCTCTTGTGGAGCAGAGCTGACCTCAGCCGGAGCCTGTGCCTGTGCGAGAGTCTTTTCTACAGGAAGTGCCCTCTCTATAAAGGAAAAGACACAGCAAAATAAGAGAGGCGGATCTTGGCATGGTCCTGTTTAGTAGGGCGGAAAGTTCAGAACATTGAGGAGAGAGATGGATTGTGTAGAACGGACAACGCTGATAGATATGTACTATATTTGATCTCTGAGACACACTGAACATTCTGCCCAATTGAATAAGAAGAGAGTGAAAAAGAGAGGGGGCGAGAAATATGGAATCATACGCTGCAATCCCTCCTATCGCATTCCTCTTATGCAATATCATCACACTCATGGGGGCTCCCCTTCACAAAACATTCCAGGTGCCTATAGCATCTTCATATACAAAGGATCCTAAGGGCTGATAAGGATCACAGTGCTGTAAATGTTTAGAGAAAAAGTGCTAAGTGTTATAGTAGAGAGTGAATGTGGACTGGATTACATTAAGAGAACATTGTTGGGGTAGAGTCTCAATAATGATTCCCCAAGACCATCAGTAAGACCCCTCGTCACGCAATAGAAAGACGGGCGCCACTTGTTTATGTGTGTGTGTACAGGACGGATCAGGGTGTGTACCTGTGTCACGAATGTTATAATGGTGACAGGTGATTAGTAATGAGTGATGATGGGGACCTTGAATAGGACTGGGAGCACCTGTGTACTCCCTCAACGACTCATTATGTTGCTATAGACTTCCTATTGACAGGATATGGAAATGGCGGGTACTGTGCTTATTCACTATCCACTTGGGAACACACTGGTTGAACCAATGTTGTTTCCACGTCATTTCATTGAACGTGGAATAGACGTTGAATTGAGTTCTGTACCCAGTGGGTAGGGTCGGTCTGACCTGAGCACTGCACTGATTATCTGATCTATAAATCAACCCCATTTCTAAACAAATGATAGATCTCTATCAGAGATGAATGTCAGTGAAACTGTGCAAAGCCTTTCTCAGACTAATCTCTTGTGGACAGATATTAACATGGGCTCCCGAGTGGCGCAGCGGTCTATGGCACTGCACCAAAGTGCTAAAAGTTGTCACTACAGTCCCTGGTTTGATTCCAGGCTGAATCACATCCGGCTGTGATTGGGAGCCCCATAGTGCGGCGCACAATTGGCCCAGGTTTAGCCGGGGTAGGCCGTCATTGTAAACACTTTGGTTCTGGGTTGCCGAAAGGATGCCCAGACCCACGTGAACCTACCTGGTGATATAAAGAACCCTTTTTAAAACGGCAGTGCTTTGCCATCATCTACTGAATCAGTAAACCCAGAACAGGCTATAAAAAGCCAGAAGGGAGCTAGCCTTTGAGCCCCAAGTGTCAGCAGACAGTGTCTGGTGGGGTTGTGGCATTTCACTGAATGTCAGACTCCTCATGTACTGTGGATCCAGCTTCCCTCACGTTCCTGATGATGTAAGAGGAGTGAAAGGTGTTCCCTTGTCTCATCTCCCAAAGGTGACATGGCACAAACCCACACTGACCCAGTCCACTGCTGGAAAGGGCAAACGCGTGGTGGGGTCAGTTCCACATGAAAAAATACACACAAAAAACCTGCACGTGCACCTGCACATACGCACACACACACACCCAGACAGGAAAAGCACCTGTAGAGGTTTTTGAAAAGGTTACATGTGATTAAAAATTCAGTTGCTTGCTGCTGACTCATCCTACTACAGGGTCAGGGGTCACTTTGTGGTGTCACATAAGGGTGGATTTGGAGGGGGGACAGAAAAAAAAGAGGTGGTCTCAAAATCTAATCCAGATGCTCGTTGTTCAGTGCCTAAAGACATAAAAGCAGAGGTATTCTCTTAGTGGTAACTTAAACATCTCAGGATATGTTACTGTTGCACTAAAACAAATCCTGCCCACTCAGAATCATTAGGTGCATATTCTCAGACACCAAGAACTCAAATCTTGCATAATTGTGTCAGATATGTTGCATGTATCTGTCCACCAGAGATTGTTAGGTGCAAGATATCTACATTAAAACATCACTTTTACATTTTTAGAAGTCAACATGGGTTTGCCAACTATGCACATTGTGTATGAATGCTAGGTAAACATGATCACCTGGAAATATAAAACAAATTGAGCAGGATAAAAAAATGAGACAATATGTATTTCGACTAACCAAGGAGAATTTGATGTTACATATTTTGTTTTACAGGTTTTGTTGCCCCCTTGTGGTAAAAAAAAATGTATTACATGATTGGAAAAGTTGGCAGCAAATAGTATTGGAACTTTAACAACTCTGAAACTACACAACCAAACCATTCTCTCTAAGAAATTCTCCATCATATACACACATCACTGGTGTAAAGTAACTAAGTACAAATACTTTGAAGTACTACTTAAGTCGTTTTTTGGGGTATTTGTACTTTCCAACTTAATTTTTTTTTACAACTTTTACATTCCTAAAGAAAATATGTACTTTTTACTCCTATACATTTTCCCTGAAACACAAAAGTACTCGTTACATTTCAAATGCTTAGCATGACAGAGCAAATGCTTAGCATGACAGAGCAAATGCTTAGCATGACAGAGCAAATGCTTAGCATGACAGGAAAATGACATACTTATCAAGAGAACACACAGTCATCTCTACTGCCTCTGATCTGGCAGACTCACTAAACACAAATGCTTTGTTTGTAAATTATGTCTGTGTTGGAGTGTGCCCCTGGCTATCAGTAAATAAAACACCAATTGTGCTTTCTGGTTTGCTTAATATAAAGGTATTTGAAATGATGAATAGCATTTACTTTTACTTTTGATACTTAAGTATATTTTAGCAATTACATTTACTTTTGATTTACTATTTAAAACCACACCATTTTTGACTTTTACTCAAGTAGTAATTTAGTGGGTGACTTTTACCGGAGTCATTTTCTATTAAGGCATCTTTACTTTTACTCAAGTACGACAATTGGGTACTTTTTCCACCAGTTTTATTAATAAAAAAGCATAATCAAACAAACGGTATTAATCAGCAATATGGCAGTGTAGGCTTTTGTCCAATGATCCATTTATATATGAAGGTCTCAGTCCATTTGTGCCTTTTAAGGTTTCAAGCATTTGTTGAGGAAAGGGACTTCAGGAGCCCTGTAATTGGTCTGGCCTTCGGAACTTGCTTTGAAGGAACACCCTGGGCACACAAAGCCCCTCCTTCTTATTGACCGTTTCTCGTAGCACGTACTCATTGGTTACACTCTCGAACCCCGCCCCTCTGAACAGGTCTGCTAGGAGCTCTGAAACACAGACAGTTCAGATTTGGTATTTTATTAGGATCCCCATTAGCTGTTGCAAAAGCAGCAGCTACTCTTCCTGGGGTCCACACAAAACACAACATAATACAGAACAGTAATAGACAAGAACAGCTCAAGGGCAGAACTACATTAAAATAAGAATAAAGGCACACGTAGCCTACATATCAATGCATACACACAAACTCAGTCAAATAGGGGAAAGGTTGCATTATCTGTTTTTTGAAACCAGATTTGCTGTTTATTTGAGTAATATGAGAAGAAACGGAGTTCCATGCAATAATGGCTCTATATAATACTGTACGCTTTCTTGAATTTGTTCTGGATTTGGGGACTGTGAAAAGAACCCTGGTCGCATGTCTGGTGGGGTAAATGTGTGTGTGTCAGAGCTGTGTGTAAGTTGACTATGCAAATCATTTGGAATTTTCAATACATTAATATTTCTTATAAAAAGAAGAAGTGATGCAGTCAGTCTCTCCTCAACTCTTAGCCAAGAGAGACTGGCATGTATAGGATTTATATCATCCCTCTGATTAAACTGAAGAGCAAGATGTGCCTCTCTGTTCTGGGCCAGCTGCTGTTTAACTAGGTCTTTCCTTGCAGCACTGGGCAATAATCAAGATTAGACAATAATCAAGATTAAAAATGTATAAACAGAGAATGAGTCCCATAGAAGAGACGTAATTCGAAAAGACAATAAAGACAAAAAAAACTAAAATAACTACTATGAGGGAAAATGTAGGAGAGGAAAGAGAAAGAGGAATGGACTGACCTTTGGAAAAGAAATAAGACCTGGTGCCATCCTGTCTGACGTAGAAGTTCTCTCCCAGTTTGTTTCCCGCCTTAAACCTCATCATGGCGTGGTCATACAGGCCATAGTCCCTGAACAGTATGATGCCCCGTGGCTTCAGGACCTGACACGGAGAACGTCAATTCAGTCACAAGTTATTTTGAGGGTGTTTAAAGTGTTTACTGCAGTTTCATCCCTTTCCTCAGCCATGTCTCACCCTGTAAATGTTGTCCAGAGCCTGCTGCATCTTGTTTGGGTGGATAGCTGAGAGGACAAATATGAGCGTGGCTACATCCACACTGCCCACTGGGACATTACCCCTCAGGTCATCCTTTGTCAGGTCACACTGGAACACACTGCAGCGCTCAGTGCAGTACAGGGAGTGTTCCTGAGGACAAAATAAAAATGACACTGGATATCAGTGTTGTTTTGTTAAAAGTCCCACTGGCTCTGGATCATCAGTGGTACATCTTCTTACCTTCACAAACTCCACAGCTCGTGGTGAGAAGTCACAGGCATAGACAAAGATGTTGAGGTCTTCCTCCAGTAGTGGGAAGATGAAGTTCCCAACCCCACAGCCAGCTTCAAGCAGGACCAGCTTCTGGACTTCAAACTGAGATAAAAAAATGTATTGGGATGCACCCCTAGTAGGGAACCTAACAACTTCCTACGCCATCTTCTTACCTCAAGGCACACTTTTAGTTCTTCAAACTCTCTGGTGGTCCAATGCCTATCCTTGAAAAAGTTTGTTGTGTTCCTTTTGTAAAACAAGTCCCAGTTTTTCTGTGCCTCCTTTTCCAACTTCATCTGCTTGAAGTCAGACACCAAAGTCTGGTCACCTGTCAGTTTCTCCATCTCTTTCTCATTCAAATTCTTGCCAGTGCATGTTTTTCTTTGGACAGGTGGGATAAGACATGGCAACCCGTCTTTGGGTTCCTCTCCAGGAAGTACAACATTGGAGGTGTCGTCTTGCTTTGATAGTGCCATAACTTGCACTACTGTAGTTTACGATAGTAGCTTATAGCAACACTTCCTTGACATCCTCAAATCTATTATTTCACCAATCCACATTAAATTATCCAGCTAATGTTAATGGATGGTACTAACACATTATAGTGATAAACTTAATGAAAATGCAGGGAATATTTCCACATACATTGTTTATGAACGCAAATGTTCCAGAAATGTTCTAAGATTTCTCGTGTGGCATGGAGTCTTCTTCGTCCGTGTGGGAACAGTGTTTGGTTACGATGATTCCAGCCTGTTTATATCAGTCAGTAAAAACGTTGTACTTATTCGTATGAGGGAAATTCGTATTATTATGCTAATAGATAATAATACATTGTTACTAATTCTAATGTACTAGATATGCTGATTTGTGGGTGTTTATTTTGGGGTCAACCCAATTATGGTGTTCAGATCCTATCGGTGACATTTCAGCACTGGAACAAAACAGGAAAAGGAGTGGTCATGTGACGTATGGATTGTTTCGCGAAAAATCTTAGCTAGCTGCACAGCTAGCTAAAGTATCTAATCATCATTAAATTTTTTAACGCAGCATAATTTAAATAAATGTGAATATTAAACTTCCAGCAGAGTCATGAATGGGAGTACAAATCCGCTCTTGGACAAAGAAGAACATGTTTTGAAGCTCGGAGAGAGCTTTGAGAAGAGGCCACAATCGTCTTTTCACACCATCAGATGTTAGTAGCCAAACTATTTTTAGTGATTAAATATAAATGTGTAAATATGTGAAGTTTATTTTACTATACCCAACTTTAGTCACGCCTTTTGACAAGTTGGTCAGCTAGCTAACGTTACCTAACAATGTAGCTTGTTACTGTTAGCTAGCTTGAGTAGAAAAAACGAACGGTACTCCGGTACGGTACGTTACCAGCAAAAATATTGTAATCAGATTACAAATACTTTTGAAAACGTAGGTAGCGTAAATTGGCTAGGTGATTACTTTTAAATTCAGGAAGGATGTTTGCAAAAAAATACATTCTGTTTTCTCACTGACATTCAATTCAGTACTGAAGAAAGGCGCAAGTTTAAGGTTGTTCCACCTGAACTAGTCTGACCACAAATCAGAGACCACTATGATGACACACCAAATTTGTTTGATGGGCCCTTTTGTATTATTTTTACTTCTTCTAATGCCTCTTAAGGGGAAAGTAATCAGATTACGTTATTACGTTTGGGAAATTTTTAAGTTATGTTACTGATTACAATTTTGGACAGGTAATTAGTATTTCTGACCTTATAATTATATTTCCCACTCTTTCACACTTGTAGATGATTTCAAACCAGCTTCAATTGACACAAGCTGCGAGGGAGAGTTGCAAGTCGGTAAAGGAGAGGAAGTCACCATCACATTACCTCACATTCCAGTAAGAGTGGGTGTTTTTTAGTCAACTGTGGTCTTTTGCCTGTGCTGTACAATGACAAAAGTTTTTTCTGATAATTCCACTGCAGAAAGACTAAAGCAAACAGTGTACTTGATCATGATACTTGTTATTGTGTTGTGCGTAGGGCTCTACACCACCCATGACAGTATTCAAAGGGAATAAGCGGCCATATCAGAAAGACTGTGTTCTTATCATCAATCATGACACTGGGGAGTACATGCTGGAGAAGTTGAGCAGCAGTATCCAGGTCAAGAAAACCAGGTGAGGGGTTAACCAAAACACTGTCTCAAAAATGCATAGTAACAATGAACCTTTAGGATAAATGTGTTTTGCAGATCATTTGTGACAGTAGATGTGCAGCTGTTGACTTTGTTTTTCAGAGCGGAGGGCAGCAGTAAGATCCAGGCCAGGATTGAGCAGCAGTCGGTGCGTGCCACTGCCACCCAGCCTCCAGCGCAGTTCCGTGCCCCCACTAAGCCTGGTGCAGGTGCCAAGACCTCCCCCTCCCCTTCCAAGGACAACCCCTCCCCTGAGCCCCAACTAGATGACATCAAGAGAGGTGAGCCTCTTCATGTGTTGCCACCACTTTTACCAAGTGATCATTCTTGTTTCTCTATTGAGTTTGCCTCTGTCACCCCCTCCTGTCCTGGCACAGAGCTGCGAGCGGAGGTGGAGGTTATTGAACAAATGAGCAGCAGTAGCGGCAGCAGCTCATCTGACTCTGCCAGTGGCTCTGGTAGTGGGGACGACAGCTCCAGCAGTGATGGGGAGCATGACACCCCTCACCCCCAACCTGTCCCACTCCCTCTCCCCCACATCCAGCCCTCCCCCAACCGTAATCCCATGGCCAACGGAGGAGCAGACAGGCAACAGGGCAGCAACCAGCTGATGAACACGCTCAGTGAGTACCAGGGCTGGTAGGGCCAGTGTAGCACTCTACGTTGGGGGGACTACTAATAATTTATCTCTCGATTGAAGTCTGTAGGTGGTGGTAGCAATGTGTGTGTTGGTGTTTCCACAGGGAACGACCTCCAGTTGAGTGAGTCAGGCAGCGACAGTGACGACGACTGAACTGCCCCCATCTACCTCTCATTATCACACCATCTTGCTCTCCTCTTTCTTCTCTTTGCCTGGTTCCGTTGTTTTGCTGCTGTGGCAACCGACCCAACTGTAAAGTCTGGTTTTATTGTTTTTTTTTTATATCTCTTGAGAAACTGGCCAACCTTGAGATTTAATAGTGTATTTTTTGATTAGCTGTATATTTTGTTTTGTATTTTTAAATCCTTTTACATATGAAAACATGCTAAAGAATATATATTAGAATGCATATATATATATTTTCTGTAGTTAGAGCTCCTAGTTGTATCAACTTGTATCACAAGTCTTTGTTGTTTTCTTGTTTCATCACAAGGGGAGGGGCTTATTTGGACTATATCACCCCCATCTTCCCTATTTATCTGGAAATCAAAAGAAGGCACTGAAAGCATTTCACCCATTCCATGTTTTTATCAGTATCATGACACTTTCAAAATCAGTCTTTTAAGAGACCAGGATGCAGCTCACATCAATCTTAAGCTATAGAGGATACTAAAGGACATACTCATATTTTTCTTGTAAAATCAGTTTCAATTGACCACTTACTAAAGTGTTTAGCTGGAATATTGACCTGTTCTGGTGAACAGGTAAATATCAGTAACAGGTAAATGAGCCTGGGTCAATCCTTTACATGTCAAAGCACTTTAGTTTAATTGTAATATCATAACTTTCAGCAGTTTCCACCTAAAATATTTTGCATTGCTTTAACAGCACCTGTCTGACCTAACAGTTAAATGCAACTAACAACCAGTACTTACGAGTTCATCATACCCTTTATAGCTAATATTCTACTATTTCCACATCTATTATTTTACTTTCTTATTCTGTCTCACTCAATAGCTAGATTACCATCCAATTGGTGACAGATTTTCATGCGAACATTCTAAAATCTGCATTAAAACAATATGTGCATATTCCCACCAGATATGTTTCCATCAAATCGATTTGTTGCGGATAACAGTATGTGTGTGATGACGTAGTGCACATAAATACAAGTTTAATGGGTTTCCATCGCATTTTAAACTACTAATGTTGCATTATATTGCGAATCTCTGGTCTGCACGTGCGCTCTAGCACTGCACGTGCGCTCATCGATCATCATGTCACCAGAATAAGACCCTCGATATTTATTGGAAAGGCTCATCACCGTGCACTTTCACCACCATGTAAAGTTTATCATCATTTATTTCATATAGCCTAATAAACTGCATGCTTGTCGTAGTGGGAGGACCACACAATATCATCACATGACTCCAAATTGATTTCGATATGATAGTTATATCAATATTTGCACATGAAGGCGTTTCCACTGCCATTTCTCGCATTATTAATTTTACAGACACACTGTCTACTGTGTTTTGTCGAAATTTGGAAAGTTTACCGACAAAATGTGTTTTTTCCACCAGACCTGTCGTGGCATTGTTTTATCCGACATGTACTTTACTCGCATGAAAAGGTTGGATGGAAACCTGGTTACTGGCCCAACCATATATCACTGTCCCAAATTCCCAACCGTATATCACTGTCCCAAATTCCCAACCGTATATCACTGGCCTAGTTTCAGACCAGTGTAGACATTTTCAGAAGGACCAAAGAAGCAAAACAAGTAGTTTTTAGAATACAGACACCGAACTTCTATTTTTACTTAGAAATGCGTCTATTTTCACTAGATGTTGAGTTATTCATAACATGTAAACGCTGATATAAAATGACCACTTGTTGTTTTCATCAGTTCCATAGATTCAACTGATTTGGAGTGATAGCAGTCACGTTGGATCACATCTTTTAATTTAGCAACTGTTGTGACAGTGAATATCATTTGATACTCTATATCATGTGCCCTGTAACAAAACAATCCCTAATCCAAAATATCTTGATGTATCCCCCATAGAGATGTGACGTTGTGGCTGTATCCCAGTGGGCACTCCACGTAATTTAAACGTGGAAATGTAGGTAATATTTGGTTGAGACGTTGATCAATGAAATTTCAACCTTTATTCACCCACTCAAAAAGTCAGCCAGAAGTTTGTTGAATTTCCGGTGTGTTATCACTATGCATTCAACCATCCAAATGCACAATCAAATTCCAATTTGAAAAACGGTGATTTCTAGTGTAGTTATAATCTAAATGTTATCACTGCGCTTTCAACCATTTTAAACCGCAAGGTTCAAATGGGAATAAAATGTCAGATAATTTGTATTTATACAACAATTTAATAGCACGACCAAATGACCTGGATTGCAGCTGAGACTACATTAAAATCACATAGTACAAAGTGATCAATAATGTTCGAGATTCTGCGCAGATTATTATAGGTATTGTGAAGATCTCCACAGACCTGCGGTGTTTGAACATGCACGCTTTCAATTATTACAGAAGACATTTATAGTTACTGTAGGCTAACCTGAAAATGTGACCATGGATGTGTGTTACTCATTTTAAGATGGAATAAATACTGTTACATTAGTTTGTAAAATAGCCTTAACTTTAGGCTATTTACTGTATTCCAAAAATCAGCCAAATATCAACATTTTAAAGGATATCTAATGCTTGGATGGTTTCATCCTATTCTTTAACTTTTATTTTTGGTTAAATTGGAGACGTGAATCCAACATATCATTTGTTAACTTGTCGTCAAGTTAATATGCTATTTACTGTATTGCAAAAGTGATATTGAATTGTGTTTGGTTGTCAACACATCTCCTTCAAATGTTGATTTGGTTGTATCTTTTTTGCCCTGATTTAGTATAGCTTTAATTCCAATTTGTCTACAAATTAACAATTTATATGTTGAATTATTGTCGCCATCTCAACCAAGAATCAAAATGAAAGAATGTGACTAAATCAAATCAAAGTTTAAGTGCATTTAAAGTCAGATGTGATTTAGTCCTATTCTTTAACTTAGATTGTTGGTTGAGATGGAGACATGAATCCAACATATCAATAATTCATTTGTAGACAAACTGGAATTAAAGCCAGACTAAGTCAGTGGCACAGATGGAACTATCCAATCAGAAGATAAATCTCCTTCAAATGTTGATATTTGGTTGCATGGACAACCAAATACTATTCAATATCCAGTTTGTCTACAAATTTTTTTAATTGATATGTTGGATTTGCGTCTCCATCTCTACCAAAAATATAAGTTAAAGAATAGTACTAAATCTAGTCAAACTTTAAATGCACTTTACATAAACTTTGATGTAGTCCTATTCATTCACTTAGTCCTAGTCTGGTCAGTGACAAATATCAAAGCTAAGCAGGGCTTGGTTGAAACCCTGGATGGGAAACCAAATGAACAGCTGTATATAGATCAACTCTCCAACAGAAGGCGCTGCTGAACCTATTGTTATCTTTCTGATAGTGGATATGTCGTTGAAGATCTAATGTTGTTTCAAAGGTACAAATTCAACATATTTTATACAAGGTTTGTCTATGTTGAAAATGGGTTACAACGATGACATAATCCCGTGGTTGAAATTCCACCCTCAAAATAAGTTGACATTGATAACTTTTTTTAAATCCAATATATTTTCCACATAGATTCCATGTCACAAAACATTGACAAATTTACGTTGAACCAACGTTGATTCAACCAGTTTATGCCCAGTGGGATGTGTGTTCATAAGGTTCTTACATGGTATTTAACTGGTGCTGTTGTGTGTCTGGGAAATCAAGCAAGTGATGTGTATACAAATTTAATATAACGTTTTGTTTTCACAGCAGTTTGGATCCATGTAGTTGGATGCTATTTCCAATTTGTGTCTCTCTGGCCTCCAGTGTTATTTCTGACCCATACTGTTACTGTCCCAGTACAACCTCTCTTGCCACATTTATCGAGGTGGTTGACTTATTGCGTTTTTCTCTAGGTTTTGTGCTTTGAGGTGTATTAAAGTGTGCACATGTATTTAAATTGAATTAACTTTTTATGTGTTGACCTCACATCAGTCAACAAAAATAAAGGAAGAAAACAGTCAGAGATTAGTTTCATGGAAATTATATATTGCTGGTCTTAAATAATAACTTACAAGGTCAAGTGAAATGTACGTCTCGAGGAACACCTTCAGTTTGAGAATCAACACACAGCAACCTGTACACTGAGCATTTAAAAATACAGTACGTTTCTTCCCTGCGATGGTGCAACAACCGAGTCACATATGGGCATTTCTCTTCACACAAGACACAATTACACAAACTAAACAACAAATACATAAATAGCTTTTTTCCCCTTTAAATCATTTATAACGAAATTAGATTTGTGATTCTGGCTCTTGTTACAACATATCAATTGATCGATATATAAATTAACAATATCAACAACAAACATAACAATAATAATAATACAAAAAGCTATCTGTTTTTATACAAATCTTGTTAGTTTACAGTATAAAATAATCCTATGCAAGTGAGACCTGGGGGTTCAATATGTTCATTGTACAGTTTATCCCTTATGCTGGCAGGGTGAACATGCTTGTTCAAGATGCATTGGTTGGTTTCCTGGTTTTGAATGTCTGTGTGCTGCAACAGAGTGAAACACTGAGGCCATATTGGCTCAACACAGAGCCAGCCCCACCCTTTTCCTGAAGGTCCATGGCAGTCTGGATGAATGTTCCTTGAGGGTCCAGTAACTAAAGAAGCATAGCCACAAAGGCTTTCCCAAAGGGTCTCTTCCTCTTTTAACTACAAGGGTGATGTTTCCCTCCAGATTCCTATCCCATTTGAATGACAACATGGGCGCCATCCTGTGGAAACACAAGGTAGTGCTGGACGAGTAAGATCAACCGACAGCGGAGTTCCAAACCCCAGTCTGTGATGGCCGGTATCTATCTCCCTCAGAGTGGACGAGGCCTCTACCTGACCTACCTGTCTTCTGAGAACCCCTTCAGTCCATCGTTGCCTGTCTGCACATCTATTCAGCCCCCCACACTCACCCCCATGTTCCCCCCCACTCCTCACTCCCCCAGGTATGGACCCTGAGTGCTAGGCAGTGTTGGTTGTTTGGCCCTCTCTCAGCCCCCTTCCCCTGGGGCACCAGGGTCACCGGCCAGGGCAGGCTATGGGCTTGATGCAGCGGCCCTGGAACAGCACCAGGTTGGCTGGGCAGTGGCAGCCGGCAACGCAGGGCTTGTGGCAGGGCCCGATCTCATTCCAGTTGTCACAGGTCTTGGTGCAGCCCGGGCCACAGGTGTCGTACACCGCTCCGTGTTTACACTGGGTCGCTGAGAAGATTGGGTTGGTTAGACAGAACTGCAAATCGCCTAACATGAATGGATTTCAGAGATACGTTGATCAATTCTGTTGAGCAAATTAAATGTAGGGGGGGGAGTCCCCTGTTCCATGACGTTTAGTGATAGGCTGTGTGTGCTGTCACTCACCCATGCAGGCAGCCTCTGGCTTCCAGTAGACGGGGGCTCCCTCCCTCTCACAGGCCCGGCTGTAGGCGATGAAGGACTCACAGTAACAGTTCTTATGCACCGGACACTCACACATGTCTGTTACACAGGACCTTAAGAGAGACAGAGGGAGAAAGAGATAAGACAAATAATGTTGAATTAAATTGAATGGACTGGATTAAATGTATCTCCATACTAAGTGGGTTCCATATCCAAAACAACATTGGACATTCTATGCACATCGGAGACAATCAAATATCACATTTGATATATGAAGAAAATATCACAAGAGCGTTGGAAATGTTGTAGATTCTAGGACAAATCTCATTACAAATGAAGCTCCCCAAAGTTCCGGAGACACCCCAAGAACCACTGACCTATAGAAGGAGGCAAAGTCCACCACCCGGTGACACTTCTGGAACTCCCAGGACTTGAGCTTCTGACACTCCCTGTGAGCGCGGAACTTGACCTTTACACTCCCGGGACAGAGGTACGAGGTGGGCCTCCTGAGGGGCTGGGCACAAACCTCGTTCCCTTCCACGCGCCACGACTCTGCAAACTCATCGACCACGAACTTGAAGAGGCCGTCGCTGCCCATGGTGTCATCCCGCTTGTGTCCATTGTAGTTCCCACAGAGGCCACAGAGACGACCGCGCAGGTGAGGAGCAGCCACCACCTCCACGAAGCTGTCCCCGTCCCACGTGATCTCCAGACCTGAGGGAGAAAGAGACAGAGTTATGCTTCAAAAAGGAGCTAAAATGCACTTTAGCAGTGTTCTTTAGGTTCCAATTAAGTTAACATGAAGCCAGTCTAACCTGCGATGGTGGTGAGTTTGAGCAGGTATCCATCCAGGTCGATGTGGACCCCAGGGCCATGGTAGGGCAGGGCGATGCGCGTGCCGTTCCTCCTCACCGTCAGGTGCTGGTGCAGGCTGAGACTCAGCCCTCCTATCCTCAGCTCCACTGACTGGGTCCAGGAGTAGGAGCGGGTTCGCCTCGCATCGTTCCTCACCACAACCGTGAAGCCAGAGTCAGAGCCGGCGCTGTTTCCACCCCCGCCAGAGAGGGCGCCACCACAGTCTCGAGTCAGAACATACTGGCAGGTTCCTTGGAAGTTAAACGTGCGCCCGTCAAAGGTGTTGTAGTGAGGGTCGCCGAATACGGTGCACACACCTGGCTCTGGAAGGAGTGATAGGAGAGAGAGAGGCAGGGAAGGAGGAGAAAGAGGGAGTGTTTAATTATGGGCATCAATTTGATCAATTTTTTCCCCCCTGTATTTTGCATGAGAAATCTGTGCTTAATACAACATGACTAAATGTCTATTTGAGAGAAGACCAAGAACGAAACAACCGCCACAAAACTGGAAAATGCAACCCACAAAGGTGTGTGAGGACCCAGCTGAGGAAGAGGGGAGTAACTTACTCACTTTCAGTGCAAACCGGGCAGCAGCCTGTCCTGTTCAGGATCTTATTCTAGAAGAGACAGACAGACCGTTAGATACACAGACATAGAGAGAGATCAGCAGGCAGCCAGTCAGAGTGCAAGAGACAGACAGTCAACTGGACAGTTGGACACATTACACATTAATACCCACACACACAGACACAGACAGACAAAGACAGATACAACCAGTCAAATGTGGACGGACAGACATTGATACAGACAACTGTTACTCTCTGCCTGGTGTATGTGTGTGTTTGCTAGAGAGAGGGTGGGGGGGTACGTTTCAACTTCCTTCAGAGGTGCACATTTGAGAACTCAATCCCTCTCAACCCCCGTTTACCTTTGACCCAAGGCCCTCACCCCTTACTCTCTCTCTCAATTTCAATTCCTTTCGATTCAAGGGGCTTTATTGGCATGGGAAACATATGTTAACATTGCCAAAGCAAGTGAAGTAGATAATATACAGAAGTGAAATAAACAATACAAATGAACAGTAAACGTTACACTCACAGAAGTTCCAAAAGAATAAAGACATTACAAATGTCATATTATGTCTACATACAGTGTTGTAACTATGTGGAAATAGTTAAAGTACACAATGGAAAATAAATAAATGTATTTACAATGGTTTTTGTTCTTCACTGGTTGCCCTTTTCTTGTGGCAACAGGTCACACATCTTGCTGCTGTGATGGCACACTGTGGTATTTCACCCAGTAGATATGGGAGTTTATCAAAATCGGGTTTGTTTTCTAATTCTGTGTAATCTGAGGGAAATATGTGTCTCTAATATGGTCATACATTGGGCAGGAGGTTAGGAAGTGCTGCTTAGTTTCCACCTCATTTTGTGGGCAGTGTGCACCTATCCTGTCTTCTCTTGACTCAGACAGGTCTGCCTGCGGTGGCCTTTCTCAGTAGCAAGGCTATGCTCACTGAGTCTGTACATGGTCAAAGCTTTCCTTAAGTTTGGGTCAGTCACAGTGGTCAGGTATTCTGCCACTGTGTACTCTCTGTTTAGGGCCAAATAGCATTCTAGTTTGCGCAGTTATTTTTGTTAATTCTTTCCAATGTGTCAAGTAATTACCTTTTTGTTTTCTCATGATTTGGTTGGGTCTAATTGTGTTGCTGACCTGGGGCTCTGTGGGGTGTGTTTGTGTTGGTGAACAGAGCCCCAGGACCAGCTTGCTTAGGGGACTCTTCTCCAGGTTCATCTCTCTGTAGGTGATGGCTTTGTTATGGAAGGTTTGGGAATCTCTTTCTTTAGGTGGTTGTAGAATTTAACGTCTCTTTTCTGGATTTTGATAACTAGCGAGTATCGGCCTAATTCTGCTCTGTATGCATTATTTGGTGTTTTTCGTTGTACACAGAGGATATTTTTGCTGAATTCTGCATGCAGAGTCTCAATTTGGTATTTGTCCCATTTTGTGAATTCTTGGTTGGTGAGCGGACCCCAGACCTCACAACTATAAAGGGCAATGGGTTCTATAACTGATTCAAGTATTTTTAGCCAGATCCTAATTGGTTTGTGGAATTTATGTTCTGTTTAATGGCATAGAATGCCCTTCTTGCCTTGTCTCTCAGATCATTAACAGCTTTGTGGTGGAAGTTACCTGTGGTGCTGATGTTTAGGCCAAGGTATGTATAGTTTTTTGTGTGCTCTAGGCACACTCACTCTCTCTCACACACACACACACACACACACACACACACACACACACACACACACACACACACACACACACACACACACACACACACACACACACACACACACACACACACACACACACACACACACACACACACACACCCCACCTGACCCCCATCACAGTGCACAAAGAGCTCTCCCTCTTTGAAGCTCTTTGAGAGATGGAGAGATTGGCTTTCAGGGTCTAAATATAGGGAAGCTCTTCTTTACTGTCACTCAAACATCACCCAGACAAAGACCTGACTGGAGACTGTGTGTCTCCTATGGGACGGAGGGGCAGACACATGGGTGACCGCACTGTGACCGCGTGACAGGTGAACGCTACATGACCACCAGGAAGGTATGATGAGTGGATGTTGTGATACTGTATGACAGGTGACCGCTATGTGACCGTATCTATATTGCAATTGACCGCTAGGTGACCGTGTCTCAGTTGGCTGTTATGTGACTATTACGACAGATGACCATGACTCAGTGACCAAGACACAAACACAGATGGCCGTTAGGGGATATACTACATGACTGTATAACAGGTGAACTCTGTGTGACAACTAGGAATCCATGACTAAGGCAGCCATATGTGACTGTAATTGTACTGTCTGACTAATGACCGTATGACAGTTCATTATACTACTATGTGACCATGATCTGCTCCATAACCAGACAGGCATGGTGTATATGTGATGGTGGTGGGATGCTAGCTTAAAAAATAATGACAACGGGCCTTTAATGTCGACTATATGAACGCATCTGAGAACAGATGACCACTACATTACCGCGCAACAAGCAACCGCTATGTGACCATAACAGGTGACGCTAGGTAACCATTGTAACCCTGTGAACGCTGGTCACTGGCAGCATGAATAAGTAACTGATCATTTGGTCGCTGGAATGCAAAGAATCTACTACATCACCCCAAGACAGGTGACCTCCGTGTGAACTGGGACTGTTACTCAGCCCCAAAAAACTGGACAGCTGAAGGTATGGTTACTGTGGTAAGATAGCAGGGTTGTGCCTTGGCCCACTCACACTGTTCTGGCCCAGGTGAATCGTTTTTGACTCCTCCTTACACCTCCACCGCTAAATCAGCTTCTAGCCAGCTGCCTGCTGTGACACCAACATGTGGCGGTTAGTCACAGACAGTAACTCTGGACAGTAGACAGCCTCTGTCTGTCTCAGCGGGAGGGGGACCAGATGGATGGGGATGTGGTGAGGTGTGAAAGGGACTGTCTCATGTTGATGATTCAGGGAGAACAGAGGGACCCCAGGGCTAGGTCCTATAGATATAGGCAGTGTTCATAACATAAGTGCATTTAAGTTGCAGATGGGAAATTGCTTAAAGCTGAAATCTGCATATGGTGAAACAGCGCCACTGTCCGCCCCAGCGCATTTGTTCTCGTTTTTATTTTGTTGATGAAACGGAATAGAGGAGCATTCAGCATCGTGGTAAAAAAATGATTTGCAGGACATACTCTGCTGTTCTATCACGGGTCCAATGAAGAAAAAAACTGGGTTTGAAGTAACTTCTTTGTTGTTGTAACATCGCAAACGGATGTGGCAGTTTCACCAAGTACGGATTCCAGCTTTAAGGTGAAAGGTAAAGTGAGTGAGCATCTTTTTAAAAGTCTATTCTAATCGATGTTGTCATTCACATCACTTCATTGAAAGATTACGGGAATGAAAAGGTGCAACACAAGACAGTTTGTGATTGGGCCTTGGGCCTGTCACTCACCGAGGGGCAGCTGGTGATTGGCACACACTGCTTTGGCTGGCACTCGATGGCCCCCTTGACACAGGCACACAGGGTGCAGTTCACAGATGACCACATGTCTCCCTCCTAGAGCAAAGGAAGAAGCAGAGAGAGAACCAATCAACCACAACTTCAATCAGCTTATCAAACCAGTATTAATGTCTGTATAAATATGCATATAATAATAAGGACAACTGCGGTGGATAAGTATCAGTGTTGAATGTTGAGGAAATGGTAAGGTTCTATTCTCCCAGTTGATATCAAGGAGGCAGCATTAGGACTTGTTGTCCCAGACTGTCTCACCCGGTAGATCTTGTTCCTGGCCCGGCAGTACTTCACTTCCGCTACCTCCACGAAGGATAGACACTCCCCACAGCACTGGTCACCATGGCAACTTCCAGGCCGAGAGCAGCGCTTCCTGCACACCACAGTGGAATTCTGGGAAGGTGGAGGGATACGAGGGAAGGAGAAGGGGTCAGTTATTGACGGTAACTTGACGGTAAGTTGAATAGAGTTCTCGGGTCTGGTTCCCTTGTCAGTTCTTACCTTGCAGGTACAGGTGGTGCAGTTGTCGTGCTTGAAGGAGGTGCCGTTCTCATAGACCTCACTGTGGAACAGACAACTCCCCATCGACAGGTCAAACACTTTCCTCTGACCTGACGGAGGGAGAGAGTAAGAAAGAAAAAAGAGATCAGCTTGATGATAATTATTATGACTGTTATGATGTTTTAATGATGTGTGATGTTTTAATAATAATAATTCATGAAATATGAATATGTTCTCCAGACTTCTATCAGAGAGTCCTATGAGGTATTTGATGAGAGTGGGGTGTTACCGAGGCACTTGGGACAGCACTGTCCGGGCTGAGTGTGGCTCAGGTGGGCGGGGCATGAGAGGACAGGACACACATCCCTGACGCATAGGGTCCGCCCTCCCTGAAAGAACACAGCATATCATATCAAATCCAAATGTTATTTCTCACACGTGCCGAATACAACAGGTGTAATGCTTACTTTACAAGCCATTAACCAAGAATGCAGTTTTAAGAAAATAGAGTTCAGATAATATTTACTAAATAAACCAAAGTTAAACAAAATACCACAATAAAATAAGAATAACGTTAGAACAATTCTGCATTCATATTCTCTTATGCATTACTCAACTTATCTCCACTTATTGACCGTTTCCATTACACAATACCATTTGCACCTTTGTCTGCACCTGTGAAACCCGGATTGCCACCTTTAACAGCTCACAAACACAACTACTCTAGATGCCAGACGGTTTTCACAGTTCCCCCTGGCCTTGTAGCAGTGTGCCCTCATTAACGGCTGGTACAGGACACAGTGTACACTAGTCCTACTGAGGCATTAATGTGTTGACAGACTCAACTCACATTAATGTGTTTACTCACTCACCTCCCCTGCTTGTTTACTAAGGGAAGGAGGAGGAGGGGAAGGGGGGTGTTACCACTGTGAGTCCCCTGAGAGCCAAGACAAACTCATTTGGACCACAGAGGGCCAGTCACTGTACTGTGGGGACTGGAGACATGCATGTCTATACAGTGTATACTCACAGTGCAGGTGCATTTAATACAGGGTTTTCCCTCAGGGTGAAACTCTTCCCTCTCCTTGTACAGACGGCCCTCCAAGATACAGCCTGGAACAGAAGAGACACACAGGTTAGCTTTATTATCCATGTATTCCTTTTCTCACACACACACACACACACACACACACACACACACACACACACACACACACACACACACGCACACGCACACGCACACGCACAATCACTCACTCGGGCACGTTGGACAGCACTTCTTGGGGTGAATCTTGGGGTTCCTGCAGTGGACGACACATTGTACTTCCGCTTCAGTTACGACCCCTTCCTGTCAAAACCAGGAAGCAATTAAAACAGTGATTTATTTATCATTGTTCGAACAAATTTCCTAGGACTTATTCTCAGCAGCATCCCTGTCCAGTCCTAGGCTATGTACATCAGTGAATATTCTGCTGCATACCTCTCATTCCTGTATTAGACAAACTTGTCTTTCGGTTGCTTAGCTGTTTGAATCCTGTTTCAGTTATGTAAGGCATGTACTACGTGAGCAGAATATTAGATAGGGACGTACCATTAGATAGGGACATACCATTGGATAGGGACATACCATTAGATAGGAACATTCCATTCTGCATCTCACACATGCATGCATCTATTCTACATACTGGGACACCCCTGATCACTCACCGAAAATGTACCTGAAAAAAATATGTGGTCCCTAGTGTTAGAACTAGGAGTGATAGAACTATTAGTGTTAGAACTAGGAGTGTTAGAACTAGGAGTGTTAGAACTAGGAGTGTTAGAACTAGGAGTGATAGAACTAGGAGTGTTAGAACTAGGAGTGTTAGAACTAGGAGTGTTAAAACTAGGAGTGTTAGAACTATGAGTGTTAGAACTATGAGTGTTAGAACTAGGAGTGTTAAAACTAGGAGTGTTAGAACTAGGAGTGATAGAACTATTAGTGTTAGAACTAGCGGTGTTAGAACTATGAGTGTTAGAACTATGAGTGTTAGAACTATGAGTGTTAGAACTATGAGTGTTAAAAGTAGGAGTGTTAGAACTAGGAGTGTTAAAACTAGGAGTATTAAAACTAGGAGTGTTAGAACTAGGAGTGTTAGAACTAGGAGTGTTAGAACTAGGAGTGTTAAAACTAGGAGTGATAGAACTATTAGTGTTAGAACTAGGAGTGTTAGAACTAGGAGTGTTAGAACTAGGAGTGTTAGAACTATGAGTGTTAGAACTATGAGTGTTAAAAGTAGGAGTGTTAGAACTAGGAGTGTTAGAACTAGGAGTGTTAAAAGTAGGAGTGTTAAAAGTAGGAGTATTAAAACTAGGAGTGTTAGAACTAGGAGTGATAGAACTAGGAGTGTTAGAACTAGGAGTGTTAGAACTAGGAGTGTTAGAACTAGGAGTGTTAAAACTAGGAGTGTTAGAACTAGGAGTGATAGAACTATTAGTGTTAGAACTAGCGGTGTTAGAACTATGAGTGTTAGAACTATGAGTGTTAGAACTATGAGTGTTAAAAGTAGGAGTGTTAAAAGTAGGAGGGTTAGAACTAGGAGTGTTAAAACTAGGAGTATTAAAACTAGGAGTGTTAGAACTAGGAGTGTTAGAACTAGGAGTGTTAGAACTAGGAGTGATAGAACTATTAGTGTTAGAACTAGGAGTGATAGAACTATTAGTGTTAGAACTAGCGGTGTTAGAACTATGAGTGTTAGAACTATGAGTGTTAGAACTAGGAGTGTTAGAACTATGAGTGTTAAAAGTAGGAGTGTTAGAACTAGGAGTGTTAAAACTAGGAGTATTAAAACTAGGAGTGTTAGAACTAGGAGTGTTAGAACTAGGAGTGTTAGAACTAGGAGTGTTAGAACTAGGAGTGTTAGAACTAGGAGTGTTAAAACTAGGAGTATTAAAACTAGGAGTGTTAGAACTAGGAGTGTTAGAACTAGGAGTGTTAGAACTAGGAGTGTTAAAAGTAGGAGTGTTAGAACTAGGAGTGTTAAAACTAGGAGTGTTAAAACTAGGAGTGTTAGAACTATGAGTGTTAAAAGTAGGAGTGTTAGAACTAGGAGTCTTAAAACTAGGAGTATTAAAACTAGGAGTGTTAGAACTAGGAGTGTTAGAACTAGGAGTGTTAGAACTAGGAGTGATAGAACTATTAGTGTTAGAACTAGGAGTGATAGAACTATTAGTGTTAGAACTAGCGGTGTTAGAACTATGAGTGTTAGAACTATGAGTGTTAGAACTATGAGTGTTAGAACTATGAGTGTTAAAAGTAGGAGTGTTAGAACTAGGAGTGTTAAAACTAGGAGTATTAAAACTAGGAGTGTTAGAACTAGGAGTGTTAGAACTAGGAGTGTTAAAACTAGGAGTGTTAGAACTAGGAGTGATAGAACTAGGAGTGTTAGAACTAGGAGTGTTAGAACTAGGAGTGTTAGAACTAGGAGTGTTAGAACTAGGAGTGTTAAAACTAGGAGTGTTAGAACTATGAGTGTTAGAACTATGAGTGTTAGAACTAGGAGTGTTAAAACTAGGAGTGTTAGAACTAGGAGTGATAGAACTATTAGTGTTAGAACTAGCGGTGTTAGAACTATGAGTGTTAGAACTATGAGTGTTAGAACTATGAGTGTTAGAACTATGAGTGTTAGAACTATGAGTGTTAAAAGTAGGAGTGTTAGAACTAGGAGTGTTAAAACTAGGAGTATTAAAACTAGGAGTGTTAGAACTAGGAGTGTTAGAACTAGGAGTGTTAGAACTAGGAGTGTTAAAACTAGGAGTGATAGAACTATTAGTGTTAGAACTAGGAGTGTTAGAACTAGGAGTGTTAGAACTATGAGTGTTAGAACTATGAGTGTTAAAAGTAGGAGTGTTAGAACTATGAGTGTTAGAACTATGAGTGTTAAAAGTAGGAGTGTTAGAACTAGGAGTGTTAGAACTAGGAGTGTTAAAAGTAGGAGTGTTAAAAGTAGGAGTATTACAACTAGGAGTGTTAGAACTAGAAGTGTTAAAACTAGGACTGTTAGAACTAGGGAGTGTTAAAAGTAGGAGTGTTAGAACTAGAAGTCTTAGAACTAAAAGTGTTAGAACTAGGAGTGTTAGAACTAGGGAGTGTTAAAAGTAGGAGTGTTAAAAGTAGGAGTGTTAGAACTAGGAGTGTTAGAACTATTAGTGTTAGAACTAGGAGTGTTAGAACTAGGAGTGTTAGAACTAGGAGTGATATAACTATTAGTGTTAGAACTATGAGTGTTAGAACTAGAAGTGTTAAAATTAGGAGTGTTAAAATTAGGAGTGTTAGAACTAGAAGTGTTAGAACTCGGAGTGTTAGAACTAGAAGTGTTAGAACTAAAAGTGTTAGAACTAGGAGTGTTAAAACTAGGAGTGTTAGAACTAGGAGTGTTAAAACTAGGAGTGTTAGAACTAGGAGTGTTAGAACTAGAAGTGTTAGAACTAGGAGTGTTAAAACTAGGAGTGTTAGAACTAGGAGTGTTAGAACTAGGAGTGTTAGAACTATTAGTGTTAGAACTAGGACTGTTAGAACTAGGAGTGTTAGAACTAGGAGTGATATAACTATTAGTGTTAGAACTATGAGTGTTAGAACTAGAAGTGTTAAAATTAGGAGTGTTAAAATTAGGAGTGTTAGAACTAGAAGTGTTAGAACTCGGAGTGTTAGAATTCGGAGTGTTAGAACTAGAAGTGTTAGAACTAAAAGTGTTAGAACTAGGAGTGTTAAAACTAGGAGTGTTAGAACTAGGAGTGTTAAAACTAGGAGTGTTAGAACTAGGAGTGTTAGAACTAGAAGTGTTAGAACTAGGATTGTTAAAACTAGGAGTGTTAAAACTAGGAGTATTAGAACTAGGAGTGTTAGAACTCGGAGTGTTAGAACTCGGAGTGTTAGAACTAGAAGTGTTAGAACTAGGATTGTTAAAACTAGGAGTGTTAAAACTAGGAGTATTAGAACTAGGAGTGTTAGAACTCGGAGTGTTAGAACTCGGAGTGTTAGAACTAGAAGTGTTAGAACTAAAAGTGTTAGAACTAGGAGTGTTAAAACTAGGAGTGTTAGAACTAGGAGTGTTAAAACTAGGAGTGTTAGAACTAGAAGTGTTAGAACTAGGAGTGTTAGAACTAGGAGTGTTAGAACTAGGAGTGTTAAAACTAGGAGTGTTAGAACTAGAAGTGTTAGAACTAGGAGTGTTAGAACTAGGAGTGTTAGAACTAGGAGTGTTAAAACTAGGAGTATTAGAACTAGGAGTGTTAGAACTAGGAGTGTTAGAACTAGGAGTGTTAGAACTAGGAGTGTTAGAACTAGTAGTGTTAGAACTAGGAGTGTTAAAACTAGAACTAGGGACCACAACACGTTGTTTGTGTGTGAGGTCTGGATATTGGTCAGACCCCCCCCCCCCATTCCCGCCGCGTGGGTATCTTGGGGATGGAGTAAATGATTGGTGTGTAGAGCTCTGCTTTTTTCACACGCCACCCTTCAACACGCAGACTAACACAGTCTAGTTTGACTGGACCTCCCCAATGCTGGAGCTGACACTCCCTCACACAGCTGTGTCCACTGCCATTGACTTATAGTGTTCAGATCTGTGCATGTGTTTTGTATTTTAAGTAGTATTGTGGGACCATGTATGTGAGTGTGTGGTGTGTATACAGTAAGTGAGGTTGGGTATACATGTGTTTTGAGGAGACGTGTGGGGTTAGTCTTGTGAGGTAGACACTGGGTTGGGGAGGCTTGGAACCAGAAGGGTGGACTGTACTGCCAAGTTCACCTTGCTCCTCTCTCAAAGACATTGAGACATATATCCTCCCTCTTCATCTTTCTATCTCTCTCTCTCATCCCTCCAACTTCATCTGCTTTTCTTTCTCGTTATGTATCTTCTTCCTCCAACCCCTTGGCTATCTGTCCACTGTCTCATTCTTTCTCTCCCTCACATCTCGTTCCCTCCCCAACTGAGTCTCTGTCTGCGTCATTCAGCCTCCCACTCTAAAAGTATGTCTATCTTTCCCTAGATCCTCATTTATCTTTCTCTCTTTCCTCATTAATCTCCCTCTCCACCCGTCTCTCTTTCACTCACTCCTCTGTCGGTTTGCCTCTTTTCCACTCACTCCCCACTATCATTCCCTCTCTCTGTCTGCCTCTCTCTTAGTACTCCCTCTCTCTGTCTGCCTCTCTCTTAGTACTCCCTCTCTCTGTCTGCCTCTCTCTTAGTACTCCCTCTCTCTGTCTGCCTCTCTCTTAGTACTCCCTCTCTCCTTCTCTACTTCATTTACTTTACATTCCCTCTCCTTACTTTTCTCATCATCATCTCTCTCTCTCTCTCTGTTACCCTCCCTTTCTCTCTTTCATTTCTCTGTGTGACACTCACCTGACAGCGGCGAGAGATGCAGGGCTTGATGGAGCTGGTCCAGGAGACAGAACTATTATAGGACTCTCCATCCAGCTGACAACCTAGAGGAGAGAGAGAGGGAATGAGAGAGAGACAGGGGAGGATAGAGAGAGAGGGTGGGGTAGAGAGAGAGACATAGAGAGAGAGGGAGAGCGAGAGAGAGAGTTGGCACTCCAAACCTGGATGTGAATGTTTACTAGTTTGTGGAAACTAAAAGTCTACAGGGAGCACTAAATGGACTACATGTGTGAACATAGAGCTGTTTGCCTCTCCAGACCATACGTGTTGAGACAGATTGAACACAGAGTTACAAATCCATTGTAAGCGATGCCTGGAGGGAGTCTGTGTGCCACCACCGTCAGAGCCAGCTGGCTATAGTGTCCCCTATGGCTAGGGAAGGCCTTTCTTTGATTGTCTTGATTTGGCATAGCGATGGTAAAGTTTAGTAGTCTCGACACTGCCACATACATACACTACCATTCAAAAGTTTGGGGTCACTTAGAAATGCCCTTGTTTTTGGAAGAAAAGCACATTTCTATTGCTTCTTTAATCAGAACAACAGTTTTCAGCTGTGCTAACATAATTGCGAAAGGGTTTTCTAATGATCAACTAGCCTTTTAAAATTATAAACTTGGATTAGCTAACACAACGTGCCACTGGAACACAGGAGTGATGGTTGCTGATAATGGGCCTATGTAGATATTCCATTAAAAATCAGCCGTTTCCAGCTACAATAGCCATTTACAACACTAACAATGTCTACACTGTAATTCTGATCAATTTTATGTTATTTTAATGGACAAAAATGTGCTTTTCTTTCAAAAACAAGGACATTTCTAAGTGACTCTAAACTTTTGAAAGATAGTGTATGTGCAATTCAGACACTCGAGCCAGCCAGCCAGACAGACAGACAGACAGACAGACAGACAGGCAGGCAGGCAGGCAGGCAGGCAGGCACAAACTCTCTGACAAACCCAATCCATTACATAGATGTATCAAGATACCAGAACATGTTGTTGTGAACTGTCCAGGTCCATTCCAAGGGCATGATAAAAACACTGTGTGAAATGGGCCTGAGATCCACTATGAGCAATCACAACGCTCCAGATACACCACCCACAGTCAATAAGGGACTAAATTAATACGATCTTCAATTTCAACAGATATAGGGTTGTCTGGTTATGGAAACACAGCAAAACCATTCCTATGATAAAACCACTGCATTAAGTACTTGAACAGTGGGAGGTTTTCGTGCTGACACGAGCAAGTTCCTGTTCTAAATGTAGACATGGTCATGAATAAAACCCAAAGTCAACCACAATGGAGGAACAATAGGCACTAATATCGTTCACCATGACAACATGGGGCTTTCCATGGTCGACTTAAGCGAGCTCCACCTCTTCTCATTTGAATTAACTCTAGTCTCGTATAATCTTGACGGCAAACAAAGGACCGCGTTCCTGACCATGAGGTGGTCAATGCTGTGGACCGAATCCATGGTGACCCCAACACTACCCGACCCCTGCGTGTTCCGGCCGGGAGGCGAATGCGTGCGGTCCTAGTCTGGGAGGCAGAGCGGCGCAGTGGCTCGTAAACAAGGTTTATTTCTGTGCCCTGTAAACCGAACGCTGAACCCAAACGCCAACGGGTCCCAACCCGTCCCAGAGAGAAGAAGTCCACCACTGCAGCTGTGTGTGTGTGTGTGTGTGTGTGTGTGTGTGTGTGTGTGTGTGTGTGTGTGTGTGTGTGTGTGTGTGTGTGTGTGTGTGTGTGTGTGTGTGTGTGTGTGTGTGTGTGTGTGTGTGTGTGTGTGTGTGTGTGTGTGTGGGTGTGAGAGCAAGAGAGAGATGCTGGCAAACAGTGTGAGAAAGAATAGTTCTTAAGACTTAAATACGAACCGCTGTAGGCCTGTCACATGTTTGTGGGTGTATGTGAGTAGAAGCCGGGAAAATAATAGCTATATGTGTTTGTGTATGTAGCAATTTACCCTCAAGCAGAATCTTCAATTGGTCTGATACAGTACACATACACACGCACAGTAACTATTGTGCTGTTAGAAGAAAAACTATTCCTCATTCCCCCACAAGGAGGCAGTAGTGGTTAAATAAGTAGGTTGACCAGTGCAGCTGGACTGACTGTCTTCTACTGTGGGACTCAAGCTGTCGCGTCACCCTCACTCCTACAGGTAGCATCAATGACCGTCAAACAACATCACTGCAATGCTGCAGCAAGGTCTATACATCAACACTAAAGAGATCCAAAGATAGACCCAACTCCCTCCACGAGACAAAATTCCAAGTTTATTGGTCTCGCTGAGACTACAGAACATTACATGCATCCCCTAACCTTTGACCTCATGTTTTCATGGTTATGAGAGTAGTAGAGTGTGTGTGCTGCTCACCTTTGCATCTCTCACAGCAGGCTCCCGTCTGTTTGACCACCAGAGCACAGTCCTCAGACACCAGGGGACACCTCTCCTGTTTACAGTCTGCCTTCCCCTCCTGAGAGACAGAGCAAAAGAGAGAGGGGGGAGGAGAGAGAAAGAGAGGGGGAGAGGGAGACGGAGGGATGGACGGAGAGAAAGAGAAGATGCTTTTTGACTGCCATCAGTGTATTCACATTATAAAGTCTCCGGCACATTCTTTGTCGACACTCCCTTTCTACAGGCTAAAATGAACTCGAGTTACACATGTACTTTACGCAGACGTTCTCTTTCTCTCTTCTCAATTTATATACAACCTCACTTTATATACTAGCTTAACATTATCACTTTGCCACTAGCTTTATACACTCTCTTTATATAGTGCCCATTTACTCAGTGCAACCTAACTGGACTGTATAATGAGTCAACTTCAAAGCCGGACTGTGGCCCACATAACTAAAATATAACTGGGCGGTTTTATGTACGGAGAGCCTTCACTGGTTCCCTAACCAGGCTGGTTTGGGTGATGTCATCAGTGAAGGCGAGAGAAGGGCGGCGAGAGGCGAAGGCACATGGAATCCATACATAGTCTCTGTAAAGCGCTCCCCAAACCACTGGCCTAAATCGTAGAGATTTTCAGAGCACTTTCAACAGCCAGTTTGAGACAAATATGTCTGAGAGTGAGATATATGATGCCAGATAGATAAAGGGATTTATTGAAAGTGAGAGAAAAAGAGATAGAGGGAATGAGAGTAGGGCAGACAGATACCATCAGACATGATGACTGGAAAGTCTGACAGGTGGAGAGAGAGAGAGAGAGAGAGAGAGAGAGAGAGCGATAGAAAGAGCAATAGAGAGACAGAGAGGTAGACAGAGAGAGGATGACAGAGTGAGGGAGAGAAATAGAAAGAGTGGTGATAAGTTGTGTGTCTAGTCTTCTGACGACCACAGTTATCTACAGTAGTGTCATAGAGGTCCCGTATTTGTCCTTGAATCTTTATGTCTCTCCACACCTGTGCTTTCTTAGTTGAGCTTTGGAGCCATTCCACTCGGCAGCCATTAACACTAAGTGGTGTGAAGAGGTTTGACCTCTCTCAGCAAAGGTCAGGGGTCAAATCAGGTCACCACGCCTCATTAACACTCAACATACCGTGCACTTTCTGAGGCTTCTTACTGGTCTACTGGTGGTATGTCGTGGCTTCTAATAGGCCAACGGGTGGTCTGGGGATTGTTATTGGACTACTGCTAGTCTCTGGTGTAATAACTAGATAAATATTTGACCTGAAGGGTAATAACATGTTGATAGGTTAATGTGACCATCTAAAAAGATATATGTAGAGTATGTAAGATGTATTGATCTACGTGATGGTCATGTACTGTGGAAAGATGACCACTAGATGGCGACAGCACAGTCAGTTTCACCATCTCCATTTGCCAAATTCAGAGAATCAAAATGTGTTCAGTCAAACCATGGTCTATGAATAATTTCTCTCTCCCTCCCTCCCTCCTAATCTCTCTCCCAATCTTTTCCACTATCACTCTCTCTCCTAAATCTATCTCTCAGCCTGACCCCAGAGGGCATGCCAAAACAAGCTGACAGACCCGCCAGCCGCCGTGCCGCCAGTCTTTCATGGAAGGATGGAGAGATCACTAAAAGGCTCTTCAGAGGAGCACTCACAAATCAAAGGCCTATTTAAACCTGGACTCCTTGCCCTCATGACCCTTCACCTCCCTCTAAAGCAAACACGTCGCTACCTCACAGGAGCAGCAGTTGTGGCTTAAAACTGGATGAAAAAAGATAAGGGCAACAATATATACATTTCACTGAGAAGTCACAAGCCTATCCAAGAAGTAGGCCTATTCCTGCACCAGTAGTAGAAAGTGAATGGTGCTGAATGAACTGAATGTAACTTTTGGCTCCGATGTGTAGGTAGACTAGCTCCATGACTTTTCTCTGAATTAAGATGGTTGTTGTCCTATCCTTCTTTATGTCCTGGCAGGTAGCCTAGCGGTTGGAATACATGATCCGATAAGGTGAAAATCTGTCGATGTGCCCTTGAGCAAGGCACTTAACCCTAACTTAATCCAGGGGCTCTGTACTACAGTGGAGGCTGCTGAGGGGAGGACAGAAACCATGTGTTTGATGTATTTGTATACCATTCCACTGATTCCGCTCCAGACATTAACATGAGCCCATCCTCCCCAATTAAGGTACCACCAACCTCCTGTGCCGTACTACTATGGCTGTCCCTGTAAAAACAACACATTTCACTGCACCTATCTGGTGTGTGACAATAAAACATATATACAGTACCAGTCAAAAGTTTGGACACACCTACTTATACAGGGTTTTTCTTTCTTTATTTTTTACTATTTTCTACATTGTAGAATAATAGTGACGACGTAAAAACTATGAAATAACACAAATGGAATCATGTAGTGACCAAAAAAAGTGTTAAACAAATCAAAATATATTTTAGATTCTTCAAAGTAGCCACCCTTTGCCTTGATGACAGCTTTGCGCACTGTTGACATTCTCTCATCCAGCTTCATGAGGAGGTCACCTGGAATGCATTTCAATTAACAGGTGTGTCCAAACTTTTGACTGGTACTGCATATTTGTTATTTATTTTATTTAACTAGGCAAGTCAGTTAAGATCAAATTCTTATTTTACAATGAAGGCCTACCCCGGCCAAACCCTCCCCTAACCCGGACAACGTTGGGCCAATTGTGTGCCTCCCGAAGGGACTCCCAATCACAGCTGTTTACGATACAGCCCGGGATCGAACCAGGGTCTGTAGTGACACCTCTAGCACTGAGATACAGTGCCTTAGACCGCTGCGCCACTCGGGAGGCCATATATATATTTGTTTCTACCCCTCCATTAGAAGTATCCTGGGAGGTCCAATAGCAATGCTGCCCTGAAGGTTCTCTAACACCATCTTTGCTCTATAGACCACTGGGAGAACTGTACCACTAGCCTCACAGTGCACTGACAGAAAGGGGGGAAGAGGGGGATGGAGAAAGAGAGCCGAAAATAAAGGAGGATTTTGCCTTCTTTAAGTCTTCTAGACTACACTCTTAGAAAAAAGGGTTCCAAAATGGTTCTTCTGCTGTCCCCATAGGAGAACCCTTTCTGGTTCCAGGTAAAAACCCTTTTGGGTTCCATGTAGAATCCTCTGTAAAAAAGGGTTCTACATGGAACCAAAAAGGTTTCTTCAAAAGTTATCCTATGGGGACAGCTGAAGAACCCATTAAGGTTCTAGATAGCATCTTTTCTTCTAAGAGTGTAGAGATATCAAGTTTCTCATTTCATCCTAGCATTTATGCTTTTCCTTTTTGGAGTTTGGTTGTCCCTTTAGACAGAATGGTGTACAAGTTATTGCTCCTTTTCATAAAATGACGTTCACATGCCAATTCCACACATAAATCTGATGTTATTACATATCTGTACCTGGACAGACATGCTGGCTGGTTTAGTGGTTTGCTGACAACGCCAGTGGCAGAGGTAAAGACTGTAAAGGTACACGGTGAGTATTGATCTCCATGTTTGTGGAGCGGTTGGAACAGGAAAGGACCTTTGGCTTCCCAAATGTTTGCAGATCACTGGTCAGCCTACTGAGCTCATCAATCATTGCTACCGAGAAAGAGGAGAGGGGGCAAAAAGAGAGGGAGAGTAGTAGATAGTAGGTTAATGAGAGCTGCCTCCTGGCTGTCTGTATATTATGTTTAGCGAGCGGGAGGCAGATTCCTGCGTCTTGTGAGACGGCTGGCGAAAAGAATGGCTTCTCTGTGTGCCTCAGTTTCCGCCAGTGAAGGGCCATTAACAGGTACTCCGCCGCAACTGGGAGCCTGTGAGTGACACTAGAGCCCTGACAGCTCCCCCCCACCCTTTAAAATCTGCTAACCCCCCCTAAAAGACAGCATCGCTGGCCCCCCTTCCCTGCGAGGCACTGTGGGGCCAGTGACATGACGGACGGGCCAAGATGAAAGGCTAGCTGTGGCCCTCTGATGACTGATAGCATTCAGCAGGGCTCCTAGTGATGGAAGCCTGATAAGGAGGTGGTTAGCAGAGGGAGACATATCAAAGAGACTATCAGAGCCGCTAGAGACAGCCGAGGACGGCCACAGTAGTGTGCACAGTGCACACAGAAATATATAACCTTGCACACGCACACTGTTTCTCTGTTTCACATAGGGCAAATACCCTGCAAGTCAAACAAAACATTTGTAGATGCTTCCTCACCACATGACACTTTTAAATAGGGACTAAAAAGACAGGCGAGGGAGAGCATTATTGAACCTGGCTTCTGGTGACAGAAAAGCCTCTCACTTGCATTCTCAACCCCTAAAACAAGAGACAGAGGTCAAAGAGCAAATGTTCCAGGAAAGACACCTCCTTTTACATTTGTAGCCTGGATTTAACAGGCAGTCGGGCAAAGACAGCAGGAAGACAAGGGTGTCTTTAAACAAACAATGCCATTTTGTTTAAAAGCCAGTGCGGGCTTAGAAGGGAAATAATTACATAGCCTACTGCTCTTATTGAAACGGTAGCAACAGTATTCATAATTCTTTGTGATAATTACAGTACAGGCCTATTTGCCCAGTTAGACCTACAACTCGCTATAGACTATACATATTTAGGCCACAATATGAATATTAAGAATATTCAGTCAAGCGCAGAGGCAATAATTACACACAACAATTGTGTTTTGTTCCTCCTCTATGGAACCTACAGTGGGGAGAACAAGTATTTGATACACTGCTGATTTTGCAGGTTTTCCTACTTACAAAGCATGTAGAGGTCTGTAATTTTATCATAGGTACACTACAACTGTGAGAGATGGAATCTAAAACAAAAATCCAGAAAATCACATTGTATGATTTTTAAGTAATTAATTTGCATTTTATTGCATGACATAAGTATTTGATACATCAGAAAAGCAGAACTTAGTTTTTGGTACAGAAATCTTTGTTTGCAATTGCAGAGATCATACGTTTCCTGTAGTTCTTGACCAGGTTTGCACACACTGCAGCAGGGATTTTGGCCCACTCCTCCATACAGACCTTCTCCAGATCCTTCAGGTTTCTGGGCTGTCGCTGGGCAATACGGACTTTCAGCTCCCCCCCCAAAGATTATCTATTGGGTTCAGGTCTGGAGACAGGCTAGGACACTCCAGGACCTTGAGATGCTTCTTACGGAGCCACCCCTTAGTTGCCATTGCTGTGTGTTTCGGGTCGTTGTCATGCTGGAAGACCCAGCCACGACCCATCTTCAATGCTCTTACTGAGGGACGGAGGTTGTCGGCCAAGATCTTGCGATACATGGCCCCATCCATCCTCCCCTCAATACGGTGCAGTTATCCTGTCCCCTTTGCAGAAAAGCATCCCCAAAGAATAATGTTTCCACCTCCATGCTTCACGGTTGGGATGGTGTTCTTGGGGTTGTACTCATCATTCTTCTTCCTCCAAACACGGCGAGTGGAGTTTAGACCAAAAAGCTCTATTTTTGTCTCATCAGACCACATGACCTTCTCCCATTCCTCCTCTGGATCATCCAGATGGTCATTGGCAAACTTCAGACGGGCCTGGACATGCGCTGGCTTGAGCAGGGGGACCTTGCTTGCGCTGCAGGATTTTAATCCATGACGGCGTAGTGTGTTACTAATGGTTTTCTTTGAGACTGTGGTCCCAGCTCTCTTCAGGTCATTGACCAGGTCCTGCCGTGTAGTTCTGGGCTGATCCCTCACCTTCCTCATGATCATTGAGTCCCCACGAGGTGAGATCTTGCATGGAGCCCCAGACCGAGGGTGATTGACCGTAATCTTGAACTTCTTCCATTTTCTAATAATTGCGCCAACAGTTGTTGCCTTCTCACCAAGCTGCTTGCCTATTGTCCTGTAGCCCATCCCAGCCTTGTGCAGGACTACAATTTTATCCCTGATGTCCTTACACAGCTCCTCTGGTCTTGGCCATTGTGGAGAGGTTGGAGTCTGTTTGATTGAGTGTGTGGACAGGTGTCTTTTATACAGGTAACGAGTTCAAACAGGTAATGAGTGGAGAACAGGAGGGTTTCTTAAAGAAAAACTAACAGGTCTGTGAGAGCCGGAATTGTTACTGGTTGGTAGGTGATCAAATACTTATGTCATGCAATAAAATGCTAATGAATTACTTAAAAATCATACAATGTGATTTTCTGGATTTTTGTTTTAGATTAAAAATGACAGACCTCTACATGCTTTGTAAGTAGGAAAACCTTCAAAATCGGCAGTGTATCAAATACATGTTCTCCCCACTGTACGTGCCAACAACAAATAGGGAATCTCAATGTCAACTAGCAATTATCTTCCCTAACACCATATGAAAGTCATTTAGCAAGAATTGGGATGTGTTCTCACCAGACAGACGCAGGTGATGCACGGGTTGTCCGTTATGTTGGGTATGTGGAGCACCTCTCCTTCGTTCTCGCAGATGGCTTCTGTACCTGTGAAGGGCGCGAGGAGAGAGGCAATAAATTCGCGCCTTTTCATCTTCATTGACGTGATAAAACAGCGAAACAACACGCCTCAGATAAATTACGTCATGGACAGACTCGACATATTCCAATTGTGCTTTTTCTTAAGGCCTACCAGGAATTGCACCGGCTATGCCATAACTGTGAGGTATATTGCGTAGACGTTAAAATGAGCAGGCCTAATAGTCTTGAGTTTTATCGATAAGGTTATATTTCAAATGTATTTTGTTGATATAGGCTATAGCCTATAACTTTTTCTAAATGACGAAATATTAGATCAGTTTATCAGAATATTTTTGTCAGAGTGATTTAAATTTAGATGAGACATAACATTTTTAGTTGAGCAGAGCAGTGGCAGTCAGGAAAAGTTTTTTTTGGGGGGGGGGGGGGGAATTACAGGAGCAGGGCAATTACCCCGACCGTAGCGTACCCTACAACCTTCGCGTGTAATTAAACCAGCACAGCTTTAAGTGATTGTGGAGAAACCCAACACTTTAGCCTCAATCCAATGAGACTTTTCTTATTTTATAAAGCAGAGATGAATGAATAGCCCTATAAATGTTGTTTACTCTTCATCCACCTCTTGCAGCCGAGCACAGTGACAGGGCGCATTTGTCTTTATACAATCAGACAACTTTCCTCTCCCACGAAAACGATGTGTTCAACTCCCGGCCCTGCAGGGAAAACAATAGACAGATGATATACCGCATATTTCGAATACCAGGTAGCGACACTCCATGGGAATTTGATCCGGTGGGATTATACTATAATGGTAGCCTACTCAGCTGATACCGATACGCAGGTTTGTCTTCCCCTGAAAGAAATGATCATGTTTGCACAATGATAACGCGCCAGGTGACTTGGATACTGACCTCGACAGCACGACCCAACTCGAGTTTCCAAAACAACAGTAGATGGGGAAATTATACTGGTGATCCAATGCGCCTGTCATGAGGTTTCAAACGAGCCCGGGGGTACCAGTTACCCGACAGAACATATTTTTTTTCACCCAACTTTTAAGATCAATCCAATGGCATGGTGACATTTGTTGTTGATTTATGTTCAACCAAATGTAAATCAAAACTAGACATTGAGCTGACGTCTGTGCCCCGTGGCAAATAACGGGAAAAGTGAATAGCCTACCTGTAGGCCTATAGACTAGCTTTTGGGCTATATTCTTGTTTTTGACAATTGCGGGACATGTTTTGAAGCTAAATAGGCTAAGTCAATGTATCTTACCTGTAATTAAAGGCGAGGAGGACTGTGGCATTTGGAACAGTAAAAACACGAATAAAAAGCTGCAGGTGAACTTATTAGTAAGTACCAAGGCGCTCGAGCAGCAATACAACATCATCCTAAAATTGGTCCAGTAAAAAAAAAAAGAAGGAAAACGAAAAAAAGAAAATGATATGCTAGAATATATATATATATATATATATATTTATATGCCCATGGGTTGGTGTCCGACTGAAAACACTAGAATATATGGGACTCCAGCATAATTGCCCCCCTCAGTTAGTTTTGTTCCAGCCCATAACCTTCAGTTTGTCAAAATGCTAAACGACATCGCGTGTCCTCCGGCATCCGACAATCGACATGACACATGAAAATTACAATGACAATGCCGTGCGGACAGCCAGGCGACAGTCCTCATGTCGCGTCCAGGAGCGCTCTTGTGTTCCCAAAACAAGTGCAAGGGTAAGACAATGTTTCCAAAAAAGTGAAAAACAAATTTCATAAGAGATTAAAATAAAACAGATGCGTATAGTAAAAATGACAAATAAAACCATTGGGAAATAGATTCCACAAATAGCTTAAAGATATATGTATATTTCTTTTTTATTTCTTAAAGATATACTCGTAATTAAATGTCTTCAAAAATCCTCATGTTTGGCAATACCAAAAATATACAGATGTTGTCAAGCGCTAAAATAAACCGGTTGCGTTCGGAATTTTAGGTCCGTTTTGCGCCGAGATGCTGTCCAACTGTCTCAGGATTAGTAGCGGGTTTTAGGTTAGGCTACACGAGCCGGCACTGGTCTCTCACTCGGAGCTCCGCGAGAAGCGAACCACCTCCAGCCCAAAGTTACAGTAAACTGCTCCTACTGAGGCGCACGGCGATGCCAGCGTAATAGAAACCCTACTACTCCAGTTAAACATCCCCGCAGGGTGCAGGAACCTCCTCCAAACAAAACGAGAACGGCCCCTCAATATTTAAATAGTTGCCGGGGGTTTTAATAATCCGAGTGATTTGACGTACAATCTTGCCCGCTGCTCCCGGCTGGCTGCGGCTGTGGTAATGAAGCACTCCGTATAATACCGCGCCGGGAGAGACCCACCTACTGCTATCGGATCTCGAGGCTGGATCTCGTTTCACTACAAACAAGCCTGGAACACAACATGCGTACCACCTGTCTTTACTGATAATCTCTGCTGCGCTCTCTCAACACTGTCACGCTGAAAAACAGGATGAAACAACAAAAAAATCCCTAATTCAGGCCACTTTGTATCAAGGTGGGTTTTCTGCGCCCCTCGAGCTGCTGGGGGACCAAGCGTCATCCCACAATTGTTGATCTCTCCCCCTCCACCCGCATTGATGGGGCGCACCACAATGTCTGTCTGTTCAGTATCATATATTTGACATTTTCCAGTCATATCCTCAATGCAACATTTATTTCATAAATTAGGCATTTTCTTTGCTTGACCCCACTTCAAAGGCACGATGTCAATTCAGAATATATAATCTATGACATTTCAATAGCCTATAATAAGGGCACCTATCTAGTTTAGGCTACATTAACCAGCTTGCATGACATGAAGTGTCTGTTACTGTTGTTTGAGACAGATTTAGAAATCTACAACTTTTAAAACAGTTTGTCACTCTTAAAATTGTACTTCTGAAGAACCTCAAATGGGAAGGAAAAGCATTTCTTCAAAGAACCAATTATGACCCAACCCTGTATTTACAGCATTTAACTGTCAAGGAACAATGTTTTATTTTATCTAATTGTATTGCTCTTGTTACTTCGCATTGTAAACATGCCACGAGTGACGAGTAAACTTAGTGAATGTGTTTGTGTTAGAAAGGGAGTGTGTGTCACTTTCTTTGTGTCGACAGCGTGTGTGCATTCAGCAGTACAGATGAACATTGTGTTAATATTCAACGCTTGATGGCGCCAAAGAGCACCCTTTTGAAGTAGAGGTGTCTATTCCCAAATTCGCCGCAAGATTATTACAGATGCCGAGTTTGAACAGTTATTTATTTAACTGTGACATTAAATGACCCTCTTCCACTCTAAAACGAAAGAGTCCTATTGCGCTGTCGTAATTCAGATTCCGTTGTATGGTTCTTTGTAGCGCAGTTGGTAGCGCATGGTGCTTGTAATGCTAGGGTAGTGGGTTTGAATCACGGGACGACTCATAAGTAAATTGTATTCACGCATGACTGTAAACCGCTTTGGATAAAAGCGTCTGCTAAATGGTATGTATTATTATTATATTATAGAGCATGGAAGGATGGGCAACTTTGATGGTGGCGGGGAAACACAAAAAACGGAACTCATTAGAGGGGCAATAGTAGCTCGTGGGTCTGCGTACCCACATCCATACCACCACCTTGCAAACCAAACATTTAAGCGCTCCCCCCTGACAGTGAATATATTTATTTTTGTATTAAAGTACATTTCCTGCAATTCTGCCATGGGGTGTAGAGAAAATGTTGCAGATTTAAAACAAGTTTCATGCAATTCTATTAATTTTGCCATGGGACAGAGGAAAAAATGCAGTTTTTCAGCTAATTTCATGCAATTCTACACATTTTGCCATAGCTGGAGGCAAATGTTTGCAGTTTTTAATATGATAACTGATGATCAACCATGCTTACTACATGTTTAGATAGCTGGCCACAAGACTAGTTTACCACTCATGTTTCGCTGACAAGGGCTAATTGAGTGGCTGCTGATGCACAACCAAATTTCGAAGATGCACCTTGTGTACTCTATTATTATTATTTTTTAAATATTATAGTAATATTTATTTTTGGGTGAAATTGGTCCGCGAGCCTACAGAAAGGGGGAAGAGTTGTCCATCCTTGTTATAGTGTTGTGCTGTTGTGTGAATATGACTAAGTCGATTTGGATAAAAGCACCTGCTAAATATTATTATATCAGATATTATAGTGTTGTGCTTTTATGTCACTGTCCCTGCTTGAGTCAATCAATATGTATGGAATCAGTATGAAGACAATTTTTGAGCATTGTGTCTACTACTACATCTCATTGACATGGGGCAGATGTTGTGTAGACATTGCACAGACGTTAAGAGATCCCTGGGAGTCAGCTGCCCAGGGTTAAGACTGCGGGCAGACGGTGGGTCTGGGTCCAGAGGGGAAGGGGTTAGACTCAGCTGTCGTGTCAAGACTGGAGCGTGACCTCCGTCCGGCTCCGACCCACGCCAGCCTGGATCATCCAGCAGCACCACGGTGGATCCAGGGATACCTTCGCTCCAATCCAAACTTAAAACGAGCCTGAACTCTGACCCCTGCAGGGTGAGAGGCCGGGTACCCGCGAGCTTCAGCTGTGCGAGCGGGCGACTCACAGGCAACTTCATTTGGGCCCCGATCAGAGATGACACACTCGCTCACAGAAACACACACACAATGACACACATCATCTACAAACACACCAGAACACTCAAATAGAACTGCAGACACAGAAAACACTATCATGCACAAAAACATCCATAGAGAAAGCAAGTTTGTCTCTTTAAGACAGGGGAGAGGAAAAAGAGAGGCATTTATCAAAGAGCATTGTGAGAGCTGTAGATTTAGTCTGGGGCTGGGACCTATCACACTCAATACTTTCCATCTTTTTACAAGCTTTTCACAGGGAAGTAGGGATAGCAGTTAATCTCCTCTCAGATACACATTTGCGTTACATACTGTTCTGGACAAGAGCATGCACATACATCAGATATACATTCTCTCCTACGCCTCTCACAAAGCAGCTTCTCCAATAAAATGACACCAACCCATTTGTTTGTAAAAGGCTAATGCAAAGGGCTTTTTATTACATTTTCTCAAACCTGTGTGGCACTGTTCATTTTTCACAGTGGGGCTTGTAACAATGTTTGGTCCTATGTCAATCATTTTTCTGCACTTGAACCTGTCCTGTACAACATTCATGTTGTGAAACACAGAGTGCCACAAAGTGCTTAGTCAAAGACACAAGTTATTGAGGAGAATAATACAAAAAAAGAGAACCCACTGATGTCAAACAGACATAACATAACACAGACCTGAGAGGAGAGTCCGCCAGAGTCCATCCCCATCTTCTTCCACAACGTGACTTTAACGCAACATCTACAAACCACCCGTGCCAAATTAAACAGTGAGTCTCACAGTTACTCAATCTTAAATTGACCTTGTGCCGAGCTCAGGAAAATTTGCACAGACCGTTTACACAACAGTAAGGGAAAAAACAAACCTAAAGCCACTGGCCAAGGACAAAGTCATTTTAACAGTGACCATTCCTATATACTCTAACATATACACTGTCCCTCATACTCAGTAAGCAAGGAGTGAAAAGAGACAGACCTAAAGGGAGAGAGAAAGACATACAAACGGAGGGAGATTAAGGAGATACAGTACATTTAAACAATGGTTTCATAGCACTAACTTGAATCACCCTGCTTTGTCTATAAAAACAGGCAGAGAACAGGTGCCTGGTGCATCAAACTAGCTGATTATGGTACAAAACTTTGCTGTAATATGTTCATTAAGCCGAGTTAGGAAACGGTACACGTCTAAATTCCTCCAGACAACGTACAGACAATGTACAGACAACGCACAGACAACACACACATACAGGACGTACAGGTACAGACAACGTACAGACAACACACACATACAGGACGTACAGGTACAGACAACGTACAGACAACACACACATACAGGACGTATAGGTACAGACAAAGTACAGACAACACACACATACAGGACGTACAGGTACAGACAACACACACATACAGGACATACAGGTACAGACAACGTACAGACAACACACACATACAGGACATACAGGTACAGGCAACGTACAGACAACACACACATACAGGACATACAGGTACAGACAACATACAGACAACACACACATACAGGACGTACAGGTACAGACAACGTACAGACAACACACACATACAGGACGTACAGGTACAGACAACGTACAGACAACACACACATACAGGACATACAGGTACAGACAACGTACAGACAACACACACATACAGGTACAGACAACGTACAGACAACACACACATACAGGTACAGACAATGTACAGACAACACACACATACAGGACGTACAGGTACAGACAACATACAGACAACACACACATACAGGACGTACAGGTACAGACAACACACACATACAGGACATACAGACAACACACACATACAGGACGTACAGGTACAGACAACGTACAGACAACACACACATACAGGACGTACAGGTACAGACAACATAAAGAGCTGTTTGGATTGCCATTGGTCAGGCTGGCACAGCGGTCCTCTAACAGAAGGTGGTCTCAGAGGCTGGAAACACGGCTAAACTTGCAGGGCTGTGTGTTGCAGAATACGTGCAGGTGCTAGCTAGTGTTTTTACATGTATAGTTGTGCATGTTTGTATTCTTGTGTTTGTGGTGTGCGTGATTGAGTATGTTCCTGCAAACGATCACGAGGGCTGCTTGAAATCCCTCCCCTTTTGTCTCAGTTTGATGGTTTTCCTGCTTCTGTGCGTTGAAAGCTGCTGATGGGGGGCGAAAGTGGCCTCGTTTTACCCGAGGGGACATACAGAGGGATGGACGGAAAGTGGGGGTTATTCTTAGCCTGAGGCGGGGGTGGCTCTGGCAAGGCATGGTGCCACACGAGGGGGCGAGAGGGCGGGGTAGATGTCAGAGTGCCCGCGTGTAGGCGGGGTGGTTAGGGCTTACCGACGCACAGGGCTGTGGGTTCCACTGCGAGACGCTGCCACTGGAAGGAAGGGAGGGGAAGGGCTTTGATGTCGCACGTCCAACTCCTAGACTGTTCTACTGGAGTTTCTGACTGGGCCTCATCTTCTACACCACACCTTCATCTAACACAGACACCAGAAGTCCTGACTATGGACCAGCATCCGCCCTGATAGAAGTGTGTTTGTCAATGAATATGAGTGTATAGGAGGGACTGTGTGTGTGTGTGTGTGTGTGTGTGTGTGTGTGTGTGTGTGTGTGCGTGCGTGCGTGTGTGTGTGTGACTGAATGTTTTTATTGCATGACATTACCAGTCCTCTCCAGCAGCAGCATCTGGCTCTTTCTTTTTCTCCTTGACCTTCACAGATGACTTTCTCTAAACTTTCTCCTTTCCAGGCTCCTTCAATGACTCTTTGCTGGTCTCCTTATTTGACTCCTTATTTGACTCCTTTCCAGATTCCTTGGAGGATTCCTTCTTTTCCTTGGAGGACTCCTTTTCCTTGGACTCTTTTGAAGACTCCTTTTTGGACTCTTTCCCAGGGTCCTTGGGCTCCTTGGTCGACTCCTTCTTTTCCTTAGAGGACTCCTTCTTTTCTTTCTTCACTTCTTTCACAGGCTCTTCTGCAGTCTCTTCCACTGCCTCCTTGACTGGCCCCTCAGCAGACACTTTCTTGTCCTTGGACTCTTTTTCTGAAACGGGCCAGACAGAGAGATCGGAGTGATTAACACGTTATTACCAGGTACACACTCACATGAACAGAACTCCCACACGTCATCAACTTGGGATTCCTGATCTGTGATGTAGGATAGACAGTCCCTTCTCTTCATCTCTGATGCGTGGTTTAGAGATGTTCTGTCATTTAGTGGTGACCAATAGGCTGAGGGGAATCTGAGCCAAATTCGCTATGGATAACACTGTTCATAATATAGGTTAAGATTGAATTGTTAGACACTACTACATTGTTGGAGCTAGGTACACAAGCATTTCGCTCTACCCGCAATATCATCTGCTAAAGAAACCCAAAAAAGAAACGACCTCTCCCTGTCAACTGCTTTAATTTTCAGCAAACTTAACATGTGTAAATATTTGTATGAACAGAAGATTCAACAACTGAGACACAAACTGAACAATTTCCACAGACATGTAACTAACAGAAATGGAATAATGTGTCCCTGAACGAAGGGGGGGGGGGGGGGGGGGGGGGGGGTCAAAATCAAAAGTAACAGTCGGTATCTGGTGTGGCCACCAGCTGCATTAAGTACCGCAGTGCATCTCCTCCTCATGGACTGCACCAGATATGCCAGTTCTTGCTGTGAGATGTTACCCCACTCTTCCACCAAGGCACCTGTAAGTTCCTGGACATTTCTGGGGGGATTGGCCCTAGCCCTCACCCTCCGATCCAACAGGTCCCAGACATGGTCAATGGATTTGAGATCCGGGCTCTTTGCTGGCCATGGCAGAACACTGACATTCCTGTCTTGCAGGAAATCACACACAGAACGAGCAGTATGGCTGGTGGCATTGTCATGCTGGAGGGTCATGTCAGGATGAGCCTGCAGGAAGGGTACCACATGAGGGAGGAGGATGTCTTCCCTGTAACGCACAGCGTTGAGATTGCCTGCAATGACAACAAGCCCAGACCATGACAGACCCTCCACCTCCAAATCGATCCCACTCCAGAGTACAGGCCTCGATGTAATGCTCATTCCTTCGACGATAAACGCGAATCCGACCGTCACTCATGGTGAGACAAAACCGCAACTCGTCAGTAAAGAGCACTTTTTGCCAGTCCTGTCTGGTCCAGCGACGGTGGGTTTGTGCCCATAGGCGACGTTGTTGCCGGTGACGTCTGATGAGGACCTGCCTTACAACTGGCCTACAAGCCCTCAGTCCAGCCTCTCTCAGCCTATTGCGGAAAGTCTGAGCACTGATGGAGGGATTGTGCGTTCCTGGTGTAACTCGGGCAGTTGTTGTTGCCATCCTGTACCTGTCCCACAGCTGTTATGTTCGGATGTACCGATCATGTGCAGGTGTTGTTACACGTGGTCTGCCACTGCGAGGACGATCAGCTGTCCGTCCTGTCTCCCTGTAGCGCTGTCTTAGGCGTCTCACAGTACGGACATTGCAATTTATTGCCCTGACCACATCTGCAGTCCTCATGCCTCCTTGCAGCATGCCTAAGGCACGTTCATGCAGATGAGCAGGGACCCTGGGCATCTTTCTTTTGGTGTTTTTCAGAGTCAGTAGAAAGGCCTCTTTAGTATCCTAAGTTTTCATAACTGTGGCCTTAATTGCCTACCGTCTGTAAGCTGTTAGTGTCTTAACGACCGTTCCACAGAAGCATGTTCATGAATTGATTATGGTTCATTGAACAACCATGGGAAACAGTGTTTAAACCCTTTACAATGAAGATCTGTGAAGTTAATTGGATTTTTATGAATTATCTTAGAAAGACAGGGTCCTGAAAAAGGGACGTTTCGTTTTTTGCTGAGTTTATGTGTATGTGACCAATAAAATTGGATTTGATTTGCACTGTGCTCAAGCAAAGGTCAGAGTTGCCCGTCCGCTAAAGTTAGCAATATGTACATATGAGTCAAGGTTATCCTAGATTTGCATTGTGCCGATGCTGTGGTTAGCATACTGTTACACAATGCTGTTATGTCCAGTACAGCAGAGAGGACTGTGACCCTCGGTACAATTAAGTTCAGACAGCTTCCAAACCCTCCCGTTGACAAATTGAATTACAACAGCACCTGTCGCATCACAAAGAAACCCCCCTCCCCTTTTCTCCCCCCTCCTCCACATTGGATTGGCTCTTTGATAAGATAATAGCGGACCGTTGTCTCGCAAACAATGAGACGTCCTTATCTCCATGAGAAAGGAGAGGGCTGTGTGTGTAAGAGGGGCTGTGGTGAGTACTGTGTTTAGAGACTCCGGAGAGGGACTCCAATCAGCTGGGTAATCGTCTAGGGCTTACAAAGTCCTGGCTGAAGTGTGTGTGTGTTGGCTTTTTGTGTGCATGGCTCCGTCTGAAAGGTTCAGTGTGTATCGTGTGGGAGGTGAGTTCCAGTGTGTAGGCCAGGGTGCTGTGCACGGTCAGGTGCAGTGTGTGACCTACACGATTCAGTGTGTAGAGCGTCATTGTTGCTAGGGCACAGTGTATCAAGGCTGAGTGTGTATCAAGGCTGTGCGTGTTAGTTGAGGGGCCTTATAAACTGACCTGTTTTTCCCGCCTCCAGCCTGGCTCTTTTGTCTAGCCTTCCTAAATGATCCCCACAGGCAAGCCAGTGTAAAAATAACCAAATAAACCAAAATCAACCACCAAAAAAAGACAGAACTGGTTGAAAGACTCAACAGAAAAGCCTGTGTGAAGCAGCAGCACCGTGCCAGTAGAGCCCAGTAAACGTGGGCCAGTTAAACAGGGAGAAGTGTCTTATTGTCCTGACTGAGAGCTGGCTGCTGTTGGGTTTCCATTTGGGTAACACGGAGGAGAACCGGGCCAGGCAGGCACGCGCGCACATGCACACACACACACACACACACACACATGCACACACACACGCACACACACCCAACCAACACCCTCAGATCTTTTCCAATCACACATAAAAAAGGATGGCTATAGTAACCTGCCCCGAGGAAAAGCTGAACTCTCTCATTCATATATAAACACAAATGCATGCAGGCACAGCTGAATATAGGCTAGAGTTTAGGTTGATATGCATTGTATGTGTGTGTATGTAAATATTGTGTGTGTGTGTGTGTTTGAGTACATTCATAAAAGTTTGTCTATGTCTCAATAGATGGAGTGTGTGTGTGTGTGTGTGTGTGTGTGTGTGTGTGTGTGTGTGTGTGTGTGTTTGAGTACATTCATAAAAGTTTGTCTATGTCTCTATAGATGGAGTGTGTGTGTGTGTGTGGGTCTCTGTGGTTAATCCTGTACTGTGCGGTAGCGACAGGGCTAATCCAGGCTGGACACTGTCAGTCTGTCACTACTCTGATTGGGAGACTCAGGTATCAGAGAGAGAGAGAATCCACTCTGTCTACACTTCACTCCTCAGCAGCTGAACAGGCACGGGAACAAGTAGAGACACCAGGGGGACTGGCACATCAGATCTGTGTGTGTGTGTGTGTGTTGATAAGAGTTACAAAGTGCATGTGTGTGCTCATGCTTGAAAGAATGGGAAAGTATGGGAGTGTGTTAGAAAGGGAGAGAATTGTGTGTACGTGAGAGAAAGAGAGAGAGAGAGAGAGAGAGAGAAAGGAGAGAGAGAACTAGCCAAAGTAAAACATATACAGGGATGCCTTACAAACCCCACCCCCTTCGTCAGAATCAAGCATTGAATGACAGTCAGGTTTCCTTCTACAATCAGTCCCATTGTGACAGCCCCAAGTATAAACCACATCACCAGTTCAGAGCCTGCTGCTACTCCCCAGACAGAAATACATGGGCGATCACATAGCAGTAAAAAAAGCTGTCGCAGACAATTTTCTCCCAGACAACCAGAACCCTTTTGGGTTCACAGGGCCATTTTAACGGGACTTGATAAACATTTCCACCGTAAAAAAGCTGGGGTTAAAGCATCAGAGAGTCAAGGTCATCTCCTATTTTTATTTGATCAACAAAGTAACAAAGCGGAACCTTCCAGACTAAACAGAGCATCAGTTTTACCGTAGGCCACTCTGCGGAGGAAACATCAGCAAGTCCCCAGCTGTAACGCTAACCCAATACCACAACAGCATCACCGTCGTCATCACCACCAACATTGTCATATTAACCTACGTCAAATATGTTTGCAGATGTTCATTTTATGAGGACATTTGTACCATATTGGTGAGTATGTGTGTGTGTGTTCTCATGATAGTGTGTATTGATATGTATGGTGTGTGCTCATGATAGTGTGTATTGATATGTATGGTGTGGGTTCAAAGAAGTTTGACGGCAACACTGTACAC